>NC_090695.1:98326716-98637073 GCF_013368605.1 Nyctibius grandis
AAGCAACAGGTTTTGGAATCAGCCACAGTTTGGCCCGAGACAGTAAACCAACAGCTCTTGTTTCAAGGAAGAAAATGCCAGACGTAGGACTCATCCAGGGCTCGCTCTTGATGTTGCTTGCAGGGTGTCCAGCAACAGTTTACAAACCCAGAGGGGCTTCACCAGTTTCATCTACAATTACTAAGTGGTAGCACTTGGTGAGGGGGCAAGATGGGGATGTTAACCAGCTGCACTGGCAGTGAGGGATGAACGCACACCCAGAGTCAGGAGCACACAGGCAGAGCAGCAGCTTATTTCTTTGCAACACAGACTGCCAGCAATGTCACCTCCCAACTCCTCACCTGTAAAAACAGCAGGTGGCTCGGAGCTATTTGGCTTAGTCACATAATAACAGATGTGTCCAGAAGTGTGACACGGCGTACAGAGGCATTTCACATTAAGAGATCCCACCTGAGAAGAAGGCAGAAGACTAGAGCTTAAGCCACTGTTTGCTAGCATTAGAAAAGAATTGCAACTATTACAACGGTCTTAGTAGTCCTACAGGCAAATTCTCACATAGCTGCCCAGTAAACATCAGCTCTGCTCCTGGGAGAGTCCAGCAAGAGAGTTTTATGGCAGGGACTTGGAAGGGAGCTGTTTCCTCCTAGCAGGTGTTGTGACAAAGAGAACTGCCAGATTCTTTCATTTACATGCGGAGTGACTCAGCGTCTGCTTGGCAGCAAGAGCAAACAGATCCCGAGCAAAACAAAATCCTCAACAAAGTTAATCAAGTGTAAAAAGCTCCAAACAAAAATGAAGCTGAAGGGAAGAAGGGGATGACACGAAAAGGGAAGGATTAAACACACTCATGAGGCCAAGGGGACGTTTCCCCCACAGCCCTCATTTGCTCACCTTCCCGGGTATTTCTGTGCTCCCTTCTTTGCTGCTGCCCCCCCAAAGGTGCACAGCAGGACCAGCAGTGGCATTCACGCCAGCCTGCACATTTCACAGCAGTTTATGTCAGCTGCCAGCTCGTCTATAAGCGAACAGCCAGGTTCCAACAAGGTTTGCTGCTTTAGCTCTGGAAAAGCTATGCCAGCAGCTAGCACTGCTGGCCCACTTTCTCTTCACCCTGTGCTCCAGCCATCGTTCCAGGAGGACCACCTGCATTTGTTCGGTGCTAACTAGGCTCTGAGCAGAGCACAAGCCCTGTCCTGTCACACATCAGTTCTGACCACCCCAGTTAAGGCAGCTGTGAAGGAGCACATGGACACCCAGCATGCCCCAGGTGATGCCTGAGCCATGCCAATGTTCTCATCAATGAAGCACCACTGGCCAAAACAAGACAGAGGGGTTTTGGTTCACAGGGCTGGAAAAGGGTGAAGGCTTTTACACTATCATCTACATCCAAGAGATGTTAAAAGGTAAAAGAGCTGTGACCACAATGGTAACTGAAGTTGGACCACACGGGTCCAGCTCTAAAGCTGTGACACAAACGGGAGAGGCCCCCAGCCGAGTCCTGCAGCTCACTCCCTTTACCTTGAGGGATGTCAGGTGAGATACTTTCTGTGTCAGTGCTCCGACTCTGCTGTCTCCCCCATACACACGCAACCCCGTCTCCATCTTCACGAGCTTCTCGTTCCCTCCAGCATGGTCCCTGGAAGGTCAGAAAAATGGATTTGTGCAGGGATGAAGACAAATTTATTGTAACTCATATTGCACTGGTAACCTCCAGGTGATCATTGCTGATCAACTATTCTCTCAGTATCTAACACTGTCTTCGTATCAAAGGATATGCCACATCAGCACAAGTGGAGATAATTTCTCCAGTAACTGGGGCAGTGAGAGGTGGGAAAACCCCCCACAAGTTCATACCTAGTCAGGAAACACCAGCCTTAGGGGCTCACCATCAACTGTCCAGTAACTAGGGCAGGAAGAGACTGGGATAACTGGGATATGTGTAACTCAGCGTCCCACAAGACACCGTGGAGCAGGCACACAACCAGCTGAGCACTTGTCTGTGGTGCTGGTCCTGCCAGAGCAGGGCTGGCTCTCCAGCCACAGAGGTGGCTCTACCATGACCCACAGGAGAGGTTACTCAGGTTCAGCACTGCAAAACCGCTGAAGCAAAACATTCATATTTACATCCCTGGCAGAGTTAATCTGCCATGCAGGTAATCCTCCCACAAGTGCTGACTGTGAGCAGCACGCCTTACAGGCACGTCCTAGCACCTCAGTGTGAGCGTGCTCCCTCCCATGCTCCACAGCTACCTTCACACCCATTTATTTCACTGGTCACCTGGAAGAAATCAGCATTGTAAAGGTTAAAGGCACTGACACACAGAGCTTGCAGTGTAGAGAATGCATCTGGTCACAGCAAGCCCAAGGGAACACTTTGAGCTCTGATCCTTCCCCTCACACCTAAGCTCCTGCTTAGAGAAGACCAATTTGATCCAGAAAAGCAACAGTTCTTGACTGCTTGTGTTCATGCAGAGGGAAGAGGGATCCCACTAGAGCAGATAGTTACCAGTGATGATGTGTGGTCAGGACAGTGGTCAGCTTCACGCCGTGCTTCTTGACTGCATCCAAAACCTGCGGGCACAGGGCACACCAAGAGCATTACGACTCCCGTGAAATGACTTAACAGCACACCCGGTGCCTGGCGTGACCTGGACACAACTGCTCCAAGGTTTAAGTGTGCCACACCAGCAACTCTGCTGAGAGCTCATCCCCCTCCAAGTCATAGTTACAGATCAGGACACGAGGTCTCTGATCCAGCTAGCCATGACTAAGCCCTCAGTCCCATTTCCTCTTTTCTGCACTACATCAAACTAAGGGCAAAAAACAAAAGTCAGGTCAATAACCCCTGAAGTCAGGGACAAGCAGCCTGAGCGCAGAAGCAGGCTGCCTGTGAAGCCCTGTCTGTACCTCTGCATGGCCAGTATTTCCTGCCTTTCCCCCACACCTGAGTCAGCGTGTGACTAATTCTCTTGTGGATACGGCAACCTGGAGGGATCTCCAGACCCGCAGCGGTGAGCACCGTGCTCACAAGGGCAGCAGACAGCATTACCTTCTGGGGCTGCACAGGATCAACGATCGCAGCCTCCTTCGTTTCCTCGTCGATGAGGAGGTACATGTAGTTGTCTGTGAGGGCTGGGAGCAATTCCACCTTCATGTCGGCTTGCGTGACCGTCTTCGGCTTCCTCTGCTCGTGCTCCGTGTGCAGGAAGGCAGCTCGCAGCTGCGCTGGACCTGGGGACCCCAAAACAGACACACCTCAGGTTAGCCCAGGGAGGGGAACAAATGGGACAGGACACAGCAGGTCCCACGGCCCCAGAGAAGAAAGGGTATGGACAGCCCAACCTGCCTCCTAGAGAAGAAGAGGAGAGAGGCCACCACGGGACAAAGCTTAGTGCCTGGATGTGTCACCTTGTGTCCCACAGCACGGGAGGCTCTTGGTTAGAGGGGTGGGACACTTTGCTCCCAGAGATGTGCTCATGCAGGGAAAGCGCTGTCCCTCGACTGGAGAGAAGATTCCAAGGGGCAGGAAAGCAGAACGGGGAGGGAACAGCTGGACAAAGGTCAGCGTGGGACAGTGACTTTGCAAAAAAAAGCGCAAAAGGCCACGTTACAGCCAAAAGACAAGAAGGAGGAGAAAAAAAAAAGGAGAAATACAGAAATACACACACTGCTACAACAGAAACATCTGGTTTGTTACTTGGGGAAATCCCACCCTGCACAGTGAATGGAGAGAAGATGGGCTCTCTGCATGGAAGGCAAGGCTCCCCCCTGGCCAGGCACCAGGCACGCACCGCAGGCAGGTTTCTTGCTCACGGGCTACCTTGATGCACCAGCAGTGCTCCCCTGTTTGCTTTTGGTTAAATGTTTAATCAGATCCAAGAAGCAAATCTAATTCCAGGTGTAAACAACCTGGGCTCCACTGTTCAACTCACAGATACGCCGTTCTTAAAGAAACAACCAAGCCCTAAGAGGCTCTGCCATTAAAAAAAAAAAAGAAGAGAAACAAAGAGGACAAGGTCTCCCATTGCTGGGGCCCTGCAGCTCAGGCCTGGGTCCATACGCATGCAGGGAAAGAGAAATTAGTTGTCTGGATGCCCAAGGCCCCTGCACACCACTGGAGGTGCCTGTGTTGGGCTGACCTGCGCTGGCTCATCTCGCACCCCTGACTCCCCCCCTAAGGCTCCCAACGTTCGGTGCTGGCCACCTCCACCAGCGCCAAAGGGAGGGGTCACCACGCTTGTAATCAACCTGCCCCACTCTCCCAAAACAGGGCACTCCTGCCCACCCCTGATAAGAGCCTGCTTTAGAGAGAAGAGGCCCCCAAGAGGGACAGCCCCCCTGCAGCTCCACGGACTGACGGGGCCAACACGGCTGCAAAACCAGGACCCAAGTTCTGAGCAGGACCTGCAGCTGCTGCTGCCGCGCTCCCAGCCCCAGGCAGCGGGAGCTGTAAGGCCCCTCTGCTACAACTGGCCTGCCCAGAACTTTTTCCCCTTCTACCACCACCGCCTCACTTGCTTATGAGGGAAGGGAGGTAAGGAGGGCAGATGGTAGTAAAATTAAACACAGCGCTGCAAAGAAAACCCCAAGGCACGACAGCGTAGGCATGCACTGGGTATTTGATGGTGAAGGCATGTAGTATTGAGAAAAGCATCCATACCTGCCGAGTGTTCCTCTGGAGCAGAAGAATCCTTTCAAAAAAACAAACAAAACAAATAAAAAGCCCCCTTACTATTCCTTGATAGGGGAAAAAATAAATCATTTGCTCTTTAACTGCTCCCTAACATGAGGCACTTTTCTTTTGGATCCTATCAGTCACAAGAGCTATATACACTGCATGTTTGTTTGCATGCTAGACACTAACTGGAAAAAAAAACACAAAAGAAAACACAACCTTAACTCCAAGTCAAAGGAATTATTCACATACTTAAAATGCTTTCTTCCTATGAACCATTTCTAACCTTGGCCGTGATCCCAAAGTCTCTTTGCATGCTTAATTCACAATTCTTGCAAAACAAACAAACTATACCACATAAGGAAATGTTTTCTAAAATGTAATTTAAGCAAAGGAATGAGAAAACATCCACAAAGTATGAAACTCATTCTGAATTCCCCTCTGCAGCTAAGCTGCACCTTCCCACTCGGCGAGCACACCAAAGCGCTCTCACGCACGCCCAGCGCTGCTCGTAGGAGAAGGACGTTCTTGGACCCAGTTCTGCTCAAGGAAGCTCCCCAAGTGATACGTAACCTCTGCCCTGGCCCAGTACTAACACAGCTCGTTTCAGGATCGCTGTAATAGACGCAGGTCTGCTCCAGAATTACTGCCCAATGACTTCATTTTCGCTCAGTTTTGTAACGCGTCCCTCCTGACTTCACGCCTGAAGCAGAGAGGGCTGGGGAGAGCAGAACACCAGCAGCCTTTGAATCACACGGTTCGGCTTTCTGGAACGGTTTGTTAGTGCAGCTTGAGTGGCCAAGAGGAAAGGCTTCGCAGATGGGAGGTGTTAATGTTATCACATAAATGCTGGAGAGTGAAGGCAAGCAGGCAGCAGCACAGTTTAACAGTAGGTTCCCTCAGAAAATGGGTGCTTCATACATTTTCTCCATTTTGGTTTACTCTTTTATAACAGAAAAGAGTGGAAAATTCCCATTTCCAACATGGCTGTCACTCAAAACTGTCTGCACATAAGTACTCAGATGAACATCCCTGCATTACTCATAAGAAGAAAGACTACGCTCACTTTTTACATTCTCTGCACACAGATTTTTTTTGGATACCCAGTGAGTTCGTGGCCCCACACAATACCAAGCAAGCCGGCCCCACAAACCCCAGGTAACTCCGGCTCCCACTTGACCTGCTCACCTGGCACACGCTGCCGGTGGCACAGCCGGGTCCAGCCAGCGTGGGCAGGGCAAGCACCCACCCACTGGTGGAGCAAAGCCTGCGTGGAAGGCGCAGCACCCACCCTGCAACCTGGGGGACTCAGGAGCTGCTGGTTACTCGGTTTGACATACTTGTTCCCAAGATAGCATCAGGGTTTCCAAGGCTGGCAGTTAACTCCAACGGATTCTCACTCGTTAAGGCCAGGTCTTAAAATTGGAGTGATGCAAAAGGCCTCTGGCAAGACTTCCCAGAGACGCTGTGAAGCTAAAGCCCAAGCTCTAGTTCAAGGATACGCCTTCAGAATTTAGGCCTTAAATTTAAATGCAGAGCTTATACAGTTTTGGTTTTGTTTTTTGCTTACATTGCCAATACTGTCTGGCATCCATCAGATCCAGTCGAAATGCCAGCCCTCGTCCCCCCAAACCCTCCTCCCAGAGCAATAACCAGTGCTTTGGCAGCCCAAAAACTCCGCAGGAGCCTCCCAGATGGGTTATCGATATGAAAAGCCACCAACAGAGCCAGGCTCCAGCTGAGCAGATACTGACCTACTTGGGGCTGTGAGTCAGCTTAAAAATCTCGGCGCACCCCTGGGCCGGGAAACGAGGAGAGAAAAACCACCGTCAAACTCCCCAGCTTGCCAGGAGACCCGCTGCCAGCCGGGCTGAGCCGCACCGACAGCCCCAGGGCCGGGTGCCCGCAGCCGCCCAGCTCCCTGCGGGTCCCGGCTGCGAGGGGGGCACCGCACGGCCCCTCCGCCCCGGTCCCGTCTGCGAGGGGGGCACCGCACAGACCCCCGCCCCGCTGCAAGGGGACACCCCACCGCGCCCCCCCGCCCCTACCCCGCTGCCCGGGGACGCGGCCCGGCCGCGGAGGCGGCGCTACCCGGCCCCGCGGGTCCTACCGGGGCGCATCCCCGGCGCCGGGCCAGCCGCGCCGCCCGCCCCACGTACCGGCTCGGAGCAGGGCCCCAGCTCCCAGGGCCGCCAGGGCGGTGCCGAGGCCCCGCCAGCCCCCGCCGAGCATGGTGCGGCGCGCCCCGCCCGGTGCCCAGGCCCGGCCCGGTTACCTTTGCTCCCCGCCCTGCGGCCGGCCCCGGGGAGGCGGGTAGCGGCGGCCGGCACGGCCCGGCCCCGGCCCCGGCCCGGCGTGCGGCGGGGGCGGCGCTGCGCCCGCCCGGCCCCCTCCTTCCCTCCGCGCTGCTCTCGGCACGCCCGGGCCGGGCGGTTCGCTAACCCGGGGAAGGAGGCGGGGGGCGGGCGGCTGCCCGGGGAGCAGGAAGGAGAGAGCGGGGCGGAGGAGAGGCGGCAGCGGCGGCAGCGCGGCTCCGGGCCCGGCAAGGACGGCCCAAGGGCGCCCGCGGTCCCGGGGGAAGGAGACCCGCCGCGGCCATGGGCTCCTCCAAGCCGCTGTCCCGCTTCTGGGAGTGGGGCAGGAACATCGTCTGCGTGGGGCGCAACTACGCCGAGCACGCCAAGGAGATGGGGAGCGCGCTGCCCCGGGAGCCCCTCTTCTTCCTCAAGCCTTCCTCGGCCTACGTGCGCGAAGGCTCGCCCATCCTGCGGCCCTACTACTGCAACAACCTGCACCACGAAGTGGAGCTGGGGGTGGTGATCGGGAGGAGAGCGCAGGCCGTGTCCCAGGAGGCTGCCATGGAGCACGTGGCGGGCTATGCCCTGTGCTTGGACATGACGGCCAGGGACACCCAGGAGGAGTGCAAAAAGAAGGGTCTGCCCTGGACCTTGGCCAAGGGCTTCAGCTCATCGTGCCCGGTCAGTGACTTTGTGCCCAAGGAGAAGATCCCAGACCCTCACAAGCTGAAGATCTGGCTCAAGGTGAATGGAAAGCTGAGGCAGGAGGGGGAGACCTCCTCGATGATCTTCTCCATCCCTTACCTGATCAGCTACATCAGCGAAATACTCACGCTGGAAGAAGGGGACTTGATTCTGACGGGATCTCCCAAAGGAGTTGGGTCTGTGCAGGCCAACGACGAGATAGAAGCTGGGATAAGCGACGTCCTCTCCATGCGGTTCAAGGTGGCACAGCAAACACGTGGATCCTGAGCGGGAGCTGGGCTGGGACCCTGTGCGGAGGAGGCAGCTCTTTTGGGAACACCTGGTGAATCAAGAGACACACAAGCTGTTCTGTACGTTAAACCCTCACATGGGCCAAGCAGCTAATGGACTGTCACGCATCAAAGACATGTAACCCATGAGCTCGAAAGGCATTTGACTAAAACAGCCCCATTTCCATGGAGGCTTCGGCCTCCTCCGAGATGGTGAACCTGGAGTCCCACCCAGCCTGGGGCAGATGGTCAATACCCAAACTGGACCTTGGAACTGTGGATGGAGACAGTGTGCTGGACAGCTGGGGAGGGGAGCTGGGCGGGTGCTGTGTGCTCTCTTCTACTGATGCTTGGAGCTTTGCCAATGTATTGGCTTAAAATAAAAATTATAAATTAAACCGTTAAAATGGTGATGTAGGAGCTAAAGCTCACCCATGCTATGTAAAATCAGAGGTGTATGTGTCACAGTAAATGAAGAATTACAGCTTTAGAAAGAATTTTTCTCCTTGGGGTATTCTACAATAAAAAGATGTTTGTTCTTTAGATTAGTTTCACGATTCCTCCGTGCATTTTTCAAATGTACAAATTAAATGAGAATTGCTTTCCTTCCCTCTCCAAGGGGCGTAATGCAGCAGGAAGTGCGCCAGATGCTTGGCAGACCTTTTTTTTCCTAAACTGAGCTTTTAAATATGCTTCTAAAAGTGAAATAATACAAAAGATCAAGAATAAAGAAGCTCATTGGTAAAGATCACCAGTAAACTTGTCTTTACTTTTACTGATGTAAATATAATTTTAATAAAAATGTAACTGCAACACTTACCATTACTTATAGAACGCGGTGCAGCAGTTGGAGTTTTTAAATCTTTCCAGCTGTTAAAAGCCATGCTGTGTAACTTTCCCCGTTTCCAGACTCCAGCTGATGTAACACTCTCCACCAGTTTGCATGACAGCGAGTTCTCTTTCAATTCAGAGGAGTGACAAAGTTGTAAAATATAATTAAAAAAAGCCTCCCCCCACAAACATCAAAACTTACCATTTTCAAAGGTTACACAGAACTGACTAATTTCTAACAAAAACAGATGGATTTTTTTTTTACATACGTACAAGCACTGAAGTTAAACGCTTCCATTTATTGGAGCCAGATCTTAATAAGCACTTTGTTTTTGAAAATTGCATTTGGAGAGTCTTGCAGAGAAAATTACTGTAGCTCAAAGACAGGCACCTCTGTGAAAGAGCAGCATGGTCTAAGACACTGCAAATCACAAAAAAAAAAGAAAGCAGAACATGTTGCAGAGGAAAAATAGAAAAAATAGAAATTTTTCTATCAACTTGCTTCTCCAGCACACCACTGTGTACCCATACACCACCTTCACTGGGTACCAGTCCTGCAAACACACAGACATTGCATCTCACTGTGTTTTGACTTAACTCAATGGCTTGAAGCACACGTAAAAGTTCTATGTATGGTGAGGCCTAAATGCTGTGGACATAATTCAGATGTCATCTAAAGGCAGGCTGAGGAACAGAGGCCAAGTGAAACAAACATTCAGCCATTACATCCGAACAGAACCAGCCCTCAGCTCATAGAAGTCAAAATGCTCCTTGGTTTAAGCCTGCCTCTGTCAGCAGGGAAGCTGGGCTCTGGGCTTGTTGCAACTCCGTGAGCTGGGCCAAGCAGAGAAGCCAGGCGAACAGAGCTGGGCTGAGCAGGGAAGTTGGGGTGAGCAATTCTGGAAGAGGAAGGGTTAAATTCCCTTTCTCTGCTGTTTCCTTTTCTTCGTGCCTGTCAAACATTACCATCTATGGCAACAGCAACAATGCGTCATTGGTAGTTTGGTCTTCAGCACTGTGTATTGATTGCTGAGCTGTGATTAAAATTATTGGAAACATTCACTTCAGAATATTAGCTGTTACAGCTGGAAAATGTTGAAGTCATTTATTGCTGCAACATGGGAGATGCAGTGACCCAACACTGGCAACGTTGTTTTGTGCATTTACTCCCTTGTTCCCGCTCACATGAGTAGGGGGATGCAGTCTTGGTGGGTTGCTTGTCAAAATTTACTGCTTCTGTAGTTGTTTTCTCTCTGCTATGTTGCTTTAATGGGTAGGTAACTAACCAGGGGTAATTTGAGTTCCTTACTGTATTCTAGCCTAACAAATTCTTTGCAAGAGAAGGGCCGTGGTATCTTCCCAGCGTTTGAAACAGGCCAACTCCCAATATGCTCAGAAGGTGAGTACTGGTCAATGTAGCAAATACACCAGCTGCAGGGGAAGCTAAGGGCAGAAATAGATTAAAAATAGGAAAAAACACATGGAGAAAGGCAAAATATGCATACCTGGGTTCTTCATGTTCAGCTAAGAACAGCTATGTTGGTGAAGAAGCGTCCTTTCTTCTCTCTGCTTATAGTCTTAGCTTGATTGATTGGTTGTCAGAGGTCTCTGGTGATTGATTACCCCGTTCTAATAAGACTTAGTCTGTCCTGAAGAAAAGCAGCCTAGCAAGCATCATGGCTATTTCCAAGCCTCTGCAGTTGCCAAAAGTTCCGTGTTTGGACTCCCCAGCGTGCACCACAAACCCAGGCAGGATTTCAAAGTGGGTCTTTATTTTTTGAACTAACACAAAAGTAGCAACGAAAGCAGCAAGGCAGTTAAGAACACAGAAGCTCAACAGATCTGTCTTGTACTATTTGTTATTTCTGATTTTTTCAAATATATTCTAAACAGAGCGAAGAAAGCTTCCACCCCCCCTTGTAAGGGGTTGAATTCAGTAGAACAAACTTAAGCTGAAGCCCTAGTACACTTTTTAAAGTACAATCACCTGAAAAAGATCAACACAGAAGCCCGCTTACAGGGAGTAGTAATGCATATTCCATCTTTACCATCAGAACATACTTAGCAAAATATGACAACAACATTCTACCTCTAGTAATACAGTGAAGAAAGTCTTTTTCCTAGCTGTTACTAATAGCGTAATCTCTTATTTCCAGTCTCTTTTCCCAACAAACTCTGACTCGCCTCTATAGGGTCTGCTAGTTTGCATGAAAGAACATTGACTTTCAGTCCGGTTCTCCAACTGGGTGACAAAGTAACCTGTAAAAATAATTAAGGGTCTTTGTTTTTACTGCTGTATAGAGCTTTGAAATATGTATACATGCTTTTGAAATATCAGCTCCTTAATCAGTATTGGCTAAGTGCATTTCATGTCTTTCATTGTTTGCCTGAAAGAGGCCTGCATATATCTGATCCTGCAGGGACATCCCCTAACGTTGAGCCTATGACAAAGACTATTTACTTGGAATATTCAGAATATGTACAAAAACTAATCCTTATTTTTAAAAATTCAGCAGAATTGACATGGAATTTTTCAGTACTAAATATACTACTGAATGCGAAGCAGCCACTGTTTTAAATTAACGTTAAATACTAACTTTAAAATAAATCTTGCTGCGTTCCAAAAGAAGTTGCCATTTCAGTGCAGTCTTCTGGTCTTCTGTTAGAGCGAGGAACTCATGGACCTATTAATAACAGGACATCACAGAACACTTCTTCAGCATATAGTTATAACATCTCCACAACAAAATGATGATGAAAAGAGCATCTTACACATTTTTGTACATTTCTAAGAACATTTACATATATTTGTAATTTTCAGCAGGCTTCACAGCCCGGATCAAATAAGAACAACCTAATTCATTTCTACTTACTGTGCAGCCTAATGTTTCCTCAGCTACGCAGTCAGACAGGTAACAAGAATAAAGAGTGCCTGTGTGATCTGTCAGATCAACGAGTATGTCAAAGCTTGCAAAAGTTGACTTGGAATGTGGAGAGACGTCACTGCAGAAAGTGCATGTGTTTGACATTTCATTCACTATAAAACGGCATATTGAACTGAAACATAAGAAGATAATTAATGCATGGATGCAGTTCCTCCTTGTTTGAAACTGTTTTTGAGACTGAGATTTCCCAAGAGACTTTTGCTCTTTAAAAAAATTCTTCATCTTCTAAACTCGTAACTCTGCCTGAGACAAAATGGCCTTTTTCTCCTTCTCTCCTCTAGGACCAGAAAAAGCAAGTCCTTCATAAAGTCAGCTCCTCTTCCTTGCTGCATCTGGAAGTCTACACAACAGGCATTCACATGGCATCCTCCAGAGGAGTTTTATTTCTTGTCTGGAACTTGACTAAAATATTGTTCTATCTAATTTGGCTCAGGGGAAGCAGGATAAGCACTTTTTAATACAAATTTGAAACAGGGAGCTGCTTACCATCTGTTGCGAATTACTTTAGATGCATTATCATCAATGTCCAGTGTAGAAATGTAGCCATAAATAATGCCATAGACCGGTTCAGGTTTCCCATCACTCTGTAAAGCTTTTTCCTTCAGCTGTTCCACAGTATAGACATCAACTATAGTCTCCACTAAAGGTTTAAAAGACATGTTAAGTGTGTCTGAGAAAGAAACAACACAGAAGAGCAATAACAAAAAAGGACCTTAAGGTAATAAAAAGGAAAGGATTTGATCTAAAGCACGAGAAAAGCCCCACGCACCTTTCTTTTGAAGCAGGCTTATCATTTGGGACAAAAAATAAAACAAAAAGGGAGTCAAATCTGGAAAATATCTAATATTTAATCTTTGTATCCCCCACAATGAGTTTTTGACAAAAACATTCCCTCTCCATTTTTCATACTTATTCAAGACAGAAAGAACATGCCAGGCAGGCTGCAAGTGGGCAGTCACCATCCCTGAAGATACTTAACTGGTATTCTAAGGGATAGCCCCAGTAACAACAGCCCAGACTAAGTATTCAGCCAGGCTATACCTTAGTGTTGTTTCTATGAACACACAGAGCAAGAACTTGAAATTTCAGCTGCACTATGAAACTACACTATATAGTTAAATAAAATCAAAGTGTTTGGATCCGTGCTTACAGTTAATGGATTCCTTTGACTGCTCCTCCATTTTATCATGCAAAGCTCCTGAATGTGCACTCTCTTTTATGAAGCTGAAGAGAACATTTGCTTCTGCTGTTTCTTGAAAATGTATTTTTAAAGTTATTAATATATGTACCATGTAAAGATAACAGCATAATTATATTTGACAACGTTTTATTCTGGTAGACCAACACATTGTCTCTTGGAATTAGCCAAGAGATGTTTTTCTCTTTTTTACTTTAAGTGTTAGTCCTACATGCAATATATGAAGGCTGCTCAGATAAAAGGAAAAAAAATACAAAAAGAAAAAGAAGAGAAAAGGGTGGAAGCCAAAAGCGTTGGTCACTGTAACAGAAAAGAAGCAGGGAACTTTCTGAGGCAAGCAGGCAGAAGAAATCAGACCTCCAACAGATTCATGCATGCTAGTCTGTAATGATTACTAGTACCAAAGCAATATTTCAACAGCTCTTACCTGGATTAGTTGTGATGATGGTTTTTGATATCACAGTTGCAGTCATACAGTTCCTAAATTTGTCAAAATTTATTCTCACATCTGATGCAAATATTACTGTGCATAAAAAAAGACCCCTGTTACTGTAGAATAAGCATCACATTAAGAACTACTGTAAAATATAAAAACCAGACTATTATACCTGTTTCTCGTGGGATCCAACTCTGTGCAAGCTGGATAGATTCATTATCCCAACTAAATTTAAAAAAATTGATGTATCAAAACATGTTTGAAATAGCACTCAAACTGTTTAATACTAAACTACTAAATACTATAGTTAGAATTAAATTGGTCACAGGGGACACAACTCCTTTGTTAGGTGCACATGCAAATGAAATGCCATGTATATCCACAGCTGCCTAGTTTGCAGCCAGCCAGGATGCTTTATGTACAGTCTAATACAGTCCCTGCTTTATCCCATGCCAAACAGGATTAAATAAAGGGCTATCAGGTTGTTCAAAATGATTAAATGCAGAATATACCTGGAAAAATACTGTGTGTATTTCAGAGCTTTGACAAAAGTCATTTCTAACTAAAGCAAATCACAGTTAAAATAACTGCTTATCAGTTGAGCCTTTTCTGTGGGAACAAGTTGATTGCTCACATCACTAGGCCAGATGTTCAGCCAGCTTTCCAGCTCCAGAATCCCTGTAACTGGGGATGATGAGACTAGAGTGAGGTCAGAGGTATCCCTCAAAAATGATAATGGTTATGTCCATTAATAAAATCTCATTCAGCTCCTCATAAGTTTGGATAGCAAGAATACTGCCAAAGCACAGTTGTGTTCTGGTGGGTTTTTTTTCCTTAATCCTTGGAAAAAGATTTAAGGTATTTACTTTTCATCCAGCACTGTTCAGCCACCTCTCCATGGACAGCCTCTGAAATACCTTCACTGCAATGCTGTTGCTCAAGGGTTCCCTGACTCTTTGCCCCTACCTACAGCTCCATGAAAGCACAGAAGGCCCAGTTGAGGGTAACCCCAGTGACACCACTTTAGTCTCTGCTTCTGAGGACTCCTGAAGCATACAGCTCTGTATCAGTACCTACCAGCACTGAAACAAGACTACTGGGGCAGCTGCTGCTTATTAACATTGATGGTAGCTCAAGAGCTAGAAAACTTCACACCACAGAGGCTTATTAGTGTTCATGTGTATCCATTAGCTGTGTTAAACATTACACTGGATGATAATACAATTTCTAACTCAGACACAGAGTGCAACGCTATCTTGCTACTCCTATCTAGGGAGCAAAGGTCATTTCAGCCAACAGACAAACCCAGGGCAAACGAATACCCACGTGCCCTTGCACGTAGATAAGCCACAAGTTTATTGAACGAACTATGGGCAAAATGCAAATGTTCCTGTGCAAACAAATCACTATTTAGATCCATAAATGGCATGGATGTAGTCATGTCTGTAAATGGGATATAGTTTGAAAATATGGCCAAAGTAGTGTTTAAAAAGTGTTTCAACTTATTTCCATTCCACTTGTTAATTCTGCTTGGCTTTAAAAATGGACCCTACTTCTCTTCCCCCCCCATCCCACCCCTCCCTGTAATTTGTGGAAGAAATGTACTGCCTTCGCAACTGTTTTTAAATGCCATTTCCTGAATTAGTTCAAATTTCCACATTAGAAAATGTAACTATTTGGAACTAAGCTTCATTTTGCCATTCATGAGCTAGCAGTCTGTCAGCAAGTCATAAAACTAGACAATACATATAAGGTCACTGTAATGAATCTCTTTTTTAAGTGTCTGTTTAACAGACATTGCTGCCTCATCACCACTGCCACCCAAATAACATTTAAATTAAAAGATAGTATTATAACAGGATGTATTATAGTTAATTTCTTTACCTAATGTTGTATTAATTTGTGTATCAAAAAAACATTTTACCATACTATTGGAAAAGACATCTCTGTTTCATCATACAGCTTTACTTCACACCTCTGACCTTTTCTTTTGTCTGAAGTCATAAAATACTTTGGCTCCCCAACCTTTAAGAAGAAAGAGAAGGAGTCAAAAGAGAAGGAGTCACTTTTCCTCTACTAAGTGTTTAGGAGAATAAAAGTGATAACCTAGAAAACAGAAGAGTTTAAAAAGGGGGGAACAAACACTACAGACCACTAAAAAAAAAAACAAACCCACGTACACCACTAAAAGTTTAACAGTAATTTTACTTCAAGATAAAGGGACACATTTTATTTTACAAAAATCTGCAGTTTACGTATTTTCAAGTTATCTACCACTGGCACATGCATGATTTCAATCAGACAACTGATGTAGGACATTTCCATTCCCTTCATTTGCCCCCTCATGTTCTTTATGAAAATCTCAAGTAGCTTGTATGGTTATTGTAACTCAGCTGAAGTGACTGCCAACCTAAGCAAACAAACCAAACCAGTGATTCCTGTCCACTACGTGTCCCAAAATCCACATTCACACTTCAGTCAATTAAGTTACCCATGGTACAGCAGAAAAACACCACTCCGTTGTGGCTCCTTAACTTACTGACATTACAGCTGCGAGCACATTAAGGATTCTTCCATCGAGGCTCTGTCCGTTTGCAACGATATCACCCAGTGAATAATAGTCCTGAGGGTCCTTGACAGGGAGATGCAACAGAGAAAGTAGTTTGGTGTCCATTTCATAACATGAAGAAGTTTTGACCACGGAATGATTTTCGCTGAGCAGTAGTTTGTAGCAACTAGATAGTATGGACAAAACAAATCACATCGATCAACATTTCACTCACCCATACATTAACAATGTAAAATGTTCAATGAATTCACAGGATAAAATAACTGCTGATTTATTCCTCTATTGTTTTCCCTAAAGATATGGAAAAGTTTGAATTAATTTGTTCTAAAATTATTTTTTAAAAATTACATACTTTACTGTTAGGGAAGACTTACTATTGTGTACTTTATCCTTATTTAGAATTGAAATGATAGCAATGTACAACACATTTGCAAATCTTTCAGCCCTTATCAGTCACTAAAAATAAAATAAATACTGAAATTATTGTAATTTACTAACGTAAATTATTGTAATCCAGGCAATTGAGAGGATTTGGCATCATGACTTAATAATACACTACTATAGTCAGACCAGATTGGGTAAGGTGCTTTCAAAAGTAATAGTCCAATGACCTCAGTAATATTTATAATGCACTGTCAGCCAGTGGAAATAAGATATATTCAATATATTCTGGATAAATACATTTTACAAGTGCTTATGAAATCTATAGATTTAGAGAGGAGCTCTTTTCCTCAGTGAAGTTTCTACCTGACATTTGTTCTTTTACTTCTTTCCGTTTAGCCAGAAAGTAAATAGTGACTCTAACTCCTACAACTGTGTATTTCCTACAAAGCTCAGCGATGGTCAGTAAGCAAGAACATAAAACTTCTGACCTGCCAATTTAATGTGCATATATGCAATATTCTTATGACTGCCATATGATTAAAAATACTAGAATATGGCCAATTAGGAAAGAAACCCCAATTAAAGAACAGGTGTATTAGTCTAACATCTACATCTTAGATATCTAAGATAAGTTAAACCAGATCTAAATTACAACTTGCAGTCTTAGTTTCATATACTGGTTCAAATTGTTCAGATTTTAGAGAATACACAGAAAGACAACATACATACATTGCATGATACAAAAGGAATGACAATGCCTTACCAAATAAGTAACAAATAGCATTACAGTGTATTAAATTACATCCTAGATAAACACGTCATGTGAATGGATTTTGAGAACTGCCTATAAAACAGTTATGCCTGATAAAACGCTTCAGCAAAATCAAATCAATTTCAAATAATTTGAGTAGACTTTACTAAAAGAATGACGTTTACTCTGTTTAGTTACAAAGAGCATTATTACTTTATGACAAAACTCCAACGACCATATACTGAGAAATATATTCTCTTTTGAGATTACTTGACCACACAGGGAGGAAGGTACAGCTGTATGAGACGACTAACCCCAAATACTTCTACCAATTGCATGCTGCTGCAATTAGCTGGCAGCTAAAGCAAGTATTAGCTTTGATCTTGCTGGAAAGAACTACCAGTTTATGCTGTAAATTTATTACCTAGGAGTTACAGGGTTGAATTTTTCTTCCCTTTCTGCTTCCTTTGACTGAACTAAAGGATTTTCAATTGTAACTAGAATAAAACATTGATAAGTTATGTTAGAAAACAGAATATAGGCACATATATAGAGAGGTGGCTTTTAAAAATGGTTGTTTTCAAGGTGGATATGCAAAGGAAAAGATACATGCAGTAACTACTGCTAAATGTTTTCATACTGAACACCATATCTGCCCAGTCAGCTCACATTATAGCCAGAGTCCCACAGGACTCCTCAAGACATTTAATGGAAACAAAATGACACTGAATTCTTGGGTGTATACTCTTCATAGTCACAAGTTTTATCCACCCTGACCTGGCAACAATGGGCAAAGTCTATTCACCTAACAAGATAAAGCACAGCCTGTAAATAAATACAAGATTTTGTGGTGTTTTTGTGAACAATCATAGTCATATCTATAAATAAATGAAAACAAACACCAAACTACAGAGTTTATTTTTCATCATTTATAAGAACTGAATATAATGTAAGAATTTAGATTGATTAACGATAGGTAAGTTCTGGGTGGCTGCATTCAGTGGGTTTGTATCTAGTCTGTTGACATATTTACTGGTTTTGAATTTAAATCCTTGAAATCTTATTTCTTTCCTCTTTGTACTTAACAATTTGTTTCCAATTAGACTGTTTTCTGAGTCCTCAGAGAAAAATATAGCAAAACCACAAACACACAACACTGATTTACTGGGGAAAAAAAACCCAAAACATTCAAACAAAAACATGTTAAGAATAAACTCCAACTTACCACAGTCACCAACTCTAAAGCTTTCTGAAAGTGATCTAATATACTCTTCCCTGCCCCAAGAATTTACGTTTATAAAATAAGTTGGTGAATCCCGAATAGTAAAGCTGAAGGTGTATCTTTCGGACCCAATGTCTGCAAAAATAAACAGCGCTGTTACAATTCATCAGTGCAGCTTGATTTCAATCTAGAATATATGTATAAAAACTATGATTTCGAAGCCTTGCTAGGTTTTATCATTAATTTACTACCCGCAGCCTGTGAGTACCACTAGAGGTCAGCAGGCTGTTCATAAACACACTGGTCTTCATGAATGGGGACTGCTACAACTCATGCCGTAGTTGCAGCTGTACCACCCCATCCACGCACACATCTCACTTAACTTCAGGCTGCACCATCTAAACTTACAGATATAATGCAAGAGAAATGAAAGAACTGTACAAATGTGCTACATTCAAAGCATGGACAAACAAACAGGGCTAACGTGTGAAGCAGTGCCCATACTAGCCCAAATTTTGTAACTAGAGGGCCATGCCCATGTAGGAGACCACCACGATGATGTTCAAGGCTGCAGATCACAGGCACTGTCACTGTCCAGATCGTACCAAGGGGTTTAACTGAATAAAGCAAAGTGTTTCCAGCTCTATGGAAAATTCATGCTCAAGAGGGTGCAGAAACACTGCGCTCCCTTTTCTCTTTCAGCTAATTAACAGAGCTTTCCATGGATCACCCAGCATTATGCAATATGTTGTTTTTAAACTATCAATGAAAACTGTGTAGTGATCCGCATAGAGTAAAAGCACAATCTGACTGTGGTTCCATGGTGGCATAAATAGGAACAACCCCATTTTCAGACTATGTAGAATTGTTTCTGGTGAAAATGATGACTTCCTTCTAAAAATCCACTGCCAGAGCAGCTCAGCACGATGACAACACCAACAGGATAGCTGAGCACTTCACACAGAGCTGGGTTGGCTCTCTGGGACTGGGGATGCTCTCTAACAGTGCCTGTATCATCCCTAAGCTGTAGATATGTTATTTCAACTTCCAACTAATGCTGTATTAACAGCGTATTATTCCCATTTTATTTCTTTAGGGGTATACAATAAGATGAAGCTGGTGCTACTCAGACCAGACATTACTTGTTTCACTGCTCAAGACATCTCCTTAACATTTCTGTTTTAAGAGAGAACGAATATGAAGGGACCAGATCAATTCCAGCAGTATTTATATAACAGTAGGTTCATACTGGTACATCTTCAGACCCTGAAACACTTCCATGACGGAGTTTTTCCAAACAAATCCTAATTGGTAAGGTTTAGCCAAACTAATGCTGCTCTTTCATCTTGCTTTTCAAACACACACAATTTTTTTTTCCCACATTTTTATTCTATACATTTTATACTAAGAAGTCTGTTTATCATTTAAATATTTATTTCTGTCATATAAGCCAAATTATACCGTATGAGAAAATGAAGTAAAAACAGTTAAAAGGCACTGTACTTTTTCTGTCTGGAAAGCTTCTGACATCTGTTTTCCCAATAACCACACCAATTACGTTCTAAAAAATAAAGAGATTATAAAATACAAGTATTAAACACAGAAGTATATGATGAATTAGATTTCATGGACTTATACTCTACTGATGACGATAAACATATTTCTGACTGGTAATCATTTTAATCTATTTATTCCACAGTGCCATATGAACTAAAGACTAAAACACAAACATACAATTTTACTTTAAGAAAAAGAGCGACTAATAAAAATATTAAAAGAAATACATCTGTTTCTGTTTGTAAAGACAAGGGGAGGACAAAAGTTCACCCAAAGCATTCACAATTTTGGCTGCTCTGCAGCAGCCTCTCCTCAGGTAGGCAGCAATATTGTTGTTTCACGCTCTCTGCACAGGTCTTGGATCTCCTTAAATGCACCATGAAAAGTCTGGATGGGATTTATTTTAAACATCCAAGGTTTCCCCTGCTGTCAGCACTGAGATACACACACGTACATGCACAGGGAGGGCCATTTATCCTATCCTCATCTAAGCAACATAAATTTCTACAGGTGCCTCTTTCTCTCTGTCTGCCTCTCAACTGACTACAACGGGAGCTTAGGCAATGAACTTGTTTGATGATTCAAAACAAAATCAATCTTATTCTGCTTTGCTAAACCTACAGTTATTACACAAAAGCACCCCAGTCTCAGTTGTCAAACAAAACTGCTAGGAGCAAACACACAGAGGAAGAAAAAAATATACATAGTACATATATTAATAATATATAGCTGTGTGGTGGGTTTTTTTTTTTTTACATTGAATTTACTTTGACTCACTAGATGGAGCAAGGTAACTGTCTAATCCTGCAGTGATGGACATGAACTCATTAAGAGGAGGTATGTGTACAACAGTGTAATATCCTTGTTCTTTCTAACAGAATACTTTCTATCTGTCCACAATGTGTAGTGATTTAGATTAGGATTTTATTTTTCTATTTTTGGTTTTGTTTCTTTAAAAAATTCCCCCAAAAACATTTCAATTAAGTCAGAGGGCAACATACCCTGTATCCCACCACCAGTCAAGAGAACTGACATTTAGGGTGACTCTTCAGATGAATTAAGCTGATGTAAATCTGCAGTTTCTAAAAGAGATCTCCTCTGTCCCTGCTGCAAATATATTCACCTCTCTCGGGTTAGCACTAAGCCTGCACAGCAAGCTGGCACAAGGAAGTGATCTGGCTGGAAACTATTTTGGAAGGGGGGTGAGAAAGAGGGTAGAAAAACTTCCAGAGATCATTTCCTTGATCAGCTTATTGTGCAACTACACAAGCACGAGTTGCACCAAAAGAGGAGGAGCAGAACACGCCTGCAATGAGGAAGGGAGCCATGTGCCTTCTTTGGCAGAGCGTTGCTTAAGGCCGCTCAACCACATCATGAGACCACAGCATTAACACACTGCGAGTTTCTTAGGCTCTGATCTATTTCACTTTTAAAAAAATAAACTGGAAAGTAAAAAAATATGACTTTGAATGATGTGTGCTCGACTGTTTTAAAGTCCTAAACACATATTGATAGTTCTATCATGAGATACTAGTGAATTACTTTTTATAAAAATACTTTATTTACTATATATTGCTAATTGCAATAATCAATATTTGTTTTATCTGTAAAATAAAAGATTTTAACTGAGTTAGTGGATCACTCTATTTGAGAGCGACTGTGAATGACAGATTAAATTAGCTTTGCTGGAGACCAGGAGTTTATAAAAAGTGTGAAAGAATATATAATACCACTGTGAGGGTGTATAAAACTTTCTTTCCTAGTTCACCCCTTTTCTGTGATTTCTCTTTCATTTATTTAAAATAAATGAGGAAAAAAAAAAGGGCTAAATTGTGCCCTTCCCAAAACGCTGCCTCTCTCTTTTATTTTCCAGGCTCCAACTCCCAGCAGCACTGAACGCTCCGAAGACCCGTTATCGCTGGTGGGCTACACAGTGCAGGGTGGGAAATACTGCAACAGAGAATAACGTAGCCTTCTCCCTCCCGTATTAAAACATCATCTTGGAGAGCAAAGAATGAAGAACTGTGCCCCCCTAGACTTCCTATTTTTTATTCAACCCTCTAAAACCCAAAAGAGGAAAATACTGAGTTTTATAACACACGCCCCTGTTCAGCTCTTACTCCAGTGATAACGGTCCTCACTCATATCAGGACAACAAGAAAAAAAATATCACACTCAAACATCTGTGTGAATCTGCCACCTACAAAGCTTTGGTGTTCGTTAATTTTGCTTTTTTTGGTTCATCCTACTCTCCTGTACTCCCACAAGCAAAATTCTTAGCTCCTCATAAACTGACAACCACAAAACCTACTTTTTGCTCTAAAGAAACAGAAACGCTCCTATCTGACACGTAATTGTGAGATTTTTATCCAGTTAAAACACCATTCAACGAGAGTTTTGTCTGAATCATTCAGGACCATGTTATTTAGCTCAGAGGGATTGAACACACAAGTACAGACTGCAGGGTTGGGCCTTACGTTCATAGCTTGTAGTGAAAGACTATTGTAGGTTACAGATGTATTGTGAGTTCATAATGCTGACTCTGTACATGTCTTTGCTAATTCAGCATCCATTTAAAACGTTACAAAGAAGCCTCTGATACTTTCAGACATTGAATTGTCCAGTCAATATCTATAGTTGTGGTATCCACACACTATGGACAACAGCAGCATCAATTTTCATTTTGCTGGTTTATACACAAAGAAGGTAAGGTACTTTGTATCTAACAATTATACTAATGCTATTAGTACCTAAATACACGTCAATTACATAATTTTGCAGTAATATAATACAGTCATATACAATTTCATTTGAGAACAAAAGTACTATGTCTATGAGACTTACAGGACGAGCAAGATTTGGATGCAGATCTGAAAGTGCAACAAAGTCCTGTGTTGAGCTAGAATAAGCCATTCTTTATCTGTAACTTGAGAAAACCAATTTAGATTTTTAAAAAATCCAAACAAATCACTTACAACTATTCATAGTGAGAATAACCAGTTATTTTTATAACACAAATATTGTGACCTAAATAGCATCTGTCTTCAATAAAAAACATTTCAAGCCATCTGAAGTAGATAATTCTTTATTGTTTGTATTTGGCGATGTAAGTTATGAATTGTACTATAACTACCTGTGGTTCTTAAATAAAGGTCTGTAATTTTTATAATTTATTTATTCAGCATTAAATTACTCTATTAGCAGCAGCCTCTGAAAAATATTTACCCTCCTTATCCTGTGTGGGAAGTCCAACTGAATTTAATGATGCAGTTCATATATAAAAGGCCATTTACATGGGAGGAAAGAAAAGCATTGGGTTGCAAACACCTTAATTGAGGTTTTGGACTTAATATTAAACTACTTTAACATGTGAGTTCATTCCTTCCTCAAAAGTAGAAAAGTTTTGAATTTGTTAAAATATAAATGTTTAGATTTTTAATAATAGATTTTTAATCAGTTATTTTCAAGCTGCCAGCGAAGCATTACTGCTCACTCCTGTGAGCTACTGCACATTCAAGTCCTCTCTATTGATGCCAAAGTCAGGCCATGGATGCTTTGTTAGCCCATCTGAATGCCTCTTATTATTTCCTGGGTACCCTCAGAGACATTATTGATATTTAGCAAATAGTTGTCAGATTCTATTTTTTTGTAAAAGGAACCATCAAGTTGTCCAAATCTTAATAACCTTTAGCAGCAGAGAACTGCTGACATTTTTCAGAGGATGTCTGTTCAAACTTTATAACAAAAGTCCTGAATGGCTTTCGCAGTCTTTACACCTGGCACCTTGCGTGAGAATTGTTAACCATTTCATTGGGTATGGTATAATACCATATTATTCATCTGTTGAACACACTAGAAAATAAATAAATAGTCTACACTTTAAAAAAAGGAAGCAGTTATCTGAGAAGATAAAGTGAGTTCTCTAAAAGAACATTTCAGTCTTAACTCACACAGAAAGATATCCCAAATTTGCCTTACAAAAACTGCTGAACAGTGGGGGCCTCAAACCTGTTCCCGTCCCATTATATGGAAGAATTCACATTCACTTACGTAGGAAAGTCACCTCAATTATCCCTCCAAGGCACGTTAATATTCTTGCCTCAAAAGAAGTTAAATATTGTTAAACAGCGTACGTCACACCACAACTGAATCAGGTTAAACAAAACAGCACTGGGAACACCTGTATCAAAGGAAGATGAGAGAGGCAGTTTAAGATTGACAGAGCTGCAGGCCCCGAGAGGGGCAGTGCAGGGGCACCCCTCGCGTACCCCTCAGCGGCAGGGCTGAGCTCCCGGGGACAGCTGAGGGGACTTTCTCTCAGCACCACCCAGGATCAGACCTTCTGCTGAGAGAAAGGACAAGATGGAAATCGCAATAAATAAAAGTATGGAGCCTTTGGCGGCACCACCCCATCCCAAACCGGTGTCTTGCACCAGGCGAGATCGCACCCCCCCAAAGCCAGGCCAGGCTCTACACAGCAAAAAGATTTTTCTTGCACAGGCCCATCATTGTCCTCATTTCTTTCCCTCCCTGAGCCCAAGCGACACATGGCGGCTGTCCCACAGAGGCAGAGACAGCATCAGCTTGGAGCTGGGCAGGCAGGAGCGCTTACCACAGCCCTGCCTACCGCCGAGGGGAGACAGAGCAGCCAGGACGGGAAGGGAGCCCCCGAAAGGAAGGAGTGAGGGCTCAGGACAGGGACACAAAATGGCGGCGGGCGCAGTGGGCGGGAAAAGGGCTTCGCGCCCTCTCACTGCGCGCGGCCTTCCTTCAAGGGCCTGCGAGGGCAGCTGGGGGTCCACATAGCGGGTACCAGCCACGGGGCTCGGAGGACAGCTGCCAAAAGAAAAAACCCCAAAAAACAAACCACACCAAAAATTCAGAGTCCTGGGGCTTTCCCCTGCCTGAGGAAGGGCCCTCAGCCCAGGGGGGTCAGCTCAGAGCACGGCACCGCCGGCTTCAGTCAGCGAGCTCTGCATCAGGCCCAGAGCTGAGGGCTCAGGGCTTGGGTTTCACTTCTTCAGCCCTCTGATCTGTGGGGCTTTCCCCGAGTCTCCCACCATTACTGCCCCGTCGCTCCCTCTGGGGCAGCAGCTTCATCCCACCATACACCAAGTTTCCCGGGTAGGATGATAATTTGAGCCACCCGATTGTGTCTTTTGCTTGCTGTTCTAACAAAATTCCTCTATTTCCTTGCAGTGCTATTCCACACAGGCCCTGGATGATTTTTTCCTAAACAAATGCACTCAGCAGGATTGCCAGCGGGTCCCAAATCCCTGGACTTAACAAAGCTGACGAAGCATCAGCCCAGGAGTCTAAAGTCAGACTTATTCTGCTACGATTATAAATGCACTACACACTAGCAAGACAAAGCAAATTTGACAAATCATTGGACAAACCATTCCCTAGTTCCTTATTTTTTTTCTGGTAGCTCTAAGGAAAAAAAATTGCAGCCTGTATTTTATAAATGAATTAAAATTTATGGTTAAGATATTATTTGTATTGATTTGCACACAGCAGTCCTGGGTTTTCAGGCCCTGCAGAAGACCAGAGTGAGCCATTTTGCCCATTTATATTACCTATAAAATTATTTTTTATAAAATCGATACTCTTCACTTCTGTATCATAAAAAATTTTACTCCTGATGAGTAATTTTATGAACTCAAGGTCACGGCTATTGAAGTTTTTAGTGTAGCCTGACAAATTCTGTGTTGACTCTGTACTACAGGATCTTTCATTTCTTCAATTAAACAGCTGAAAATGGATACCACCTGTGCTCTCATATTTATTGCGTCACTAAAGTCCATGATAATTACACCATGCTGATGACAAACGGCATGCCAGAGAGCTGACAGCCTGGGTGGGGTTTTTTTTCAGGTCACCTTTTATACAGTATGATCCATAGATTTAACTTTGTTCCATAGGTTTGAAGCTTCCATTAAACAGAATGAGGTATATTTTTTTTGTTAGTTCTGTTGTTTTAATTATCTCAATCAAATGAACAAGCAGAAGATAACGAACGTGGTGATGGGATCCTAATCAAATGGGAAGGAGAACTCATACACTAGCTGGAAAATGCTGACTAAAGTACAGGTCTCATTCCTACCACCATGACTGCAAGGTAAACCAGGAAAAAAAAAAACCAAAACAACCTGAAATGAGATCTGTGGGATCTCCACCACTGCAGAGGGTGATAAAAGGAGGATCACAGCCCACGGGCTTGCAGGCATTGAGCTTGTCTAGTATCTCAGCAAGGTTTTGGTGGGACATAAGCACCTGCTTAAATGGAGCCTTGCTGAACCAAGCTGGGATCCTGCGCTGCTGCCCAGCACGGTCACCACTTTCCTTAGGTTTTGTCCAGGTTGAGCTGCTTTTCTCCCACAGGCACAAAGGGCAGGTGAAACCCAATGCTGCCGGTGTCCCCAGTGCAGAGCTGCAGGCTTTGTTTCATTTCAAAGCCACCAGAACAAGGATGCTGTTGTGCACTGCTCCTCGGCGTCCCCATAGCCTCAGCAGACATCTAAAGATCGTGTGGTTTTGCTTTGTGGTTTAGTTCCACTCCCATTTTCAATGCACCTACATTTGGGAAAAAAAAGCTGCTTTTTACTTTCCCATGATAGCTCCTGCTAAGATGTTATCATGAAGGGATGCACCGACCTGGCCACAGGCACAAAGGCAGGGGACGTGGGACCAGAGTTGTTTCCCTGGAAGACACGATTAGATGCTGAATTTCTAACTTGCTAATACTGAGATGAAAATTCATTTGACTGCTGTTCCTGTCTCACAGGGGTGCTGTGACTTCTGCCGTTCGTACAGCACATGGCACACAGGGGACAGTCACCGATTTGGACTCCTGTCAGTTACTGTAAACAAATAACACCTTTATTGGTGTTTATAATAAACAAATGTCTAACCCGAATGTCTCCTGCTAATTTACAACATCAGCTGATTCTCCAAGTTAGGAATTTTAAATACAAACACTGAATAGAGCCTGCAAAAACAAAAGTTACTCAATCTGTACACAGCTTTACTCAAGCTTTCCTCCTCAATTGACCTCAAGGTAGTCTCTAACAGCATCGTTATCTCCCTTTGACAGCTGGAAAAACAGAGGCAAGAGAAAGACCAGAAGCAGTTTCCTGAGGGCCGTGCATCACCCGAGGACCTGTTCCCCTCTCCAGTACTAGCACCAGCCTCTGCGGGAGGGCAACAATATTAACTCAATATTTTTCTGATCTAGTGATTGATCCCTGAAAGGTCTGAGTGATTTTAACTCTCCAGCACTTCAGAGGCACTTAGCACTCTGCCCGATTCAATCTGTGATTAGCAGAGACTTCCCATACATGGCTGCAAATTGCACGGTCCCTGCTAATTAGGCCTTCATGAATGGATTTATTTAAATTACACTCATCGGCATGGTCAAGGAGTGCAAATGCCATTTTGTAATTCACTTAGCAATTTGTTACGTGACGATCAGTACCGTTTGCATGCAGGGGAAGCTAGTCCCCATCCAGCACTAGGAGGGACATTTCAGAAATCATCTTCAAAAGGATCTCCAAAGCTAGAGCAATATAAAAATATTTGCTCTCTGAGTTTTACGCTGCCCACAGCGTTTACTGAGTGGGGTTATTGCATATTTATACATTCTTAGGACAAAAAGAATCTGTAAAATGAAAAGGGCAGACCTGTAATTTTACCTAATTGGCCTGACTGAATGCATTAAAAGCAGCAAATTATTAAAGGTATTCACTGTTCAGCGGCTTTGGCTGATACCTGAACTGGCTGTGAGTTGGGAGTGCTGATGGAGTAATGATGGACATCTTTAGCAGAAGTCATGCAGGTGCTGATGCAGCCAACAGGTGCTCAGCGTGTTGAGGGATATTTAATCTAAATTTCTCCCCATCACCGCAGTGACTCATTGTTCATCGCTCGCTTTGCCCTGCATCCCCCCTCCTGGTCCCCAGCACTGGAGTCATCCTGGTGCTATTTCAGTGGGATTTCCTCGCTCCGAGCAGCACCACAACCTCCTGCAGCACAAGAAAATGCAGCAAAAGAGTTTTATTTTAGTATGAAACTGAACATGAACCAGAGCTAGTTCCCACCTAATCTATGCTAATCCTGGCTTCTTTGGTCCAGGGAAGACACCAAGACCTGGCAGTGGCTCAGACACTGAACGTGTGCATGAGCAAACGGGACCATGCATTGAGCGCTCGGGTGGGGACGCCAATAGCTCTCTTCTGCACAAGGAAATCCCTATTGCTGGCAAAGAAGAAAAAAGCCTTCTTTCAGGTGTAAAGCTATATGGGACATGTAAGCGCTGCTCTTTCCAGCTGTCCAGAAAGGATGGTGTTTTGAAACAACAGCTGCTCTCAAGACAACAAAGTCTCCCTGTTCTCTCTGATGAATTCACATGAAACTGCTTAAAACCAGACCCAGCCTTACCCTGGGCAGGGAGTGAATGGCATCTGCAGGGCCCGAATGCAGCAAGCACGGCATTTCTGCAGCAGTCCGTGCTGGGGGAAGGCAGCGTGCTCGCTCTCCAAGGCAGGGCCTGGATGCCCGTTCATCAGCAAGCTCAATTCATAACGATTTCAGCACTAATTAATCCCTTCTGCAACGTTCGCGCAAGGGTGGAGCAGAAACGTCACGCAACGCAGGCAAGCCAACACAACCTGGAGAGGAAAGCAAGCAGTCGGCACCAGCCCCGACACCGAAATCAGCTCATGTCAGGTGGCCGTCGCAGAATTTTAGTGAAAAACAAACACCACAATTGAAATCTTAGACCTTCTGGGCAGTCACTGAGTAGCTGGCATATTGTCAGCGAATAGTTAGCAAATAAACATATCCCAGAACTAACCCTTCTGTGTCTTTTTCATAGCAAAAAGTCAGAACAAGATGTCCGTACAGAAATCCACTGCACAGTGATACTCTACCTTGATTTTTTGAAGATTAGGCTTTGATTGCCCAAGATTTTCAGCCTGCTGTTTAACTTGCCTGAAGCTACAGAGGTGGAAAGTGCTTCTTTTTGTAGCCTACGAGCGGCGTGAGAGCATTCAGGCTATAGAGGATAACTTCTCCCGCACATAATTCCAAAATAATTTAAGTGAAGTCAGTGAAATTACTTGGATTTTCATCACTTTCCCCAAGACCAGAATTTCATCCTCCCTCTATGGGCGCACAAACGATGGATATTTTCCAACAAAACATCATGAATTAAAAAATACAATGATTAAAAATAGTTTTAGTGACATGTCCCTGACACTGGGGAAGAATGCTTTGAGAGGAAAAAAAAAAAATTAGCGTCGATTGGCTGCCATTCAAACATTTTCAGCTATTCAAATCAATTAAACCAAAACCAAGTAAATTATATCTGGATTTGAGTTTGAGACACACGATACTGAACAATACCAATTAGGACACATGGGATGAGCGTCTTCCAGCGACAAAAGTGGGGGGAAACCCTTCCAATCTTCAGTTGCTCCAGTTTCCAACCAAGCCTAAAACTCGATCCCTGCATGAGCAGTTCATAAAGAGGAAAACTTGGGACATAATTCTCAAAGACAGCTGGGAATGGCTGTCAGAAAAAACTGGGATCTTAGAGTAAATAAAATTTTTTCCCCCACCACAGAATTCAGTGAAATCCAAACGACCTGTCCAAGCTAAACTTTCCAGCAAAAAATATACCTTTGATGTCCTGGCTGAGCGCTCGGCCCCGGCGCGGCGGTGGCAAGCCTCCCGTTGCCTCCGAGAGCCAGGACCGCATCCAGCCCCTTCCTAGGTAATCACGTGTCAGCATTTCCACAGCACGCCCGGCTGCCTGTCAGCCAGCTCGTTAGAGGATTCCTGCAGACTGACACTGACGCTTTAAGTTTTTATCCGTTAGAAAAACAAAACCTCCCCCCCAAGCCTGTTCAGAGCGCAAAGGTACGAGACCTGATCAAAACAGGACTTTATCAAGAAATTTTCCCTTAAGAAAACGAACGCTAGAGGTCAATCTAACAACTTGTCCCGGAAATATATATCCCTGGAATCAACTATTACAGACTTCTTGTGTGTACCGTACACCTCTCTAACTACATCCAGATTCACCGGCTTGGCAAGGCACCTCGTATCTAACAAGAGTTTCTTCTATTCTTTTGAATTTGTTCTTGTCTTGCTGTACATGAGTATTTCCTTTTCTGGAGCCCGCCCGTATGATCGCTGTCCCGATTCACAAGGCTCGCTAATGTACTTAACAACCCGTTTATGAAACGAAAGGGGAAATTGGCACTTGCGCGCGTAAATACTGGAGGCCAAACGTGTCCCTGATGTAACTCCGCTGCAGTCGGTTGAGTTAGATTAAAGATGACGGCAGAAACAGAGGAGCAGCCATGGCTGTGCAGACAAAAGCCCATCTAACTCGGGATCTTGTGTCTCGTGGATAAGTCCGTGGTTTCAGAGAGGCAGCAGGGAGCCTGCGGAGAACCGGGCTGCGACACGAGCGATGGGTTTGTGACTTCAAGCCTTCAAGTCTCGTTCCCTTCCAAAGCGTCTCACATCTAACAGCAACGGGGGTTACTCCGTTACCTGCGCACCACGCTTTGTTCGTCTCACCTTCTGCGCTCAGATTCTGGAGGACCTCGTGGCAACAAACTCCCACAGACTAGTTACACATAACACAAAAATGGTTTTGGCTGGGTTTTGGTTTTCTTTTTTTTCTTTCTCATCTTAAATTCCGAGTCTTCCAATTTCACTGAATCTCTTCCTCCCTCTTCCCTGCTCTTAACAATAGAAATAAGATACAGCCCTGCCAGCCTGCTTCAGCCTCCCCGTTGCAACCTTCTTTAGCAAATCCCCAGCTCCCCTTTTATAAGGCTCCTGCCTCAGCCAAACTCGATGGAGACGCAGACGGAGCGCAGGCTTCGCCGACACAGAGGGTGCTCCACCAGGAAAGCCAAGGGAGACTCAAGGCACAAAAGTCAAGTCAGATGAAAGCGCAGATGCAGCAAAGAGTGTGTTTAAGCACAAAATTTCTCCCAGGGAGTCACCGGGACCGCTCATGTGCTTCGCGCTGAGCACACATGTGAGTGCTTTGCTGAACTCAGGCCAAAATGCAGTTGTTCTTTATGAACGTGGGCCAGATCCTGTAGCATTGAGTAACGCTGATGAGTAACATTTATTCATACAAGTGGTCTCTGTGGAGAAGGGCTGCCAAGTCCTGGCCCTGTGTGATTTTTTCTTTAGCAAGCAGCCAGAGCAGAGCTCCATGTGGCAACGCCGACTCCTCACTCAGCAGCTTGCCTGCTGCCAGCTCCTCGGTGGAAATGGCCCAGTGAGGCAGAAATGTTCCAGCTCAACCTTCGTCTTACAATTACCTTTAAAAAACTGCTGGATAAATACCTTAAAAATCTTCCAGGGAGTTTCTTCCTGCTGTGGCTACCTGTATGACCGTGGCGGTCCTGGCTGTGGCTGGCAATGCTGTCTCAGGGCAGCCGCTCTTCTGGGGAAACGCCTGAGCTCTTCCTGGGTGAAGGCATCTCCCAGGATGCGTCCAAAGTGTGTCCATACTTAATGCCCAGCTCCTCGGAGGCCTGACACATCCCACGGCTGCCACAGTAAGTGATGGGCTAGCAGGAAAAGCCTCTTATGCTCCTCTTCATGCAACCTGGCCCTAGCGCGGCGCTTAGGCTTGTGCAGGGACACATCTCTGATAGCCCTTCCCAGTTAATGCACACACACAGGAGAGATTTAGGAGGGGTACGAGAGTGGTTGCATATAGAGATGGATGCCTTGTGCCACCATGCAGCTGTCATGTGTTAAGACCCTTTCTCCAAGACAGTCAATATCGAGCAGAGCTGAACAGGAACCCTCCTTCTTGTTGACCTCCCTTGCAGCTTGCCCCTAGAAGCTGGGGGGTCTCTTAATGCCTCGACTCGGTAACTTTTCTTCTATTAAAACACACAAGGGAAGATGCAATCCTGCAGCCACAGGTGCTGCCCTTCCCCAGTGACACCATTCATCCCCATCTATCTGGGAGGCAATGCAGCCAAAGGCTGGGTGCACCCAGAGGCTCTTCCCAAGGGCTGACAGCAGCACCCACAGCAATGAATCCCTTGTTCCAGCAAAGACACAGGGCAGGGCCCTCACCAGCCATGAGGACTCTCCAGGGACCCTGTCTGAGCCCACCAGCACCACAGGGACCCCACAGCAGAGAGCAGCTACCACCCATCCGGGGACCCACAGGCACCCCATGTTCTCTCCACTCTTCACCAGCCCCTCTTCGGAGGGGCCACACATGCAATTACTGGCAAAGATCCAGAACAGGGGCTGATGTTTCTCAAAGGTCTCTGAAGGCCGAGCAGAGCACCTGAAGATGTACCTGCCAGTAAGGACTGGCAGCAGCTGATAGGGAGCACGGCCGTCTCGCATCCCTCACCACCACCCGCTGCTCCCCACCGCCTCTGGCACAGCCCTCGGTGCCATCGCCCTCCTCGTGGGGTCTGGGCATACGGCAAAGCCAGCAGTCACACCAGAGGGGCAAAAGCCACAGCAGTACCTAAAGCAACGTGGGCTTAACCCAGCCTGGGTCAGGCCTGCTGAGCACCTAGGCAGGATCAAGCCCAAACCAAGGCTAGCAGCGAGCCCAGGTTACGCTTACAGAGCCTTTCAGCCTCCCCGCAGCCTCAGCCCTGCCGTGGCCTGTGCCAAATCAATATGGTAAATAGTTGTGTCAGAGGGATGTTAATGGTGCGCAGTGCTCGTGGTGTCAAGGCGCTTTTTTTTGTGAACGAAGCAAAGTCATTCGTTTTCCTCCCCCTTCCCCCTCCAATCCTTCCCAAACGCACAAAATGGGCTCCAGACCCACCTCCTACAAGGAAATGAGAACCAGCCCCGGAGGATCACCCAGCAAGAAGCCTCTGTTCGGAGATCTGACGCCTCTTCAAAGACGGGGGAGCAAATATGCTCCTACCTCCGCTGATTTATGAAGAACGTCTGCATCACCGATGCGGGGGAAACACTTAAACGCTACCAGAGGGAAGGGGACTCGAGCGCTCGCTGCCTGCACTGAATAACCCCTCTATTTATTATAGTTTGTTTCCATATAATTAGATCTATATTGCATTTTGAAGGAAAACAAACAGCCGAGTGACTGCAGCACATACGCTTGCTAACAAAATAAATGCCAGCGTGCAACTACGGGGACCAGCTGATGGCAGGTGGGACGTGCCAAAGGCGGCTCTTGAGTTGCACGTAGCAGCAGCCAGCCTGAGACTGTGTCCCCCCACGTGAGGGGACGTGGGGAAAGCAGGTGGCTTGCCCGTGCTGGTGGGAAATGGCCAATATCGCCTCGGCTGGAGGCAGGAGCAAAGCCAGAGCCATGGGTGGCCAACCTAGCCAGCCTCGGGAAAGACAGGAGAAAGGCTTGATTAACTGAGGGGCACAACAGCTTCAGACAACGATCCTGGGCTGTTTCCTTCCTTCCCCCCCATGTTGAAAAAAATCTGGGTGTAAATTTTTCTAAGTTATATCTGTTTGGTTTTAATTTCTGCTGATGCCCCAGTGTTATTTATGCTCTTGAAGTAGAGTAGTAGGCACATGTCTAGCGCTGTGTTCATGAAATACAGCCCGCTGCCTATAGTATTTATTGATCAGTGCAGTAAATAATCCCAACAAGCACAACTCATCCGAGCGAGCAGAGGACGCAGTCGAAGGCTGCCCATCTGCCAGGGCCTAACGCACATCCCTGCCAGGGCTGGCAGGGTTGCACCAGCAGCGCAGGGCTGGCAGAGCCGCTCAGGAAATGCTCTTTTTCATCCAAAATGAAGCCAAGAGAGCCAGTACAGCTCCCAGGCGGGTCCCAGTGGCAGCTGTGCCCTGGGCTGGCACATGGCTCCCAGCCAGGATGGCCAGTGCTGTGGGGACATCCCTGGGGACACGGGATGCAGCCGTCTGCCCACCGTGGGATGCTCCCAGTTAATGCCAGAAGGGCAGTGACAGACAAAACACAACTATTCAACTGCATCCAAGGTGGAGTGGAGGCACCCGAGGGACACGCAGTCACACTGAGAGCTGGATCCCCACAGCACCACGCGCTCCAGGAGAGCCAGGAGGCCACTGCTAGAAATAAAAGCTCTCGGCACGGATCTCTCCCCCACGCCTGGGGAGAAGAGGAAGGCAGTACGTAACAGCCCTGTGTATAAGCAGTCGCTTGATTAGCATAGTTAACGTCTGCGGAATTTATTCAATGTCTGAATTCTTGCACTTTTTCCAGGGGAGAGGCAACAGGGGACCCTGCCTAATGCTGTCCGTGCAGAGCTGTCTCTCTCAGCTGTCCCAAGCATTTCCCTGGAAGCCCTCCTTGTCCTGCAGCAAGCATAGAGACCCGGAAAAGCCAAGCACTAGGCTGGATAGATTTAGTGTTGCTACACTGGGACTCATTTATCTTAGCTCAAAGGTGAACTGACACCATCCTCAAGGACAGGAGCTTAACAAGCAAAGTAGGAAGATCTGAACCAGATCTTGACCTGGTCTCAATCATGCAGCTGCGCTGAACCAAACAAGGGTGATTTATGCCAGCAAGAAACTAGTCCCTCAGGCTTGAGTCCATGCCCAGCTCCTCCTGCCGCCAGCATTGCTGGGGCTGCCTGTCCGCACCAGGCAGAGCTCAGCCCGCTAACGCCAGCTCTCCCAGCAGCCCGATGCAGAGCCATGACGTGACACCAACCCTCAGACTCCACGGGACACTCACGCCAAGACATTGTACCACTGACCTCAGCATCCTGCCTCATCGGCAGCCTCAGGGTAAAATGAAGCCCCTCCAAAGGGGATGTGCTGCAGCAGACACTCCTCTGGGTGTCACACGGCTGCCCATCACCGCAGGATGATGGCATCTTAAAAAAACATCTTAAACACAGCCAGCTTTTAGGAGAGACCCTCAGCACCACGTGGTACACATGGGACTGTCCCCATGGGCACGCGCAGGCAGCTCCTCTTGGCTTTGCTGCAAAAATATCACTCTCCAAAGGAGATAATCGTGCATCAAACTCCTGTCTCAGCCACGAAGCCAGTCTCGGAGATCAGGGACTGGAGGGGGTTACAGGGGAGCGGTGGAGCTGTGCAAACCTGCGGGTCAGGAGTGGATTTTACACACAGGGCCCCTCGTGCTGCCTGCCTGGGTGACACGGCTCACACCTTTGGTGGCACCTGCAGCATCCCCACGTCCTCTGCTAGCACAGGGGCCCTGCACCTCGCAGCATCCCCCCGCTCTGACGCGTGACAGCAGCGAGGGGGCTGATGCTGTAACGTCTCCAGCGCTGCTGCGAGCTCTGGCCGTGCTGATCCCAGTTCATCTCGGGGCAGCGTTTCTGAGCAGGGCAGCACACAGCGCGGCACAAAAGGGTGCTTTCATCAGCTCTGCTCGCTTTTACCCCGAGGCGAGCGTGATACCCTGCTGGCCTCTCACCAGGGGACAGCTCCTTCCAATTTAGCTGCTCGATGCCCCAAAGGGAGTGAGCACAGCCTGAGACACCCGGGAGACCAAAGTGGGATCCCTGACTCCAGGCAGCATCAGCTACCCCCAAATACCCTCTCTTGCTCCACATGCACAGAGGGGGACAGCAGCAGACACCCGCTGGCCCCATTTCCCAAGCTGCCCTCGAGCTCAGCACCTGCTCCTTCCCACCGCTGAGGAACCTTTCACAGCCCCAAGGAGCTGCAACATCTTCCACCTCCTGCAAAATGCCCCAGATCATTTCCAGGGCTGAAGGCACAAGATGCCCCCCGTGCACCTGGCATCAGCGGGGTGGGGGACCAGCACCCGCTGTGCTCCCCAGCACCCCAAACCCCACAGATACTGAGCGGAGCCGCTTCACCTTGGCTCACTCCCTGGAGTGGGTTGCCAAGCTCAGACTTGGATCTAGCGATAGACTTTTGTGCTTTGGCTCACGGACCCTGAACATGAGAGCTTTAATCATTGCTTGCTTTTATGTGCCGAGAGCCAAAATTGTCTTGTTAAATACAGTAAGTGATCAGTGCTCGCAGTAAAGAACGTTTCAATGGTTGCTTGTGTGGGTAATTATTTCAGGCTTGCCTCTCTTCCCCTCTTGAGAAAAATTACAGAATGTGGAAATTATTGCGAAGCCTCTCCAGACTTGGAACATTTTCTGCCGGTTACAGGCTCTTGCTCTGGCCAGTGCTTCAGCCTGTGCCTGCGTTTTGCTGCCTGCTTGTGCACCATCCCGCTCGCTAACCCTCACCAGTCCCTGGGCACACTGCACCAGGATCGCATCCTCCGCAGGCAGGTACACGACTGGCCGCCAGCTCAGACGGGGCTGAATAACCCCAATATCTGTCCTAAAGGCAACAGGAGTCTGCGCTGCCAGCCCTGGTGTAAGCCTGTCCTTCCCTTGCCTGAGCACAGCACATCGGCCAGCCCAGAAAATGTTGTTTTTTATGTTTTTATCCCCACTTTAAGCGTCCCTGCGCAGCAGCCGTCGAGCTGTGCTTGAGAGCCCCGGCTGCACCACAGCCCCAGGCAGGAGCCTTTTTCTCCCAGCGCTTCCCATCCAGCTGTCTCTTAACATTACAATGTTAAAGTTGCCTTTTAGCTTTTATTGTGATTTTTTCCAAAGATAAAAGAGTGCTGTAGGAGTGGAGGGAGCCCCAGCACTAACCACGTCATTGGAGTCGACAGAGTGGGGAGCCTCAAGCACTGCGGCGAGGCCGGGGTGTGTGGAGGAGGAGGAGGAGGATGGTGTTCAGCCATAGAATCACACAGAATCACAGAATCACTGAGGTTGGAAGAGCCCTCTGGGCTCATCGAGTCCAACCATTGCCCTGACACCACCATGGCAACTAGACCAGGGCACTAAGTGCCATGTCCAGACTTTTCTTAAACACCTCCAGAGATGGTGACTCCACCACCTCCCTGGGCAGCCCCTTCCAATGGCTAATGACCCTTGCTCAGAAGAAATGCTTCCTAATGTCCAACCTGACCCTCCCCTGGTGAAGCTTGAGGCTATGCCATCCCATCACTCAGCCCCAGCTCGGAAGAAGGAACCAGGAGCAGCACCCTCTGCTCGCACCCCCGGGGGAGGCAGGGCTGGGGCACCCCTGCAACCACCCACCGGAGCAGAGCACCCCGCTCATACCAGCTCCCCGAGTTATTTACAAAGCATCCCAGTGTCCCAGTGCGACAGTGATTCATGGGGCACCTTCCTGCCTTTCATTACACTAATAAATCTCCCGGCAAAGCAAGGATGGTGCATCGCGGCACACACCCACACCATCCTCGCAGCCAGTGGGCATCTCTGCTCTCACCTCCAAGAGGATTTTCTACAAGGTGATTTTGGTGGTGGGTGTGTGGGATGGAGGGGGGAAACACTCCAGGAGGATTTGGGTGAGCAGATGAAGCTTAAAAAGGCAGCACAACTCCCTGAGTAGTTTCAGCACAAACACCGCTGTGCAGGTTTATGTGCAAAGCGAAGTTTATCCCCAGCTGGCAGGTGGGCAAATGCTTTTGCTCTGAAGTTTGTTTCTGCAAGTTTATTGCAGTAGGAGAAATGAGGCAGCACCGTTGGCTCCAACGGATGCCTGGGTGCCCCGTGGCACCCCCATCACCCCTGCCCGGGGTACCCCTGCCCCAGGGTCTGGGGCTGCGACACTCCACGGGGGAGCAGCATGAGAACTGCAGCAGAAAGGGCCCCTGTGATCCTTTCTCCCCACTGCAACTGGACAGGGAGCCCTGTCCTGCCCACCTGGGCATGGCCCTATTTTTCTCTGCCCCATATTTCAGAGGGCAGGGGGGTCCAGGGCAGTGGGATGGGGACCTGTCACCCACGCACAGGGCGGACAGGAAGGGAGTCATTCCCGAGGAGCATTGCTTCTAAACCACTCCAATATGGCAAGGCAATGTTAACCAGCTGGGAAAACGCTCTAAAGGCCCTTAATTAAAGGCTGGCTGTTGCACAAGCCCCTTTCCCATCCCCACCAGCAACATCCCCCAGTTTCCCGGCCTCTCCCCCGCTGCCCTCCAGCCCTCGCACTTTCTTTCCCGCTGGCATCTGCCGGCAGCATGCTGCGGCTGCCGTGGGGTGTCTCTCCAGCAATCAGCCCCTGCTGTCACATGGAAGTTTGCACTCACAGCAAAAAGAAAAAATATGTGAACAATTCCCCCTCTCCCTGTTGACTTTCAGGCACGGCTGGAGGCAGCAGCCGCCTGCGTGGATGCTCGTGCTGGGGCAAAGCCAGCCCATGGCATCAGCCTCATCGCCCGGCCATGTCTGCACCACCGCTCGCAGCCATGGTATGTCGGGAGAAATGGGGCTGGATCAGACCCTCTGGCACCATCACTCACCTCTAACGAGCTGCAGCATCGCTCAGCGCCCACCACCAGCCAGCCCCAAAGGCTCTGGCCATCCCCTTCCTCCTCCTCCCTGCTTTGTGTGCCCGTGGCCCCCGGGCAGGAGCCATGGTGGCAGTGCCCCGTCCCATGTCTCCCTCCACCCCACACCCATGGGATCCGGCCCCCTTGCGTGACCATAACCTCAGCTCGGAGTGGGAAAAAGGATGCTGCAAGCAAAGGAGACATTCTTCTTCCTGACCACATTTGCCACAAATCCCACGTGCAGCAGCGTGAGCCCATGCACCTGCTGCAGCACCAGCAGGATGGAGACAGCCCCACGCACCCAAAAGGAACAGGGTGACCAGAGCGTTTCAAAATGCCCTGGCAATTGAGTTAAACCCGCACAGGAGCAGGCTGAGACTGGCCTCCTCCTTCAGAAACCACCTCTGAATGCACAGGCAAGACTTAAAATCTGAACAGAGCAGCAGCTAGCATTTCAAAACGGTCCAATTAATACTTTTTTTGCACCAAGAAATACAAATAAACTTAGTTTCCTCCTAGCAGCCACACCACTTGCATGTCCTCCCATTTGCTCTCGGGAGCCATGGGGTTTGGAGACAGCGGGGGGACCCAGGGCGGTGGCAGAGTGGGGACCAGGGCATCAAGCCCTGACCTGTGGCAGGGTGCCCGGAGACACCCTCGCGGTGGGGACATGCCAGCAGCATGCTCCGTCCCCGTTCGGACAGGCACTAATCCCAGCAGGTTGCTCACAGATAAATCATTTGGCTAAATATTTCGGTAAGTAACTAGTATTTTCCCAAAAGCATCTCGCTACCTGCTCACAGGCTGCCAGAGGGGCTGAGCACACGGGCTGTGCTCATCTCCCCCCAACTCCAGTTAAACCAGTGAATAACCTCCCCCAGATCAGGGCACAGGTCGAACCAAGGCAGACCAGCTCTCTCCAGGATTACATGCACGCACCATATACTCCATTTTTTCCCTCACATTCACATACCCCAGCACTGCCCACACCTGATGGTGCTTGTTTGTGCCCACATGTGGAATCCAGCCCACACTCTACATGACTTGGAAGCCCCCGCTGGGCACCTGGTTGCAATTACAGCGGCCTCTCCCTCAGCGTGGGCATTTTCTTGTCTATTGGGGAATGTGGCATGAGTTTATTCTGTGTATTGAGATCACGTCAAGAGCAAAACCAGAGCAGAAGCCAGCGGAGCTGGCAGCCCCAGATGCTGCGCGAGGGCCATGCGCGGTGCCGGCGGGGCTTCGCAGGGAGGCAGGACACTGCGAGGGGACACGCACGTCCCTCCCTGGAGCTCTCCTCTGCGCTGGCCCAGCAGGGTGGCCACCACAGAGCACCCTGAGGCAAGAAGCATCACAGCCCTGGACACCCCTGAGGTTTGCAGGCGACGCTGCCCACACTGCAACCGCGAAGCACGGCCGTGTCCTGGGGGACAGCCCCAGCCCTGCTTGCTGCCCCGCTCCCACGGAGCCCCAGCGTGCCCCAAAGAAGCACCAGCAGCCCGAGGGCGAGGACTCAAATACCCCGGGAGATGCAGGACAGACCAAGCTGCTCTTAGAGACCCCAAGCACAAACACTGGGTGCACCAGCACCCACAGATGCTCCCTGACCACACTGCCCCATCCCCAAACACCACACGGGGAAGCTGGCTGACCCCCCTCCCCAGCAGCAGCTCCCCCTTACCAACCTGATCCTGCTCCCCAAGCTGAGCCAGCCCTCTGCACCCTCCCCAACTGGGGCAGGTCCTGCAGGGAGGACCCAGCCCTCCACCCTCCCTGCATTTATAGCCTGCAGGTGCCAAAGGCAACATGAGCCCCACCTGGGGACCTTGATGTGGGACTGGTGCAGCAGGCAGGGAATGGGGTGGGATGCGTTTTTTTTCAGGGAAAAGTGTGGCTTTCCCTGTTACAGGTTATGAAACATTCCCAGGGCACACCAAGATGAAAAGTGTAGTTGCAAATCAGCCCTGCTGCTCTCCTCCATCTCCAGACCTATGCTAAGGCAGGGAAGTTTTAATTTCTTCCTTTTGGAGCTTTTTTTTTTTTTTTTTCCTATTTTTGTTCTCTCCCTTCTGTCCTCCTAAATTTGGTATGAAAGAAAAAAGGAGTAAATAATCATTTTGGAAAGCTCTTACAACCCTGCTTTTCCTTGCTCATGCAGTGGTTGGGGTGGAGGGGGAGGCCCAAGGCACAAGAATCACAAGACTTTGGATAGCTGAATTTTCAAAACAAAAATGGCGTTAGGAATGGAAATTTTGGTTAATGGGGATGAAAATATTTCACACTTGGCAGCAAAGCTGGATCTCCATCGCCCGACATTCTCCCAGCACCCGCCAGCCTGGGGGAAAACATCACCTTCCAGGTTCCTGGAGTTTAGCGATCTGAGATAGACACAACGAAGGGAGAAAGTCATAAAAGCAGCTGTGTGGCCCGTGTCCCCTCCCAGCCCGCCCAGCCGAGCGCAACAGCAGGCACACAGGAGGCATCAGCACAGCTCAGCATCATCTTTTTATATCTTTATTTCAGAGCTCTTGTGCAGAAAGGTACAGCAGTGACGCCTGTCCCTGAGCCTCTGCGGGACTTTCTGGGGGTGTTTCAGAACAATTCCTGACCCCGCGGCACCTCCCGTGCGAGGTCCCACCGGGTGAGACCCCCCCCGGCCCCTGCCGGGTTCAGGTTGGACATTAGGAAGCATTTCTTCTGAGCAAGGGTCATTAGCCATTGGAAGGGGCTGCCCAGGGAGGTGGTGGAGTCACCATCTCTGGAGGGGTTTAAGAAAAGCCTGGCCATGGCCCTTAGTGCCCTGGTCTAGTTGCCATGGTGGTGTCAGGGCAATGGTTGGACTCGATGAGCCCAGAGGGCTCTTCCAACCTGGTTGATTCTGTGATTCTGTGGTTGGAAGCGCATCGCTCTGGAAGGCAGCAGAAACAACCCCAAACACTGCCGTGGTGGACACGAGCCCGTGCTTATGCTCAGAGCAAGAGCCGAGCCCGGAGGTTTCATCCCGGGCACCTTCCCCCTTCCTACCCAAAGCCGCTTTATTGTCTTGATCTAATGAAGTGCAGACTTCACCTGGACAGCCCCAGAAGTGGCTCCTCTCGGACGCAATGAATACAAATACTTGACCTCATGAGCTGCGGGGCAGCAATTAGTTTAAGCAGGGGGTTTGTGTAACACTTCAAAAGTCTTAATCCCTGCGGTCAGCCCTGGCACGGTATTTGCCAGAACCTATTGAGTGCTCTTAATGAGTCTGCAAAGCAAGCTTTCAATACATTTTGGGTCGCTTCAGATGCTTTAAATGGCATAGTCTATATGGTATTGTGCGGCTTTAGAAAGGCCCGGGCTTTAAAAAAGTATGGCTCCCTTTCACAGGGCAGACAGAAACCATCTTTAGAGCCGGGGACCCCGAACGTTTTGCATATCAATATGGCTGGGGCTGAATGCAGTCACTCAGCTGGGAAATAGGATCACTATCAGCGTTTCCAGGCTTTCACAGGCACTTGGGAAACTTTAAAGCCCTTCGCGGAGAATAATTTGGTCGAATGTCGTGGCTGGAAACAAAACCTAAACAAGCAGAGCGCAGTCCATCACGCGGAGCTGCCAGCCAGGCTGACAAGGGGCTCCAGCCGCTCCGACATCCAACCCGCAGCGGGGCGGCCGATGGGGCACTGGCGGTCCTGGGGGGACCCCGCGCTGGGCACGGGGTGCTGAGCCCCTCCTGGCCATGGCCACGTCGCTCGGAGGGCTCTGGGATTTTAACCAGTGGAAAACCAGGATAGATTTCATCTCTTCTGACTATTCTGTTACAATATCCCAGTTTCTTAACACCGGGCTCTGGCACGGCGCTGGTGGCACCTGCCTCTGTCCCCAGTGCCGCTCACACGCCTGCACCAGTGACACCCACGCTCCCCGCACACAAACAGGCAACGGTTTGTATTTAACACCGACATCACGTTGAGCCCGTCCCTGCACACGTCATTTGTCCCAGCAGCGACCAGACGAGCCCAGGGGCTGAACAGAGCAAACGTGCTGAACCTCAGCTACAGCCCCGAGCATCGGGGCAGAAAATATGTGTCACCTCCAAGGGACAAAGGAGGTGCCAGCAGCCAGGACGTGGGAGCAGGGAGAGCTGTGTTGGGCACGAGGTACCAGTGTAAACCACGTTGGAGCTGGGGTGAAAGGGGCCAGTGCCCATCCCAGGAGAAGCGGTAGCTGCCACGTCCATCACCCCTGGCCAGCAGCAGCGAGGAGGGGAGGCGATGGCACGACTGGGACGGTCAGCTCTGGGATGGAAGAACTGCAGCCAAAGCGTATTTGCAAACAACGCAGGACCTGAGGGCCCTTGAAAACATAATTAGCTCATTAAAGAGACAAACACTAATAAGATATTAGAGGTTAATTGAATGTTTTCCCCATCTTTAATTAAGGGAAAACCAGTTAATTCAGATTAAACTAATTTCTGCAGCCTCCCGTGTTGGCCCTCTGTGGCTGGAGGTTGGAAAATCTATTGAGATCATCAAACTGAAAGGTCAGAGTTTGGGGCTTTTGTCTGCTCTGCTCGGGTGAAACTGGGATTTTCATCCTAAGGGGTAGAAGCATCCTGCTTTATCATGTGGGTTATTCCAAGAACACACGAAGGTATGTGATATGCAGCTCCCTCTGCCTAACCCTGGACCTGGCCTTTATTCAAAACTACTGCCGTTAATTGTTTTTCTTAACTAGGAAATCCCTGCAGACTATTTTCTCTCTGCAAAACACACCCCACGCTCACGGTCTGCAGCTCGGCTGGCCTCACCCCCCGCCCCACAGCAGCTGATCCCTGTGCTCAGCACCAGAATTTGCTTCAGCAAAACCCCACCGGCCGCACAGCCCAGAGCCCAACTGGTGTCCAGAGCTTTTCTTGTGGATGGCAGAGCCGTCGTCCTCACACACACCCCCCCACCCACCCCCACGCTCCCCCTCGCCACCCAGAACGGTCACAGTTAATATAGATTAGCAAGATTTATATGGAAGAATATTTAATCTGGTCAGGGAGGGGAGAGGGGTCATCCGTGGTTTTATTTCTTAAATATTTCTCTCTACTCCAGAAGGGTCCGTTTCTCACCCGAAAAGGCTTGATATAAATTAAAAACGAAGGGAGGAGGTTGCTGGTGGGGTGGCCATGGGCACCCCTGGATCACAGCAGCCACGAGCATCCCTGGACCACGGTCCGGGCTCCGCACACTGCTGAGCAGACCAGGTCCCAGCACGGCGGCGTGCCCTGTGGATGGCTCAGTCCCACCCAAAGTCCTGCCCTGTCATCTGATAAAACTTCATGTTGAAGGGTCTGTAAAACTCCCGCAGGCGCTGGACCACCTGCACGTCGATTTTGGGGTGCGGCCGCCCCTTGGATTTCCCCAGGCAGCGGGGCTTGCTGCCACCCTCCGGCTTCTTCAGGCAGGGAAAGCCCTTGGTCTCATTAAAATAGAAATGTTTATCTGTCACCACCCTCTTGAGACCCAGAAAGTCCTGGACACGGCCCATCTCCCCCGCTGGGTCGCTGACGAGCCTCTCCCCGCTGACGAAGAGGAATTTGGAGAGGGGGAAGTACCGCAGCCAGTTGTCCAGGTGCTTGGCGTAGATCCCGATCCTCACTGCGCTCCAGCTCGTGTCGATCAGTCCCGTGCTGACGTTTTTGAAGGCCAGGGCCTGGAAGCTGGGGATGGTGGGGTTTTTGGAGAGCGTCTGCGTGTAGTCCGAGATGGCGCGGGTGACGGGGTTGCGCACCACCACGATCAGCTTCGTGTCCCGAGACATGTTGTAGATGCGCCGCGGTGCCTCCTTGGTGACGAAGTAGCTGGGGGTCTTCTCCATCGTGATCTGCCCCTCCAGCGTCCGCGGCATCAGGCTCCTGGGGAGAGAAAGGGACACGGTCAGGGCTCGAGGCACGGCTGCTCTGACCTGATGCTGTGACAGGGACGAGCAGGAGCAAGCCTCAAAACCAGCCAAAAATGCCCAGGGGCTCCCCAGCTGCGACGGCCTCTCTCCTTCCCTCCTGCCAGCAGGGACACTGCCTTGTCACACCCCACCGGTCACCTCATCCTCAAAAGCCCTCCTAGGAGCCCCTCTGCCCAGGTCTCTCCTTCCTGCTCACCTGGTCTCAGCCTCCCCTTCATCCCCCCCAGGGTCTGTCCCCAGGAAGGGACTCCCCGTCACTCTGCCTCACCAGCAGCACAGACCAGAGGGCACTTGCAGGCTGTCGGTCCCCCGTGACCCCCTTCCCAGCCCTGGAAATCCCTCCTGCCCTCTCCTCCTCCAGCCCAGTTTCAGCAGTGGCGACTGGCATCTCGACCTGGGCGTTTTGGGACAGGGCTGGGTTTCATCCCACCCTTCAGACCCATGGTGTGTCCTGGAGGTGCCAATTTGCCCCATAGGGCTGCGAAGAAGAAAATCTCATCGCGGGGATGAGCACCCACAGGGGCTAAACCCAAGCAGTAGCTGGGGGTGGAGATGCCCACCAAGGCTCCCAGCTCCTCTGCCTCCAGCCACCAAGCAGTTAAGGCCAGAAAAAAGACTGTTTCCTTTTTTTAAAAAAGGCAGAAAACCTCTCAGGGCTCTGCCATTGTGCTGTGTAAAATTCACTGCCCTGATTGTTCTCTCGTGCACTTTAATGAGGCATTAATTGCCGGAGAAATTACCCAGGCATGTCACCCCGTGAGGAGAGCCAGGGGCTGCAGAATGGGTCCCCCCTGCCACGAGCACAGGCACCTGCCCCAGAGCCCCTCATGTCCCCCAGAGCCCTTCGTGTCCCCCTTCTTCTTGCAGGTGGACACGTCCCCTCTGGCCATCCTGGTGAAGAGGGGACTTGGTTTCCCCAACGGTGGAGCCCCCCAAGCTGAGACCATGGGGCCAGCTGGGAGGCAGCTCAGGGGTCCCTGTGGGCATGGCACCAGTGCTGCCCCCCAACACCCAATGCCACCCCGAGCTGCTGCTGCTCCCCACGGATGCCCTTGCTGGCAGACAGCGCAGACGTGCCAGGGGACTGACAGCTCTCGCTGCTGCGTCCCAGCCACATCCCACCAGCTCACTCCCGTGGCACCCATACAAGACCCCATGTGGATGCAGAGATGGAGCTCGCCCTTCATGGGGCTCATCTGGGATCGAAACGGCTTCGTTTCCCCTGTGCTGTCACAGGCCGTGGTCCCCATTCCCTCCGTTGTGCTCGGGGTGACATGCACGCCCCCCCTCCCCAGCCACATAAAACAGAGGATGCTGGAAGCCCTGGGCTGGAAGCTCATCCTGCTCAGAGCACAGCACCGTTCTGCTCTGGTGCTGGGGGCAACGACCAAACCACTTCCATGGTTCTGCTGGAATAAACACTGCCTGTGTGTGTGTGCACACAGAAATCCACGTACACATACACAGAACAAACGCATCCTTGGCTCCCACCTCGGAGTTTTGGTAGCACCTGACCCAGCAGGCAAGTGCTGGTTTGTAACGGGGAAGCTGAGGCACCAAGAATGGGCTGCCCAGGGAGGTGGTGGAGTCACCATCTCTGGAGGTGTTTAAGAAAAGCCTGGACATGGCACTTAGTGCCCTGGTCTAGTTGCCATGGTGGTGTCAGGGCAATGGTTGGACTCGATGATCCCAGAAGGCTCTGCCAGCCTCATTGATTCTGGGATTCTGTGACGCGGCTCGTGTAGGAGCTGCTGTGTAGATGCCTGTATCCATCCAGCCAGCAAACATCCACCATCCTGACACAAAACCACTTGTACGGGTCAGCGAACACACGGGGATCGGGCACAAGCTGCTCCACACCCAGAAGCATCCCAGAAAGAGCTCCGGGGACCAGGAAGTCTCTTGGAAAAAGTACCAATACCCGAATATTAGCTGTGACAAGGGGGAAAATAAAGCAAAAGAATCAAGTCTAACCAAGACGTTTCACTTAACCAAGAGAGTTGGGACTGGACAGACTCTTCCCTACAAGGACTCCCCATTTTGCCTGAACTTGGTAGAATTCTGGTTTTAAAACTCAAGGTTCCCCCAGGGTCTCCCCTGCACCCCTGGGGCTGCTCCACCCCGTGTCCCCCTGGGCTCGCTGGAAAGGCGAGGAGCTTCCCCGGGGGTCCCTGTTCCTCCCCTCCCTCACCCAGGCAGGGGCAGGTTTTATAAAGTTGCTTGTCTGAGGCCAAGCTGACCCACGCAAGGTCAGGGAGAGCTCCAAAACCCTGCTCAGGGGATCCCCACGGGAACACTGGCAGAGCAGGAGGATGAGGATGGACCTTCCCGGGCTGGATCCCGCAGCGGGGCCGGCTCTTGGCAGCGGCACGTCGGGGGGTTTCAGGGATCCCCATCCCACTGCTCCGAGCCGGCACCGCCGGAGGGTTGTTCCTGGCAGGGGCTGCGCTGTGGGGAAGGCAGGGCTCTGCCCAGCAGCATCTGCTCCTTATGTAATGGGAAAAGCCTTGAGGTTTCTGGGTTTTTTTCCCCTGGACGCAGGAAAGAACACTTTATTAAAAGCATTTGCAAGCGATGCTGGGCCCCGCACAACTCCCTCCCCCAAACAAGAGGCAAAAGCCACTTGTGGCTTCCCCCCACCCCCCCCCTTTTTTTTTTTTTTTTTTGAACAGTACCAGCATTTTCAGAGCCACTTCTCATCCCTGGCATCACTACCCGGCAGTCCAGCCCCTCCGTTTGGCACCAGTAGTGCTTCCCCTGATGCCACCGGGATTTCTGCTCCTTCCTCGTGCCGCTCACACGCCCCAAACCCTCCCTCAGCAAACACAGCTTCAGACCTAAAACAGTCACTCCCCTCAACGGGCAATAAAATGTTTGTTATCAAACAGCGGCCACTCGGGATGACGTGATCCCAGAGCCTGGAGAGCCCACGTTAAACCCAACCGCTGCTTTTCTCAGCCTGTGCTGCCCAAATTGGCACCGACCGGACCCGAGCTCAGGAATTCAGGGTTGTGCTCAGCTTTGGTAAACCCCAAGGGTTTGGGTTTGCTGCAGTTGCCATCACGGTGTGCCCAAGGACATAAACCAGGGAGGAAACCCATGAGCTACCCCTGCCACAGCACTGCAGGGCACTGACGCAGGGACCACCAAGAATGACCCAAGTCCAGATGCCCCAGTGAAGGTTTTGCTAAAACATGTTAATAAAGGGCATTTTAACCCCCTCCCCTTCCTTTTTGCAGAGGGACAGCAAGGGCCAGGCTGAGCCCCACGGTGCCAAGGACACCCCTAAGGGGTCTGTGGGGCAGAGGCACCCCCAGGACCCCACTCACCGCAGGCAGCCCAGGAGACCCACACCCAGCACCTTCCCCACACTCATCCTGCTGACCAAGGGCTCCTCAGCACACAGGATTAGCACCAACTTTAATTAACCATCCTAGGCTTAATTAAAATTTAATTAAGATAGAATTTTTAATAAAAGCCGCCATCAGGGCAGGGATTCCCAGCTCTGTTTGCACAGGTACTGCTGGAGCAACAGCTCCCACACCCCGGGGCTGGGCAATGGGGTGCAGAGCCCTTCCCCTGCCAGCACGGCCACGCACTTGGTCCCCCAGTGGGGACAGCAATGGGGTGGTGACATCCCACGCAGAACCCCCCCAAGGCTGGTGCCTCAGAGCTGTAAGCTCTGCAAGCCAGCACGTACACAGACCCTCGGATAGTCTCCAACGGGCACGAAAGGCACACAGGCCCCATGGGCTGGACGCTGCTGACTTGGTGTGAAACCCTCCATCCCACACTTGGTCACCACGGAGCCACCAGCTGCTGGGGTCAGGGTGGCCACGGAGGAGCTGGGTACCCCCAGCATCCCCGGACCACGTCAGGAACCGCAGCCTCAAGCAGGTAGTTGTGCTCCTCTTCCTCAGCACCTCAATCACTCCCACCTACTTGTGAGATAATTACACTATTTCCCATTTTCATTAACTCCCTAATACTTTCCCTTAAATTACCCCAGTTAATTATTGATAACCCCTGTCTCCCTCCAGATCTGGCTTACACTGGCAAAGAGCAGACCAGGCTTCTGTTAGGACAAACATTGGAAACTTTAATTAAATTTACAGTTAATTCTTATTGACCTTAAGAAAACGCCTCGAGAACACCAAGCATTGCCTACAGGTATGTGACACTCCAAGGAGGGAGCACCCTGGCAGCCTTGGGGGGAATTCATACTTCAAGAGGAGATTGTGTGCCCAGAAGGAGAAATAAAACTTTTACCTTCTGTTAAGCTGATAAATTTCAATCTTTAATAAATAGTGAAACAACTGGCATCAGAAATGGGATTTCCTATGTAGAAATATTCCACAGGTGAAGCTGTTAATGCTTAAACAAAACAGCAAAATCATGGAGAGGGATGGAAAATGCCACCATCTACTTCAGAACCTCCTGGGAGCCGTTTCACTCATCGCTTCACCAAGTTTTCCTTTCCACCCCCCTCCCAGACCCATCCTCCTCCTCCTCCCACCCTCCAAGCTGTGGTACCCAGCTCCTCCAAGGCTGCTGTACCACCCTGTACCCCACACAGGTAACCCAGGGCTGTGCTTACCATCACCAAGGGCTGCACCCACAACCTCCCCGCTGTAACACCCCCTCGTTGCTCTCCACCAAGGTGCATTTCCAGGGGCTGTGGGACCTCTCTGGGATGTTCCCTCTATTATAGTCCAATTGCAGATTACAGCTGTGCTCCCGGGGGGGCCCTCGTTTAGATTAATCACCTCCTCTGCGGAGGGAGCGAGGTGCAATAATTTACAGCCCTGATAAAAATGCAGAAAGCTGCATTAGACACAGATTAACAGCCAGAGCAAGCAGGTGATCAAAGCAGACTTCAAAAACCTGGGCCGACAGCACTTTCCAGGGTTAATTGGTTCATGATTCCTCAACTCCAGGATGATTTTGCTGCAGATGAAGGAGAACTCCTCCCAGTACCCAGCTGCGAGCATGAAGTACTGGATGTGTCTGGCTCACTGATCCATCAGCCTCCAGCGTCCACGCCAGCAGCTTTGCCCACAATTCATCCCACCCCGAAGATGCCAGGCAGCATCTCTAGCACGGATGCAGGTCCAACCCGGGCTAGGAGCGTGCAGGGAGGCCCCGAAACCCTGGATAAACCACAGGCAGTCGGATCAGGGCTTGCAGGTTTTATATCATCACCAAAAGTGGAAGAGAAAAGGGGGAAAAAAGCCCCTCGCTGTTGTTATTACTAAAAAAAAACCCAAATGAGCACTGACAAAAAAAGCCCTGGACAAAAGCAAGGGAAAGGCAAGGGGATTTCTGCTGGGGGGTGTGGATGGGAGCTTTCTGGGTGACTTTCTGGGTGGTGAGATGGGCTATGGGATGACGTGGGGGACAAAAACAAGCTGGGAGAGCCCAGCTCCACTCACCCACCCAGCCCAGGCAAGGGGCACCCAGGGGACCTCCTCCCTCCCAGGCCGGGTGACAGCCTGCCCGGACCCGGCTCAATGCGGGACAGAACCTTTTTTGTGTAAATGTAAAACAGTTTGGAACCAGGAGAGGGGGACAAGGCTCGGGACAGATTTATCCTCTCCCCCAGACACCCCATACCACCCGGATCTGCATATGAATCGCCCCAACGGGCTTATCTCACCCCACGGGACAAGGCTGCCTTTGTGGCCGCCCAGCAGCTATGAAGTTGTTAAACTGGAACCAGTTATGTAGACTTTAACGGCCTCTTCCTTCCAGGCAGCTAAAATAGCAGCACCTTTGCTGGGAAGCAGCGATGAAGCAGCAAGAGGGATGCGATGTCGGGAGGGACAGAGCCAGCCTCGTGTCCCTGCTCCCGGCTCTGCCAAGGGGACCCCACCGGACCCCCTGGTCCCCAAAGTGGGGCACACGCGTGGGCAGCCGTGCTGACCCCCACCCCAGCCCCTCCATCACCTCCTCTTCCCAGAGGAGGCACCAGGGCATCTGTTGGGGCTCAGCGAAGGCATGGCAGGCTCACCTCGCCAGCCAGCCACCCGGGAACAAATTAGGCCATGTTCCTTTTTATTCCTAATTACTGTCATCTTCGCCCTCTCCCTCCTTCGGGGGAGGCAGCGGGTCCTGCCAGTGCCCCCCGAGCAGGCAGAGCCCCCGGCACTCTCCATCCCAGACCTGCCCCCATTATTTTTCATTCTTTCACCGATTCAAAAATGTGCAAATGAGGCCACGGCTTCCCCCAATCAGGCCTGGCCAGGAGCTAATTGGCTTTAAGCAGGGAAACCTGAATATGCTAATGACAGCAGTAACGAGCCTGTGATGCGCCTGGAAGGGGAGCCAAGCCCTCGGCTCGAGGATCCCTGACTCTGAGACACGTCAATTAACAACAAGGAAGATAATTTATTAATGCTCCTTTGCACCCCCCCTGCCCTTTGATCCTCATTAATTTGATACATGAAACATCGCGGGGGTTTGCCGGGACCTGCCGCATCCCCGCTCCCAGCCCGAGCATCCCTGCACAGCCCCGCGTGGCCTCTGGCCGGGGCATCACCCCGGACCACGACTGGGGGGTCTCCAGCCAACACAAAGGACCCCAGAGCTCTCCTACCACCACACCATGGGGACGGGGTCCCCAGGCTGGGATTCAGCCAGGTCAGGCTGCAGAAGAGGCTCAGAGAAGGAGAGAGATGTGATGGGCCGGGTGGTGCCACTGGGCAGCGCTGGTCCCCGCGGGGTCTGAGCCCCTGCAGACCCTTCCCAAGAAGAAGTCTGGGGCCATTTGGGAAACCACGGCTGCTTTGTCCATCTATCCCAACCTCGGCGCACCCCAAGCCCCGAGCCCTGGCAGGAAGGAGAGGAAAAGGCCGTTCCCCCCACCCCAACACCGTGGGGCAGCCGCAGCCCCCTGCTCCTGCTCCCACTCCTGCTCCCACTCCACTGCAGACCCAGACCCGCTCCCCTCCACCGCCCAGCATTTGCATCACGATCGTGCTCCTGTTTATGGCTCGGGGTTGCAATTACGGGCAGCTCAAGGCCCTGAAGGTTTTTCCTTTGCATGGTTATTCCAGCAGGGTCGTTAAGGCCAAAGGGCTCCCGGTGAATGCACAGAACGGCATATGATTATGAAGAGCAGAAATCAGAGCTAATAAGGGCACAGCTCCTTCCCTGCTCGGGAGTGACAGAGCCGGAGGAAGAGGCTGCTTGGCCCCTGTCAGCATCCACGGGATCCAGAGATGGTCCCTCTTCGCTGTGTGTTTTGAACAACCATCAGTGAAAAAGCAGCTGAACCCCCTGCTTGGGTTAAAACAGGCGAGAAACAGAACGGGTACATAAATCCCCCAAACCCTACAGAAAGGGTGGGCTGACACGTGCCCAGCCTCGGTGGGACGCTGGAGCGGGGCCGTGTAAGGCGAGGACAGGGCACGCATAGCCCTCTCCATCCCTCTGGAACGAAGCAGCAATTACAAATCGCTGCAGCAATTACTCCTCTCCTCGCAGCTCCCCGGTGTCCCTTCGCCTCCCCAGCCCCGGGGACAGCCTGTGGCAGGTGTCCTGCCTCTGACCCGGGTCACTCGAGGGCTCTGATCTCCAAAGGACCCTTCCCAGCAGTGAACACGTACCCGCGCTCCAACAGCTTGCAGATGAAGGAGCAACAGACTGGAGATGATTTATTCAGGAGCTGAAGGTTCAGTACCCCCTTTAAAGGCTGCGCCTCGGCGCTGTCAGCCTTCATTGCACACAATTAAAGGGGTGAGCTGGCCCGGCCCGCCACGGCCCTCCTCCCTTCCAGGGGAATGGAACCAAACAAAACCAACCCCCCGCATGCCCCCGCTCCCTCGGCGTATGGTTGGGGGCACTGCAGGAGGACTGGCAAACTCAGTGCATGAGTGGCCCCGAGCTCCAGCCCAGGAAGCTGCTCCGGCTCCACTCTCTGCCAGGGACCAGCTCGGCTCTGCCCGGGACTGGGGGATGCAGACGCTCGGGTTTTGCCCCCGCTCGCAGGAGGGGATGCTCAGGGTCTCGTGGGGGAGGCAGCCCTGGTGCCATCCGTGCAAAGCCCAGTGCTGCAGCTGGGGGCTGGCGAGATGCTCCTGGAGCCCTGGCCCGGGGAGGGAGGCAGGGGCTGCCCAGGAACAACCCCCCTCTCCCCTTCACGCCTCCAGCCCAAGCCCCAGCCCCAGCAGCAAGACTGGACCCCCCTCCGCCAGCCCAGCACCTTCAGGCTCCGAGCAGGCGCTGGTCGCGTGTAAACTCACACCAGCATAATTCAAACACAGGCTTGAATTTCCCTCTTGCACTGAGAGGGGAGATAAGGATTAAAACAGCATCGTCCAGGTTATTTTTTTCCCTTCTCAGTTGTAAAAACTGATGCGGTGGTTTGGCTGCGGGGGGGGAGCATCGCTGGCGGGCGCGAGCGGCAGGAATTCAATGAAAAGCTTCCTCCTCTTAGAAAAGAAAAGGAAGAAACCTGCTGGCAGCAGCGGCTGCTGATAATCTCTTTCCAAGGCAGTAAATTTTCCTGCAGCCACCCCGGCGAGTAATCCGGCAGATTATGACACCTTGCAGTAGCACCAGCCTTTCACGGCCCTCCCCTCACCACGCAGCTCATGGGTTATGGCCTGAGCGCAGCCAAACACAAATTACACTCTTCTGCAACCAGAGGATAAGCACCGGGGACAGATTTTACACCTCTGATAACTGAGATCCTTCGGTGCCCCAATAAATCAGGAAAATTTTCTCTTAAAGCCGCACGGGGCTGGGGGCTCCGCAGGGCAGCGGGCTGGGAGGGGAAGGGAGCATGTTGGCTGCTCGGGGCGAGCACCCCGCTAGCCCAGGCAACGGCAATGCCTGCTCCGACGGGCATCACACAATTAATGTGCATTTACACGCTCCCAGGAGCTGGTTTTATTGCGCAGAGCAGTTGTCCTCAGCCCGAGCGCTCGGGCAAACTTTATCACTGTCTAAAAAAATAGAAAAATATCCCTGCGATGACTATAAGTGTGTCTAAAGTCTTTGTTTTCAATTACAAATCAAAAAGACATATTGGTTTTCACTAAATTATCCTCTTGCAGCAACGGGCTGATCATTCCTGGTTTCCCACCTAGACCGAGGAGAGCATGGGAAGGACATAAAAAGCCCACAAAAATCTTTTATTTCCAGGTTTAAAGTTACGTGGCCAGCAGAAACGGAAATTCCTCCCCTTCCCACTGCCTGAGCGGGCAAAAGGGAAACCAGCCCAGGTGAAGAGCAGTTCTGAGAGACACATGAGCAAGCACAAGGGCATCGAGGGCTCGGAGGTCACGGCACGAGGGGTGCAGCACCCATTGATCCCTCTGCCTGCCTCCACCTCACCCCACGCAGGGCTTTCCCCGTGCACCCCCGCAATGCAGGAGCAGGTTCTCCTGAAGATCTCTGTGCCCACGGGCAGAGGGTTTTTTTCTCTCCCACGGCTTAACCCCACGCACGGCACAGCAGCGTCTGCTGCTTTTGTGGGGGACAGGAAAAAAGAGTTCTCTGTAATTTTGTGGTCGCCTGCTGGCCTTGGGCTGCTGCACGCCAGCACCAGCCACACCACAGAGCTGCAACGCTCAAATTTGAGGCAAAATCCTCCAACATTTCGAGTGATCACAGAATCCCAGCATTAATGAGGTTGGAAGAGCCCTCTGGGATCATCGAGTCCAACCATTGCCCTGACACCACCATGGCAACTAGACCAGGGCACTAAGTGCCATGTCCAGGCTTTTCTTAAACCCCTCCAGAGATGGTGACTCCACCACCTCCCTGGGCAGCCCCTTCCAATGGCTAATGACCCTTGCTGAGAAGAAATGCTTCCTGATGTCCAACCTGACCCTCCCCTGGTAAAGCTTGAGGCTGTGTCCTCTTGTCCTATCCTCCTCCCTGCAGTGCCACGTCCTGGGGGACAGCAGCTGCAGGCAGTGCCAGCCCAAGGCACAAGCTCTCAGCTAATTAGCTCAGACCAATTAGCCAGGGCACTGCGCTGGTGGCAGGACCTGCGCTCGATGGGTCCCTGGGATGTCTCCTTGCCTCAGCGGCGGGGTGCAGGCGAGGGGCACCCCCAGCAGCCGGGGCAGCCCTGCCCGCCTGAGGAGGGTGCGTGGGCAGGAGCCCCCCGTCGCACCCCCCGGTCCCAGCCCCGCCGCAGGTGCAGGAGCAGCAGGAGCCAGCGCGAGGGAGGAAGAAAGGAGGAAGCCACACGTGTCTGCCAGAGCGAGACCTTCCCGGGAACTGGCAGCTGCTTTGATTTGATCAGCAGATGCTGACAAGGCAGCGAGACAAGTCCCCAGAGCCATGAATAATTTCAGTGTATTTGTGTTTATTTGATCTCAGTATGGGGCTGGCTCTGGCCCGGACCCTCCCGGAGCGATGGGGAAGGGGCTGCCGGGCTCTCCAGCTGCCCGCTCCGAGGCCACCACCAGCAGGGCTGGCTGTCCCCCTCCGGCTCATGCTCTGGGGAGCAGAGAGCCCTTCGCCGTGCTCTTCACCCTCCTCCACCCGCTCCTCCTGCACAGCCATCCCGTCAGGCTGGGGGGTGAGGAGGGGACCCCCAGCAGCTTTTGGGAAAGAGAAGAGATCCCCCCAGCCTCACAGCTTCTAACGTAACTCATTCCAACATCTTCAACTCTTTTTTTACCTTTTCTCCTCTTTCATACGGACAAAAATGGGAACTTTGCACTTTCTGGTCGCTGGAGCACAGCGGGATCAGAAGCCATGTGCCAGGGCCACCGGGTCCTGCTGGCATCACCAAGGGTTGGATGCTCGTTATAAAGCAATTAATGCATTTTAGAGTAATGAACTGGCCATAAACCACCATGGTCCAACACAGATAAACCCACCAGACAGAATCCCAGAATCACTGAGGTTGGAAGAGCCCTCTGGGATCATCGAGTCCAACCATTGCCCTGACACCACCACGTCAACTAGACCAGGGCACTAAGTGCCATGTCCAGGCTTTTCTGAAACCCCTCCAGAGATGGTGACTCCACCACCTCCCTGGGCAGCCCCTTCCAATGGCTAATGACCCTTGCTGAGAAGAAATGCTTCCTAATGTCCAACCTGAACCTCCCCTGGCCAAGCTTGAGGCTGTGTCCTCTTGTCCTAGCGCTGGTTGCCTGGGAGAAGAGGCCGACTCCCACTGCGCTACAACCTCCCTTCAGGTAGTTGTAGACTGCACTAAGGTCACCTCTGAGCCTCCTCTTCTCCAGGCTAAACACCCCCAGCTCCCTCAGCCGTTCCTTGTAGGTCAGACCCTCCAGACCCTTCACCAGCTTGGTTGCCCAAGTGACGTTACCTCCGAACCAGTGTACCCAAAACTGCACCAGTTATCGGGCCTCCCCTGTGAGAGACGGGCCGAGTCCACTGACCACATTTCACGGAGCCTTCTGCAAAACCACTTTCCCAGCCTGCGTCTCCCTTGCTGAACAAGCACCGACTGAGTCCTGCTCGAAGTTTCAGCTTCAAACTAACCACGAGTCGCTCTGAAAAGCATCCAAAACTGTCTCATTTCTACCTAAGCAAGCATAAATCAGTCCTCGCTCGGGAACTGGAGCCAGGTCTGAGGTCTGCAGCGGAGCCGCGGGGATCCATCAGCACAGTTTCCAGTGACGGTTTTAAGCTCTCCTGGCCGGATCCACAAAGGTATTTGGGAACCTAAAGCTCACCGAAATTGCCGGTGACTGCACACCTCAACCCCGCTGCGAGCCCGATCCCCCGCTCCCACCCTCCGAGGAGGGGGACGGAGCTGGTGCCTCGCTCTGCCTGGCTCCCCCCACCCTCCATCCCAGCCTGCCGCCACCTCAGCTTGCTGGGAGCATCCCCCCACGCTGCCCCAAGCCCTCCAGCGCCGGGCATCCAGCCCACCCAGCACCGGGGGCTGAGCAGGAGGGGGGAGATGAGCTGGCCGTGCCAATCCTGCCCTGGCTGCGCGGCGCTGGACCGGCCCAGCCCTGCTCCCAGCAAGCAGCAGCTTCAACACACACCCCAAACGATGCGTGGGCTGGAGGGTTTGTCCCGAGGGATCCAAAGCACCATATTGGTGCCATTACCTGAGTTTAGACAAAGCTCCGCGGGTGCCTGGGCCGGGTTCAAGCGCTGGCAGCCGAGCGGCATCATCTGCAGCATCAGCTCTCGGCTGGCGTGCGGGGACCCTCCGCAGGGCTGCGGGGGCTCAGGGCTGGAGCAGATGTCCCGCAGGAGCCGGTGCAGGTGTGGGGCAGGGCGGGGGGCTGCCCGCGGCGACCGAAATGTGCTGAGGCAGCAGCATCGCCATCGCAGCCCCCCCGGTCCCCAGGCAGGATCCGGCCCTGCCCGTCTCCCCAGCGCCGCTGTGATGCCTCTGACAGCTCTGGGCTGCTGCCCGCCCGGCTCTGGCAGGAGCATGGCCACACGCTGCCTGATGGCAGAGCAGCAGGTTACCCCCACGCTAACCCATCCGGAGGTGAAGGTTATAGAATCACAGACTGGTTTGGGTTGGAAGGGACCTTAAAGCTCATCTAGTTCCACCCCCCTGCCACGGGCAGGGACACCTTCCACCAGACCAGGTTGCTCCAAGCCCCATCCAGCCTGGCCTTGAACACTGCCAGGGAGGGGCAGCCACAGCTTCTCTGGGCAACCTGGGCCAGGGTCTCACCACCCTCACAGCAAAGAATTGCTTCCTAAGATCTCATCTCAATCTCCCCTCTTTCACCTTAAAGCCGTTCCCCCTCATCCTGTCACTCCATGCCCTTGTCAAAAGCCCCTCTCCTGCTTTCCTGTAGCCCCTTCAGGCGCTGGAAGGTGCTAGAAGGTCTCCCTGGAGCCTTCTCTTCTCCAGGCTGAACAGCCCCAGCTCTCTCAGCCTGTCTCCAGAGCAGAGGTGCTCCAGCCCTCTGAGCATCTCCGTGGCCTCCTCTGGACTCGCTCCAACAGCTCCGTGTCCTTCTTCTGTTGGGGGCCCCAGAGCTGGACACAGCACTGCAGGGGGGTCTCATGAGAGCGGAGCAGAGGGGCAGAATCCCCTCCCTCGCCCTGCTGGCCACGCTGCTGGGGATGCAGCCCAGGACACAGTTGGCTTTCTGGGCTGCGAGTGCACATTGCCGGCTCATGGTGAGCTTCTCGTCACTCATCACCCCCAAGTCCTTCTCCTCAGGGCTGCTCTCAATCCATTCTCCACCCAGCCATTGGAAGGGGCTGCCCAGGGAGGTTGTGGAGTCACCATCTCTGGAGGGGTTTAAGAAAAGACTGGACATGGCACTTAGTGCCCTGGTCTAGTTGACATGGTGGTGTCGGGGCAATGGTTGGACTCGATGATCCCAGAGGGCTCTTCCAACCTCATTGATTCTGGGATTCTGTGGGCCGAGCGCCGTCACGCTGCTCTTGTTGCAATGGAAAACGCAGCCAGTTTTCCACAGAAACAAAAAAGATTCCCCATCTGTGTCAAATTTGTAATACAGCCTCGGGGAAGATGGGAAACAAATTTCACTCTTCTTTTTTTTTTTTTTGCTATCAGAAAAAGCCCCGTTTCCTGGCGAGGAGCAGAGCCGAGCTTCACCCCAGAGCGCGGCGCTGACGTGAGCCACCTCGGCTCCCGCAGCCTGAGCTGCTCCGTGCCATCCCGACCCACAGCAGAGGGACATAGAATCATAGAATGTCAGGGGTTGGAAGGGACCTCTGGAGATCATCAAGTCCAACCCCCCTGCCAGAGCAGGACCAATCCAGGGCAGGTCACACAGGAACGCATCCAGACGGGGCTTGAGAGTCTCCAGAGAAGGAGACTCCACAACCTCTCTGGGGAGCCTGTTCCAGTGCTCTGGAACCTTCACAGTAAAGAAGTTCTTCCTCATGTTGAGGTTGAACTTCCTGTGCTCCAGCTTGCATCCATTGCCCCTTGTCCTATCGCAGGGCACAAGTGACAAGAGGTTGCCCCTTTCCTCTCGACACCCAGCCCTCATCTATTTATACCCATTAATCAGATCCCTTCTCAGTCTTCTCCTCTCCAGACTCAAAAGCCCCAGGTCTCTCAACCTTTCCTCATCAGGCAGGTGTTCCAGTCCCTTCATCATCCTCATAGCCCTCCGTTGGACTCTCTCCAGTAGATCTCTGTCCCTCTTGAACTGGGGAGCCCAGAACTGAACGCAATACTCCAGGTGAGGTCTCACCAGGGTAGAGTAGAGGGGGAGGAGGACCTCCCTCGATCTGCTGGACACACTCTTCTTAATGCACCCCAGGACACCATTGGCCTTATGGCCCCAAGGGCACATCGCTGTCCCATGGATAACTTGTTGTCCACCAGGACTCCAAGGTCCTTCTCCATGGAGCTGCTCTCTAGCAGATTGCCTCCTCACCTGGACTGGCGCATGTTATTCCTCCTTCCCAGGTGCAGGACTCTGCACTTATTCTTGTTGAACCTCATTAGGTTCCTCTTTGCCCAGCTCTCCAGTCTGTCCAAATCACGCATCCCACAGCACCTGCCAGGAACAGGCAAAGGGACCTGGGCGAGGAGCCCCGCTGGCAGCTCACGGCCCCGGAGCCGCTGCCAAATGGTTCTTCTCCCCGACAAACCTGCCCAGCCACCTCCGCGCGTGTGCAGGGCTTCGCTCCCCAATCTGCCGCCCATCACATGCGACCTCATAACTGTTTCCTCTGCAGATAAGGGAGAAGCCTCAGAAACCAGCGATAGGACAAGAGGACACAGCCTCAAGCTTCGCCAGGGGAGGGTCAGGTTGGACATTAGGAAGCATTTCTTCTCAGCAAGGGTCATTAGCCATTGGAAGGGGCTGCCCAGGGAGGTGGTGGAGTCACCATCTCTGGAGGGGTTTAAGAAAAGCCTGGCCATGGCACTTAGTGCCCTGGTCTAGTTGCCATGGTGGTGTCAGGGCAATGGTTGGACTCGATGAGCCCAGAGGGCTCTGCCAACCTCATTGATTCTGGGATTCTGTGAAACACAGCCAAGCCCAGCCAGCGAGGCCTGGGGGTGCTGGGGATGGTGCTGGGGATGGTGCTGGGTGCCCAGCGGGGCGGCAGCCCGGCCCCCCTCCCCTCGCCCTACGGTTCAGCTGGTCCCCAGGCGAAGGAAATCCCCCACCGAGGAGGGAGACGTGGGTGGATTACGCACTTTGCTGCAACGAAAGAAAAGAAAAAATAAAGCTGTTTCTCCAGCTCTAGAGAAAGGGGCCGGGAAGGGTCGGGGGACGCGGGGGTTTCTGCAGCCCCCGGCTCCCCATCGCCCGCGAGGTGCCCGGGCGGAGACAGGGGGGCTCCAGCCGCAGCCTGGCAGGTTTGGGGCTCTCACCCTGGTATCGGTGCTCCCCCCCTCCCTCCCTCCAGCAGGAACAACTGGGAATTCTCTAACAAACCATTTCTTCACTGGAAAAGCATTGGTTCGTGGCAACCGGAGCTGTTTGTGGGAAAGGACAGGATTTTGATTATTTTTAGCCTGGCTTCCTAAGGAAATGTGGCTTAAGCAATCACACGGTCTGTCTGTCTGTCCGCCCAGCTGGCTGCCCGTCTTCCCCCAGCCACGACTGATCCCACCGGCCGATTCCAGCCGGATTTGATGGAGGACAAGGATCAAAAATAGGAAGTTCCATGAAAAGCTGCGGCCAAGCACCAGCTGGGACCCCGACCGCTGCCTTCAGCTCCAGGCAAGGCGACTCCAGCACAGCCCAAAACCCAGCAGCCCCATCCATGCCGCCCCATCCACACCGGCCCCACCAGCAGGTTGCTTTGCTGGGCTCCAGGCTCCCCAGGTCCCGCTCAGTACCAGTGTATTTGGGTGGCCAGCATGGCCGAGGAAGGAGAAACACACCCCTTGCAACTAAACCTCATCAGCAGAGGTTGGACACAGTAAGCGTAGCAGTGCAATTTGGGCTGCTGTCTGCTAATCACCAGCCTAAGAAATCACAGAATCACAGGTTGGAAGAGCCCTCTGGGATCATCGAGGCCAACCATTGCCCTGACACCACCATGGCAACTAGACCAGGGCACTAAGTGCCATGGCCAGGCTTTTCTTAAACCCCTCCAGAGATGGTGACTCCACCACCTCCCTGGGCAGCCCCTTCCAATGGCTAATGACCCTTGCTGAGAAGAAATGCTTCCTAATGGATCAGGAAGGATGGATTCCTAATGGATCCCTAAAGCATGGGGCATTAATGCCGCTTTGTGCTCTGTTCTCCAGGGTAGTGGGAATGAATGGAGCCATCGTGCGGCCCCACCGCACCGGCGGGTACCTGCCGAGGACGTGGACACACACCCACGGCCAGGATGAATTCTGCTTCAGGATGAAATTTAACATTGGGGAAAAAAAAAAAGCCAGTTCTGAAAAGTCACCTTCCAGTAAATTGTTTTTTCCCTGCACGGCAGCAGCTTTGAAGTAAGAGACACAAAAACAAAATACAAACTTCTTTAGGCACTTCAGAATAGTTTTTCCTAGTTATTGTGAAAATTTAGATCAGAAAACGTGTTGGGTAAAATATTCAATTCCCCACAGCCTGGAGAGCCTCATCAAAAACCCATTTGAAGTATTACTCTCAAATCCCTCATGGCAATGGGATATTTTAAGGTCAGTTAAACTTACTATTCACTCAAGATTTTCTTTCAGGTCCCTGCATATTTCAAACAGATTTTTCTCCATCTCTACCCCAACTGTGTTACAAAAAGCCCTTTCCCTTTTTTTTTTTTCTGAAAAGAAAAAAAAAAGTTGTCAAAAGAAAAGATACTAATCAGAAACAGCTTCTGAAGCCTTAAAACCCGCTACAGTTTGTACTTGTGACCAAAACACATTGACGCTATCTGCAGATCCCTAAATCCCTCGGCTTTTAAAACACTGAATGGAGCTGTGCTTGGAAAAGAAGAATTAACTCAAATTTGTTTTTCTTATTTGCAATTCATTTTCCTTGAAACAGGGTATATACACTGATTTTTTTTTTTTCTCCCTTCCATTGTGCAAGGGAAGAAAGCAACTTCAAAAAGCGCAGCCTGCACGATTTTTGGATTATTTAGGATTTCCAACTTAACATAATTCCAATTTCTGCTCCTACCATCCTTCTTCCTTCCAAGGACACTTTTTTTAAAAAAAAAATAAATAAGGATCACCCAAAGAATAGAATTTTTTAATTTCTGAAGCGTCCCCACCTTGGGCAGGAGCACAACCACAGGAAAACCAAGAGGGGTCAGCTCTCAAATCGAAGGTGCCTGCACGGGGGTCAGCAGGATCTGCCCCTGCAGAGACCACACAACCACCCTGCATGCAACTTGCCTGATGCAAAACAATAAATATTTTAGGGAAAAATGTAACAGTATCTATTTTTACAACCACCCACAGAGAAACTTGACAGATAGTTACCAGGTTCTGAAGTAGCCAAAACATCAGCCTTTCCCCTAAAACATAAACGTCCGTTTTCTGCTCCAAACCTCCCCAGCTTCGAAACACCAACACCAACCAAACCCAAGATTTCACTTGGAAGACTGTTGCTTTCTTTGTATTTAAAAAAAAAAAAATCCAAACTCCTGAAGAAAAATTGACTCTTGACCACAAGAAACCAAAGCTTGACTTCTCCTCTGACCTGCAAAGTGGGTCCTTCCAGCTTCCACCAGTGGGTCCTGGTGCTTCCAGGGAGGACAGTGCACCAGTGGGTGACCACCAGAAAACTGCCCTGAGGACTCATCCCTAGGAGCATTTCAGGCACCTTTATCTTCATCCCCAGAGCCCTTCAAAGACATCCTCCCTCCTCCCTTGCCCCACATAACACGTGGCTCAGCCACTGCCAAGAGGAGGGTGGCACCTTGCAGGACCCGGTTTCCAAATTCACAGAATCACAGAATCAATCAGGTTGGAAGAACCCTCTGGGATCATCGAGTCCAACCAATGCCCTGACACCACCATGGCAACTAGACCAGGGCACTAAGTGCCATGTCCAGGCTTTCCTTAAACACATTCCCTCCCAGGAAGGATGACTGCTGCAACACAAATGGTTTGAGCTCAGCTTCCCCGTTGAGTTACACGGTTTGATAGGAGCCAGAGGAGAGCCAGGGCAAACCAGACCTCGCTCTGCCCCAGTTCAGTGGCTGGAACAGCGTGTGCTTGTCCCACAGATCTACTCGTGCTCTGCTCCGGGGAGCTGACAATGATTTCACTAGCGTTTGGCACTGATACTCCTGTTTTCAAACTGGCCCAGCCAGGTCAGTGTGAATTAGACCGAGAGACCAGCCTCCCCCAAGACCACCCCAATTACTACCAGGCTGGTCAGACCCTATAACATACACGGGACTGGGACAGCCCCAAAGGCACTTCCAAAGCCCCACCTCCCTGGGACGGTGGGGTCATCCTCACAACTCATTGGCTGCTCCCTGAAAGACGTTCAGTGCTTACACCCCAGGTAATAATTTCACAAATTTATGAAGGTCACAAACAATATTAAGAGCTCGAACCGAAGCCAAGAGCAATGCAGCCAACACAGGAGGCAAATTGAGCAGAGAGGAAAAGATTGCAAGTGCCTATAATCTTGCTCCAGAGAGCAAAGAGTTTAGAAATTATTAAACAGTTCTTAGTATTTCCAGCCATCTGGCCCGCATTTCCCCATTTATTCCATCAGACATATGTTGCTTTTATCCCCACCACTGCCAGCTCTCCCCTGCTCTCTGAAAACATGTGCATCCTCCACTCTGCTCATTCTCAGCTCAGCACAAAGCAGAGGCTGCGAGTTCGGCACAACGCAGGTTTCTAACAAGTGAACGTGCCCGTTACAGCCGCTTCCACCACCAGATTTCTCCCACTTGTACCTAAAAATCAGCGCTTGCACAAAACAAGGCAGCTCTGGCAGACTGAGATGTCATTTCATGTCGGGAACCCCCACTGATGCAGAGCAGCATCACTTCACCGAAGCCAACGAGACATGCTTTTCTGGGCTCTGGTTCTCCACACCTTCACAGCTGGAGGAGATCTCTCCTTCCAGACCTTGGCTGGCATGAATCTGGAAGGGGGCATCACCGCACACAGATGCCAAAGCAAGGAACCCGATTCCACGCTGCTCTTCAACCCCATGACACGCAGGCTCTGCTGTCCGCTAACATGGGCAATAACACATCCAGGCCATCCCTGCCAAGGTGGAGCACCACAAACCATCTCCTCTGACCAGCCCACTCTTTGCACCTTTCACTTCCAGCTATGATTTCTTCCCCCTAACGAGCAGAACACCTTTCCAGGGTGACCAGAAGCCAGAACTGCACATTACAGATAGAAAGGGCGAAAGAGGAATGCTGCACTCCTCCAGCAACGCCGGCTCCCACCGCCCGAGACAACGGCATCGCCCTGGACCTTCAGAGGGCAAGAGAACAAGGAGATCCAACAGTCTGTCCAAGGACAGCCAATGCTGTCACACCGGTGTTGGTCATGGGAAGAGACCTACGAGCCGTGGAGGCTGTTCCAGAGCTGCAATCATCATGAGCAAGAAGATAGAGCTGTTGGTTGGAATCAGGCTTAGCTTCTACCTAGCATGAAAACTCCAGCCCCAACTCTTTTGCCACCTGGACATGACTGCTTTCCCACACCACCACTCATCCCCCAGCAAAGCACGTCTTCATCTTCACATCAGCTTTGGCTGCGTGTTCCTCTTCCACGAGGCTCCTCCGAAGACCGCCCGTCAAGCAGGAACAGTCTCCGAGTCCACACCAGGGCAAGGAGTGAGTTACGTTTAATTACACACTGTCCAGGGTTTTAAGTAACAGGCCAAGCGTTACCAGATGTGCAGGGCTCTCTTGTCAAAGCCATCCACAGGCCTGAACGCCTCTTTGGATATTTAATATGTCGGTATCTGGGGTGTGAGGGTCAGAGCCGGGGTTTTCGATGCAGATGTTACAAATCTTTTCTACTCTTACCATCACCTTTTAATAACGTCATAAATCATCAAGCACTTCTCAGGTGACCACGTAATTGCCCATTTGTGTATCTGAGCAAGCTTATCTGGACTCTTTGCTGCCATAAAAAACTGCCAGCAAAGGAGACCTGCTGAGAGCAGACTCCAGGGTTGTGTGTGCCCCATCTCTCCTCCAACAAGTCATCTCTTGGCATGTGTGCTTCAGCTGCATTGTAGCAGCACAAGAAAAAGACAAGTAACTGATACAGGAAGATTAAAAAAAGGTTGGATCGGTCTGTTCCTAATGCGAGCCTCGCTGCTCGCAGCCCTTTGATTGCGGCAGAAATAAAAGATGGAAATTCACTGGAGGCAAAGGAATTAATTAAAAGGAGAATAAAGGAGCATCAGTCTGTTGGAGTCCTGGCATCAATTCTGAGGCTAGTTTTGAAGTGGCAAGAGTTTACTTGTTCTTTATTCTTCTACATCCTGCACGGTGACTCGGGGAACTAACGTGCAGCATGTGCAGTGCCTGGCACTAACGGCCACGCAGGGACGAGACGACCCAGCCAGCACAGGACCCACCTGCCTGCTCGTGGGGACACCCAGCCACTGCCCCGGCACCTTTCCACCTTCTGCTTCAAGAGTCTTCCTCCTAACCCTGGAGGAAAGGAGATCTCTGCAGAAGCTCTGTGCCCTGCTAGGAGGGCAGGACTCACAGCAGTTGGGTCTCTTCAGCACCTCACACCACCATCCTACACTGAACTGCTCCTAACGGCTTTCTTCTGATCCACTGAGATCTTCAAAGCATGGTGGAGCCACCGTCCCTCACCAGGCAGCCAGCGCTCGTTTTGGGCTTGTAAACTGTCTCTGGATGGTTTCATAACTCTGCAAGAAATAACTGCCGAGGTTCTGCTGGAGGTGAGAAGAACGCTAACCACCTTCAGCCGAATCACAGCTTAAATTGGGATTGTCTTCAAGTACAGCTATGCACATACACACGAACCACAGCTCTCCAAGCTTTCTTCTGGCTCCTGAGCCATCAGTTTTCTCGTCTTCAGGAGATACTTGCTTCAAGCAAGAACTGAAACCCTCCCTGTCCCATGACTCCAGGAGCTGCTGCTCCCAGAAAAGCACCAAGTCTTTTGAGATTCATAACAAAATCGGAAGAGTTCCCAATCCTGCCTCCACCCACATTGTGCTTTAAAAAATGATGTTCAGGGGCTGTGTGAAGAGCAGGATCTGTCACTGAGAGCAGCCCAGCTGAGCTCGGGAGGGTTTCACAGCCAGATTTCTTTCCCAAGGGCACTGGTTCTTGCTTGAAGAACCACAAACATGGTTCCAACTTCAAGCACGGGGTCTGGGGACCGTTTTCGGGTCAGAGCTGGGTACATTGCACACACACAACCTGCTGTCTCATTCATCAGCCTCTGATGCCATGCAACCAGAAACCCACTAACAACAAGGTGTACGCCGTGATGTGAACGCTGACATGAGGCTCCCACAGCTGGACACAGCTGGAGGCAGGTGGTCACCAAACCTTGGCAGGATTTAAGCCTGAATTTGCCTTTATTTTAAGGAATGTTTGCCTAGAAAAAAAACACAACTTTTAGAAGAGGTCTGGCACCAGCAGAGTGATTAATGCTAAAAAGAAATCACTCGTTCAAGGTTCCTGCTCAGTAATTCAAGTTTTATGAACCTTTCACATGACAGAGACCTTCTTGTGAACTCTGGTACGTCCCCATGAACGCAGCAAACCCTCACACACTTCCCAATACACCTTAAAGCAGAAGAATATTAATTTTTAATATTCATAACAAGATCAGAACCGAACAAGGCTCTCCCTTGTTATCTGCCTTGTAACAGATCAGGATCAAACCAAGGCACCGTGTGTGCGGTGGGTAATTAGCCCTGATCACAGAGCTGGGGACACGAATGACCCCGAGCCGTCTGCCGGTGCTGACACTGGGACAGCACCCTCCAACAAAACCACAACCCACTGTCCTCCCATCTAGCCCACCCAAGACAGCAGGTTTGGCCCCATTCCTGACCGTGCTCCCTTCCCCGGAGCGGGGCACTGGGATGCTCCCACCGCCACGGTCAGACCTTCATCTGCCAGCAGCAGCCTGTGCCCTCCCCGCGGGGCAGGATCAGGCCCTCAGGGATGCCTTCCTCCCTTCTCCTTCCGACAGCCCCTTTGTGCAGGAGAGGCACCAGCAGCAGCCCCGCACCGCCCGGGTGGCAGCGGAGCGGATGCAGGTTGTCACGCTTGGGTCTCTGACACCGCGGGGGGACGTTCAACTCCCTCCCTCCCCCTAAAACAGCCTTTTCATGGAGACAAACGATCCCTTCCCTCAACAAAACCTAAATTCTCAGCCGAAAGTACTTGGCAGCGGCCCCTTGAAATTTTTCTCATGGCTTGTGTGGCTGAGGAACATGACTTTCTGAAATATAAAAGCAGCCGGAGGAAGCGGCTGATGCTCTTGTTGAAGAATAACCCCCTCCCCGCCCCGGCTACGTGCCCCGCTGGGCTGTCACTCGCAGGGACGGAGCCGGCAGGTCCCATCCAGCCCGGTCCAAGCGGCTGGGAAAAGCTCTGCCCGGCCACCAGTAACCCACCAGGCCCTGGAGCACCACTGCCACGACACCGCTGGGGACCCATCCCACCCCACAGCACCCAGTGACAAGGGACTGTGCTGACGAGTGCCGGATCAATGGCACTGAGCGAGCCCCCTCCACGCTCTCGAGAACTGGGGGATTTCTTTGCCTTCCTCTCCTATTGACATTTCCTCCTCCCCAGGTGTCCCCGGGGTTGTCACTTGGAATGACGTGGGAGCCGAGCGGCACGGGCAGGATGGGGGACACGGCACGCGAGAGGCAGGGCAACCTTCGAGGCACCACCAGAATGCACAGAGAAAGGAAATACTAAAAAGCCAATCTGACACCAGACTGCAGAGGTGGCAGAGGCATTTCGGGACCCTGTCCCCCTCGGCCCCCCCAGGAGTGGGGTTTGGTGGCTGCGGGAGGGCCCCCCCAGCCCTCACCAAGCAGCACCAGGCAGGAGGCAGCAGCGTGATGCAGCCCCCAGGGATGGGACCTGTCACTTCTCTTGTCCCTTCCCATCAATCACCGGCGGGTCTATTTTTTTTTAATTTTGCACAATGTGGTGCCCACCGAAAGCGGCTACGAATTCACCGGCTGAACTAGCGCAAAGGGTGCAGCCGGGGGCGGGTGAGGAGGTGGCCAACTCTTCATTCCAGCTGCAGAAACACCTCCCGTGCACCCACGTGTGCCCAGACACGGCCATGCACACGCGCTGTTGAGGGGCTCAGTAATAAATCAATAGCAACATGGTCAGCCCCTGCCTCAGCGAGGACGCTGAGCAAGGTCACATCCTTATTCTCTCCAGACTAATGAGTGGAGATTACTAATAAGATCCCAGTGACAAGCGACTATATTAATGTAATTCTCTCCTGCTTGTAATCAATTTTGTGTGTTAAGATGCGCAGCGATCTCGGTTGCCTGGGATGCTCGTGCCACCCCCAGCGCTGCGGAGCTGCTGGCTGGGCTGGGAGAGAGGGGGTTTTACTGCCCTTGTGTCCCCACTGGGCCATGGGCTTTCCTTGGCAAGAAAACATCCCTCCCAGGAGGAGCCCAGCAGCACATCACAGAATCACACAGAATCAACCAGGTTGGAAGAGCCCTCTGGGCTCATCGAGTCCAACCATTGCCCTGACACCACCATGGCAACTAGACCAGGGCACTAAGTGCCATGTCCAGGCTTTTCTTGAACCCCTCCAGAGATGGTGACTCCACCACCTCCCTGGGCAGCCCCTTCCAATGCCTAATGACCCTTGCTGAGAAGAAATACTTCCTAATGTCCAACCTGACCCTCCCCTGGTGAAGCTTGAGGCTGTGTCCTCTTGTCCTGTCACTGGTTGCCTGGGAGAAGAGGCCGACTCCCACTGCGCTACAACCTCCCTTAAGATATTTGGGCTTCTGTGATCTCCAAGCTGTCTCTGCACTGAGGGAGAAGGAGGCGAAACCAAATGAGATGCTGTGAGTTTTCCACCCAGGACCGTTACCACAAGAGGTGAGCGTGTAAAACCCGAGCAGCCACGAGCACACGGTGCCCTGAGCACTGACACGACAGGACCTCGCACCCCACCGAGGGGAAAGCCCAGCCGAGACTGCCCCAGCCCAGCTCCTCACTTGGTCATTCTCTAAACAAACGCACCAGAAAAATGTGGTGGGAGGCACAGAGGGAGATCCGAGAGCTCCACCGGCTCCTCTGCCATCCCCCTCAGGTAGATGGGCTGGTGGTTTCTGAGAGGAGCCTGGCACAGCTCCTGCTGCGGGGCCAGCCGGGCACGCTGCACCTCCTCAGGCTGGGGGCTTGGGGCATCTCGGTCCCCCCCCCAGCACACAGCTTGGTCCTCGCTGGAGGGCTGAAATGTAGAAGCAGGAATTAAATCGAGATGCTCCGTGGAGGAGGGCAGCAGCGGGGGCACCTCGCAGGACCCAGAGGGAGGAAGAGCAGACCAGACCACCCTGAGGGGCTGCAGGCCGGTGGCCGGGCAATGCCAGCCTGCCCCAGCCCCTTCGGCCACCCCGAGAGCCGGGACGTGGGGCAGGAGCTGCCAGGCTCCGGCCTTGCCCGGGACGTGGGGCAGGAGCTGCCAGGCTCCGGCCTTGCCCGGGACGTGGGGCAGGAGCTGCCAGGCTCCGGCCTTGCCCGGGACGTGGGGCAGGAGCTGCCAGGCTCCGGCCTTGCCCGGGACGTGGGGCAGGAGCTGCCAGGCTCCGGCCTTGCCCGGGACGTGGGGCAGGAGCTGCCAGGCTCCGGCCTTGCCCGGGACGTGGGGCAGGAGCTGCCAGGCTCCGGCCTTGCCCGGGACGTGGGGCAGGAGCTGCCAGGCTCCGGTCTCGCCCGGGAGCCCCCTCGGCTCTCGCTGGGGGTCCCGCAGGACGCGGGAGCATCCCTCCACACCAGCCGGCTCCCTAAGCAGGCGGATTTCCAAAGCCCTTTGAAAAGCCATTTAGAGCTAAGTCCTGGTATTAAACCTGGCCTTTCATTAGTCAGGTTTTCAATCTCTGCCCGAGCCTGTGTCAGAGAAAAGTTTTTTAAAAGGTCAGGAAGAAGATTTTAAGCATATTTACCAATTAACTATTGTAACCCCCTCCTCGACTGGATGCGAGCTGCCTGCTTCCGTCTCAGGGGATGGTAATTACTGTTTTATAAATAAGCTTTGAACTCTCTTAAGTAATAGTCTCTCCTTGCATAAAAGCACCCTCTAAATCCACTGGCCTTTTCCACCTTCTGTCACTGTCTGGATCTAAAAATAATCTAGGGGAAAAAAAAAAACATAATTCTTTTAAGAAGAAACTCAGAAAGTCTCTCTGACTCTGGGATGACTATTTCTCCAGCCCCTCCATAATTCAGCTAACGGAAACCCTGCAGCCTTCACTGCTGGTTGTGAACTTCTCGTGGCATTTGACATCTTTTCGGAAGTTCTCTGAAGTTACACATAGGTGATAAAAAACCCGTCCGTGTTTATATGTTTAAATTTCTAGCCCCTGAGGCTACACAAGAGTAACAAGGGGAGCACAAGAAGAAGAGCATGAATGAATAAGTATTTTCCAAAGGTATTGATTCACTTAATATCGATTTTTTTTAAACTAGCCCCATGATTTCTAGGTGCTCGGCTTTATAGATTGATTTAAGCAGTCTGGGATAGCAACACTGTCAGCCTTGGAATCCTTTAGAAACTCAGGTTACTCCTGCACACCCCGCTGCACAGCCTGTATATAACCCCACCATTTATGTGAAAGAGACAGCGACACAGAAAGCATTCCTCAGCCGGGAAGACCACGACTCGTTCCACTCGGCAAGTCACAGCTTTCATCCGAAAAAATCGCAGCCAACACGAGCACGCAGCTTTAATCACTTCAGCCTGACACCATCTACGTAACAGCACATGGAACAACCCGACTTCATTTCGCCTTGTGGCTGAGCCAGGCTTAAAATTCAGGCTCCCAAACCTGCTTGTATCAGCAACAAAACTCGGGAGCTGCCACGAGCCCTTAAGCCCTGTCCTAAGTGTGGAGCTGGGACTGAAACATTGCATAAACAGCCAGCGATACCAAAGGGACACAGAGCCCCTCTACACACGGACACATTTTTAAACAGCAAACACCAAGTGTTGTGCATTAAGTAAAAGCACCAAATTATCTTCTTCATGGTTAAAAAAATCACGGCTTTTTCTCAGATTTCCTGCATTTTAGGATTTCTTTTCCACACGCAGGGGTGAGGATGGGGAAGCTGATACAGAAAGGCCCCGTTTTGTAATGAAAGTCAGAAAAAGAAAGAAGAGATGGCGCGGTAACAAACCCAAGCAGCACGAAGCAGGACTGAGTTTCTGCAAATGCACGGAGGAAAACAAGGGCCACTCTGAGCCATGGAGCTGAAACGCGAGGCCGGCAGGAGAACAGATTAGCCGGAGTCAATGAATAAAGATAACGTCCCCGAGCAGCTCTCAGTGCATCGCCATCCGACTCCTCGCAAGGCCCTTTTGTCTCTTCCCACCTATGTGTTTCTTAAATGTGCCTGTGAAAAGCTCTCCCTGGAAGGGGATACGAGCTCCGTGCCAAAACGCAGCCTGGTGACTCCAGGGTAGCTGAAACCGTCGGGTTTTATTCAACAGCTTGTGCTATAGAGTGTCTTGATCTGTCTGTACAATCACAACACACACAAAAACCCCTCCAGGCATCTACTTAGCTCTACTTTTCAACTGCCAACAACACTCGCAGCAAAAGTCAAAAGAGCAGCGCCGGAGCTGCGTCCTTTCCCTGCCGCTCAAAGGCTCCGGGGTTGCAAGGTTGGGAGATAACAAAGTCTGGCTCGAGAAATCCTGGATGCCTTTCAAGAACATTATTAGCTGCCATGAATGGGTTTGAAGGACAGGGGGGAAAAAAAAAAACACCAAACCACATCGCATGTAGCAGCTCTCTGCTAAACGTCCCCCTCCCCGGGGCACACACACGTGCTCCCAGGCTGGGACCCCCCCCCCGTGCACAGCAGCACAGGGTAACGTGTGAGGAACCACACAAAAAGTTCCTCCCCCCACGTGCAAACCTGAAGGGGAAATGATAATAAAAAGCTAAATTCAGCCTCCAAGAGATGCACAGCTCTGGGAGGGTCCGCAGCGCCGGAGGATGCTCAGCAGCGATGCCCGCTCGCCCTGTGCCACCAGCCTGGCCGCTCACTAGGAAGTGTTGGCCAACTACAACTAGCCATCCCATAACACTTTTCACCACTTCTGCCCCAAACTGTAAGAAAATAAGGAATTCTTTACAATTCCTATGAAACCCAGCGTGCAGTTTCAAAGAGCACAACCCCAACGGCTGCTGTCCCGCGTATGCTTCCCTCGGGCGCGAAGGGTCCCTGGGAGCCCTGGCCCAGCCCCGATCCTGGGTAACTCCTTCTTTAGCTGTTGGAAAAAAGCAGGAAGAGGAGATGGAAAAGAGGGACTCGGATCATGGATCACAAGAGGAAAACCAAGACAGAGCAAAACTGTCGTATTGAGCTGATGTCGCTGCAAAGTTCTGGCGGATGGAGACAAGGAAACTGTTCTTTGTAAGAGCTACATCAGGCTGAACTCCCCAAAACTCCCCTTTTACGCAAACCAGCACCAGCAGAGCCCCTTCCCCGCACTGCCTTCGTGCCCCAAACGCGCCGTTACCCACCGCATCTCCTGCCCCTTTCCCCGCAGCCCCGGGACGGCCGATGCTGCGCCGAGTTACGGCGCGAGGTAGACGGAGCGGCCCGAACCTCCGAGCACCGTCGGGCTGCATGGGAAACAAGCCCGGCTCCAGCAACCGAAATGGGAACAATCCCGTGCAAAGACCCCCAGCTACAGCCCCGAAACGTGGCCAGCGGAGCGCAGAGCCCGCCGCCCCGCTTGCACAGGCATCGTACGAAACGCAAACCCCCCGAGCACCCCAAACGCCGCCTGTGACCCCGACCCTGCTCCCCTCGCACGGAGAAGCCCCCGGGCTGAAAGCGAGCGCCGCTCTGCAGACACAGAGGGGTTACACCCGTTACACCCCGCAGCCACCTGGCCCACAAGCAGAGTCTTTCTCAATCACAGAATCAACCAGGTTGGAAGAGCCCTCTGGGATCATCGAGTCCACCCATTGCCCTGACACCACCATGGCAACTAGACCAGGGCACTAAGTGCCATGTCCAGGCTTTTCTTGAACCCCTCCAGAGATGGTGACTCCACCACCTCCCTGGGCAGCCCCTTCCAATGGCTAATGACCCTTGCTGAGAAGAAATGCTTCCTAATGGCCAACCTGACCCTCCCCTGGCCAAGCTTGAGGCTGTGTCCTCTTGTCCTATCGCTGGTTGCCTGGGAGAAGAGGCCGACTCCCACTGCGCTACAACCTCTCTTCAGGTAGTTGTAGACTGCACTAAGGTCACCTCGGAGCCTCCTCTTCTCCAGGCTAAACACCCCCAGCTCCCTCAGCCGTTCCTCGGAGGTCAGACCCTCCAGACCCTTCACCAGCTTGGTCGCCCTCCTCTGCACTCGCTCGAACACCTCAACATCTGGATCAGCCCCCACGCCATCACACTGAGCATCTCTTCAAATTTTGCAATGAAGTTCTAAATATCACTGGGAAACAGCTCAGAGTTCTGACGTTTGCCTCCGTTCCCATCAAGCAGACAGACAGCAAGGCTCCCAGGTTCCCAAACCCACTCGCACTCCCCAAACCGCTGCGGGAGCAGAGCAGCACACACGCCAACACCGCGTTTTCTTTTTATTTAGGTTTACTTTAAGCAGTGCCGAGTGCCAAAAAAATTAAAATAATGTTTTGCTTTGGGATAAAGTGTCACGTCATGCTTGGATTATCCATTAGGTAATTTATGTTGCACTCCAGAAAAGGTGCCTAATCGCCTTATAATTAGCTTAACCTATCGCAGCTCAAGGAATTTCATACGAGACGCTTGCTGCTCGTGCAGAACGTTTTCTTTTCACTAGCAAAAAGAGCTACTCCAAAAAAGGGACTTTGGGCTATTTCAAATTTAAATAAAACAAAACACTCCAGTAAGAACAAATGGTTTCTGTCAGGGACTTGCATTATAACGTAAACTACTCAGCACCCACAACCAGATACTCTGCCCCGGGAATGAAATCACTGCGGGACTGAACTACCAAGAAAGAACAAAATAATTCTGGGGCAATATTTTCAAGGGAATTTTTTTTTCTTTTCACATTTACTTAAGACAAGCAACGACCTACAGGTGCCTTGGGGCCAAATATCTTGGCACGAGCAGCAGTTGGTGTAATTTTGGTTTCCTAGCAAGTTCAAATATTTTAAAAATGTTTACACCACTTTGAGACACTTATTGGAAAAACCTAAACTTCTGTCCAACTTCTATTTTACTCCACTCCAAACACACCCCAGCTTTAAACATTTAGCTCTGTCTGGCTTTCCCAGGAAAAAAAAAAACCCTCAGTATAGCAAGGTCTTGTGAGAAGACAAAACAAGAGAGGCAAAGAGAAGAGGAAGCGAAGGAAAATAGTTGTGAGTGTGATTGAAAACACACTTGCTCTATGCAGAGTTAAAGCAAAACATCTACTGATTTTTTTTCCTCACTAGAAAGGATGCAACTTCTTCCCAGCTCAGCGTACGCTTCCCTGCGACGCATCTGCCCGCGCCGAAAACCTTCCCTGCTCTATTTTCTCCAAGTTTACACGACCATATGCAGAATCATCTTAAAACATCGCGCTGGTATCGGGCCAGCCTCCCCGCAAGCGCTTACAGCACTAAAAACTCACTCCCCAGCAATCCAACACTAAGATTTATTTATTCTTCTCTCGCTGTGGTCCACCCTGCAAACGTCTCGCCGGACTAGGGCGAGCGATATGAAAGCGTTCGATCTTCCGCACTTTAATTATGTGCTCGCAGTCATTAAACTCCCATTCTGCCAAGCGAGAGCTATCTTGTAATCCTCACCCAAAAAGATTAGTCATCACCGTTATTGTTTCTAGAGCAGCGTAGATACGAATGGACCTGAGAAACGAGCTAATAAATCACGGCGATATTAATACAGTCATAAAAATAAGTGCGCTACTTACTGCGTTTGAAGGTGTGTTAAGTCAATAACTTTCCAGCCCAGATGTGGTCTTACAGAGCTGAAACTCTGTGGGTAAAATTACCCCTAAAATTACACTTTCCATTAAACACGCTGATTTTCACAGGTGATTATTTTGGCGAGGGTTGCTAAGCTGCAACCTCCCCCAAAACATGAAGAGCCCGTAAGAAACAGGGTATTCCCGCGGGGCTTGGGGAGAACGGGATGGAGAGGCGGGGAGGACAGCGAGAGCTACTCCTGTTATTATTTTCAGATGTTTCCCCGAGAACACCGCAGCGCCTTTATAAATCTACACATTTGGACTCTCTTCAAACTAACGGACCAGATTCTTTCACTGCCTTCAAGGGACTCAGCGCCCCGACTCCACTTGGCCCGGCCGCTCCGGAGTTGGCCAGGAGACGGGAGTTTAATAGACACCACATGCACAGTAGCTGCTCTTCCGAGTGCTTTATCGCCTGAAGAGTTCAACTCCATTGAAACCCTCAAAACTAAACAACTCCCTTGAATCAATACGGCTCTGCCCTTTGACACCAACCTACCGAGGAATCCGAGCGACGCTGGTTTACCCTTCCCCTTCCTTCGCCGCTTCCCTGTTTCAGCGCACAGCCAGGATCAAGCCTGCTCCTGCAAGCCCAGGTCCTCACTCCCTTTATTTTTTTATAAGCCACTCGAATAAAATAATTCCTAAAGGAACCCGGTGGGGAAACGGGGGGGGCGGCTGGGAATAAAGCGTTAAAGGTTAAAACCGCAAAGCCTGGAGAATTAAAAAAGCAAATTGCTGCTACCGGCCGTCCCGCTCCCGGCCACCCGGGCTGCGGGGTGGGACAGGGGGACAGGGTGACACGGGGACAGGGGGACATGGGGACACGGGGACACGGGGACCGGCTCTCCCGCTCCCACCGCTCCCGACTCCAGCAGCGGCCCCGACAAGCCAGCCCGCAGCCCCGGGCAGGGCGGGGGGTGGCAGCTCCCACCCCCCGCGGACCCGCACCTCGGCCCCCTTCGCATCCCCGCCCGGGACCCGCATCCTCCCCCCCGCCGCTCACTCACTCCTCCATCACCTCAGCCCCCCCGAACCCCCTTTATCCCCCGGGAGCCGCCGCGCTCGGACCAGCCTGTTGCAAAGCAAACCCCCCAGCCGGCACGGGAGGCAATTAACCGCGCTTAATTAGCGATTACCGGGGCCAGCCCCCCCCTCGCCGTTACCTGTACCAGCGCAGCCCCTTCTCGTAGCACCTGTCGAAGAAGTGGGGCTCGGCGCCCACCGCCCGCACCCCGGGGTGCGCCCGCAGGAACTCCAGCAGCGCCCGCGTCCCGCCCTTCTTCACGCCCACGATGATGGCCTGCGGGAACTGCCGGCTGCCGCCCCCCGCACCCCCCGGCCCCGCGGGCAGCGCGGCGGGCGGCGGCAGCAGCAGGGCGGGCGGCAGCGGCTCGCAGGGCCCGGGCAGGCAGTAGAAGAAGTAGGTGAAGAAGAAGATCATGGTGAGGAGCAGCGAGGCGCGGCGGCCCCCGACGGGTCCCAGCAGCCGCCCGCTACATCCCATCGGGGGCCGCTCCCGGCCCCGCCGGCCACCGCATCCCGCACCGCCTCCGCGCTCCGCTCCGCGCACACCCGACCCCTCCCCGCGCTCCCCTCCGCCTCCGCGCTCCGCTCCGCGCACACCCGGCCCGACCCCTCCCCTCGCGCACCGCCCCGCACGCCCACCCGCGGGGCGGGGGCGGGCGGGCGACACGCGTGTGGGGGCGGCAACGCACCGGGGAGTGCGGGGGGGCACACTCGTGGGGCACCGCCGGGATCCCCCCGGGGGAGCAGGGCACCCCCCAGCCCCCGCGGGGGTCCCGGCCAGGGACAGCCCCGGTGCCCTCCTGCCACCTCCGAGGTGCAGCCCCGCAGTGCCGGGGGAGAAGATGCGTTTTTCCATCAGATTTCCCTTTTTTTCCCCCGTTTTTTATAATTTCTGGGGCCGCAGCGGGGGTTCTCGGCCGCTGGCACCCCACAAAGGGCCGCGCCGGGGAGGCTGCGGCTCCGCAGCCGTGCGGGATCCCAGGCGGGCACCGGGCTGGAAGCCAAGAGCCATCCCCTCCGTGGGAGCCCAGTGCCACGCAATTAGCGACAGGCAGCGCTAATTAGGCTGCACGGGTTTCCACTGCAGGTGTGGAAATACAACCCCCCGGTGCAGGTATTTGTTTGGGAAGGGAAGGACAGCCCTGCGTTCCCACCCGTGCCCCTGCGCCTTCCGAAATACACCCCAAAGAAGCAGGTTAGGGGGTGTGATGACAGAGGGGTGGGATGAGGTGGGTTTCCTGCCACTGGGGAAACTCCATCCCCTGAGGCCCAAGGCAATGTGCACACTGGGTGCTAATTAAATCCCGTCCAGTGCCGCAGCACTGGTGACACGTGGGAGCTGGACCCCGCGGCCAGTGGCTACGCAGGCAGCATCCCTGGGTGCCACTGGCCAGGCCTGGGCCTCGCTTGCAGCAATGGCACCATCCCAGCTCACTCCTGCCCTCCCGGCAGCGTGTGCCGTCACCAAACGCAAACCAGCCGAGGGGCAGCCCTGGGGTGCCCGTGCCTGGGGGCTCCCGTGGGGCCATCGCACCCGGGACCCGCTGCAGCTTCATTGAAATGCTCCCGGGCTCCGTCCCACCACACGCCCCGAAACGCTGAGGCTGATTTCCAGTCTTGTGCTAAAGCCTTCCTTTTTTGTATCTGAAATCAGCAATGTCTTAATTAACCTATTAATATAATTAGCTCTTTTTATAATTAGATCCCCCGAGTCTTCCGAGAGAGAGAGCACGGTGGGGAGGGGAAGATCCGTGGTCTGGGACCGGAGGGGGTGCAGAGCTGCGCGGGCACAGCTGCATCGGGAGGCAGCGGTTCTCCAGCGTGGCTGCGTGGTGCCACAGCTGCCCTGTTGCACGCTTGTATGATGGCACGGCTGCAAGGCGGTATGGTTGTATGATGGCACCGTAGCAAGGCTGCCCGGTTGTGTGACAGTGCAGCTGTGTGACAGCCGGGCTGCAGGGTGGCACAGCTGCACGAGGGTACGGCTGCAGGGTGGCACATGGCTGCAGAGTGGCAGGGTGTATGGCAGCATGGCTGCAGGGTGACATGGCTGCAGGGTGGCAGGGCTGCAGGGTGGCAGGGCTGAAGGGTGACAGGGCTGCAGGGTGTATGGCAGCATGGCTGCAGGGTGACATGGCTGCAGGGTGGCAGGGCTGCAGGGTGGCAGAGCTGCAGGGTGACACGGCGGCAGGGTGGCACGGCTGCAGGGTGGCAGAGCTGCAGGGTGACACGGCTGCAGGGTGACACGGCTGCAGGGTGGCAGGGCTGCAGGGTGGCAGAGCTGCAGGGTGACACGGCGGCAGGGTGACACGGCGGCAGGGTGGCAGGGCTGCAGGGTGGCACGGCTGCAGGGTGACACGGCGGCAGGGTGGCAGGGCTGCAGGGTGGCACGGCTGCAGGGTGGCAGGGCTGCAGGGTGACAGAGCTGCAGGGTGACACGGTGGCAGGGCTGCAGGGTGGCAGAGCTGCAGGGTGACACGGTGGCAGGGCTGCAGGGTGGCACGGCTGCAGGGTGGCAGGGTGACATGGCTGCAGGGTGGCAGAGCTGCAGGGTGACACGGCGGCAGGGTGACACGGCTGCAGGGTGGCACGGCTGCAGGGTGACACAGCTGCAGGGTGACACGGCTGCAGGAGGACGGGGCTTTGTGCCCTCTCGTGGCGGCTGCGCGGGGGCTGCGCGGGGGCTGCCCGCCCGCCCGTCCCGCACAGCAGCTTTTCAACGAGAGGAAATAACCGGGGAGCTCCCGGCCAAGCCCCAGCGCGAAGGTTCCCCGGGGAAAGAACGAGCAGGGAAGGTTGTGCCGAGGAAGTGAATCTGTTATCGGGAGCAGTTCGATAAATACAAACGCGTCCAAAATCGGCTGCGCGGCACTTGCCAGCTCCTGTCGGGTTTACGTAAGCCATTAGGAGCAGGAATTGTTTCACTCCGGGCGAGAGCGGGTGGGAACGGCTCCAGCCCCTGTTTGGGCTGGGGGCGGGGGGTGGAAAATGCCAATTTGTCCAACTGGAAACGTTTGGCAGGAATCTGTCCGTGTTGATGGAGTTCTGTCACAACAGAGCTGGGGAGAGGCAGGCGGGGAGCCCAGCACAAAGCACCCACCCTCCTCACCCCCAGCGCGGGTGGATCCCCGGGGGTGCGGGGCTGGGGGTGCCCACCGGAGCCTTTCGGCACTGCCAGTCCCCCCCTGCGCCGCGGGCACAGCCTGGTCTCAGCGCTTGCCGCTGCTCGGGCATGGGCAGAGGAGCAGCACCTTTTCCTTTCTCAAAGTTGGGGAAAAAGGCTTAAAACAAGAGCTCGGGGCTCGCTGCTGGGGCCAGGCACCCTGCGGCGGGGAGGGGACGCACTGAGCGTGGTGGGCACTTGGCGTGGGTGGCCCTGCAGGAGGGTCCCTGGCTTCAGCCAAGACCCCACTGGACAATGACCAGCTCCTGCCTTGCTGGCAGCTCAGGCAGTTAAGGACAACAAGCACTCGGGTGCAACTTTTTAGCAAAATTAGGACATTTTGTTTGAAAAAAAAGGAGTTCTGAAAGGAGCAGCTCTGATGCTGCCCGTGCTTGGTGCCCTCAGCAGGCATCGGCCACCCCAGGATGGCCATGCAGGGCGTGGGAAGTGGACCAGGGCCAGTGGGGCCAGTGCCCGGAGCCTCTCTGACCCCCTGTCCTGCACCGGGGTGCCGCATGCCTCCCCCCCTTAGCACGTCTTCATCTGCACCCCCGGTGGCACCCATGACCCCAAGGGGGCTGGCAGCAGCCGGTCCCCAGGGCCGCTCACCACATGCAGGAGCCACGGGGCTGCTGGGGCAGAGGCAGATGAAAGCGTTGGGGGCTGTCACCGGCGTTACGGGTGGGCTGCGAGCGCAGAGGGGAGCGGATGGGGAGGGAGCCTCGGCACTTCCGAGCCCTGATCGATGAGATGCGAGTGCTGCCGTTTCACTTCCTACATCACCGTTGCCTCCACCCTCTGTCCAGGGCCAGGGTGCTTTGAACCCTGGGGATGACTATCTCCACTGAAGGATGAGAAGGGTTGTTTTCCCCCTCCAGGTCCCAGCAGGAGGGAGCAGGTCCCCAGGAAGCCCCATGACCTGGGGTCTCCAGCAGCCTGGGGGCACCATGGCCACATGGAGGAAGATGCTCCATGGAGGAGCTGGAGTGTGGCCAAAGGAGCATGCGATGGCTGCTGACGGGAAGAGGGGAGACACATCCGAGCTGGGTCAGCAGCAACTAGAGCTCTCCCTCCAAACCACCCGGGTGCTGCTGCTGTGGCACCCAAGGGGGTGAGCAGGGACCCCCCCCAGCACAGCTCCGGGGGTGCATCCCGGTCCCGCAGAGCCAGCTGCTGTGCCTGGTCCCCCCATCCCCGCCTCGCTGGCGTGGGGCAGGCGGCTGGGGGTCGCTGGCCGGTGATGGTGGGGTGCAGCTGCCCACCGGGCTGTGGGATTAGGGGCCAGCTCCTGCCTTAGATCTTGTGGCAGAGCATCGGTTGGAAACGGCTGGTGAGCGTCTCGAAGGGCTGCGTGTCTGCGCAGCGGCAGGAGCCCGATGCCAGACGGGGTTATGCACATACGTGTGGGGATTTTTTGGGGGCTCCCGCCAGCCAGGTGCACTGCCCTCTCCGCTCCGAACACAGGGCTGTACCTGCCGGCCTCCCTCAGGGTGGCTCAGCCCTGCAGGGAGGAGGCACCGGGACAGAGCAGGCTCCCAGGGTGCCCAAAACTCCCCGTGCCCCATCCCGGGGCTCACCCGGAGAGGAGGGGTGAGCCAGCCCCACTGCGGGCTGATATACTGGTCCCAAAGCTGGTGAGGTTCATGTCTGCTCCAGGACAGCCAGGTGACAAGCCACACAGAGCAACATCAGCGTGGCACCACACGAACTCAACGCTCCCCTTGTCTATTCTGTCCCCCACCCCAAAACCAGCGGGTCCGAGCAGGATGGGACCCCGGATAACCAGCCTCGACCCCAGCACCATGACCCAGCCTCTCCTCCAGAGCCCCGCAGCAGGCAGGAGCCACAGCGCCAGGGCTCTGGGATTCCCCAAAGTCTGTTATTAGAAAGAAAGAAAGAAAAGGGCTCAAGGGATCAGCGGGGATGAAAAATGCTTTCGAAACACGGGAGATCATTTAACAGGTCACCTCCACCGCGGGGTTTGCCAAGCTGATAAAGGCAAGCAAACTTATTAAGGCGTGCACAGCTTGATTGGAAACGGCTGCTCCCAACCTGCCAATTACCGCGGCCGCTCCGATCCAATTAGGGAGGCTGGTACCTCGTCAGCGCGGTGTGTTTTACAAATACAGCGCGACTCCTCGGGTTCAAAGAGCAACCCATGAAAGGGAGCCAAGCAGACAGGAGCTGTGGTCCCCACTGGGTTCATCCTGGGGATACCACCAGGGTCTTTGTCAGTGCCACCCCTCTGTGGTCCCCTCCAGGGTCTCAGCAAAAGCCACCCTTTGTCACCCAGCTCAGCAAGCCTTTCCCAGAGACCTGGCAAGCTTTGAGGTTTACCCACTGGGTATTGAAAAACAAAACAAACCTCCATCCTCAATGTAATGTTGGGGGGGATTTGCCCTGATCCTGCTGGGGGGGAGAGGCAGGTTTTACAGAGGGAGGAACCCAGACGGGACCATCGGGGCTTTGCCCGAGCTCAGCAGGGCCAGCCAAGCTGGGATGGGGGTGAGCATGAAGGAGGAGGAAGGAATTGTGTCTAATTGGGATCCCAGGCACCACGGTGCAGCAAACAGAGCCGATCCCCTCGGGCTGGGTTTCCCATCACCTGGGGCAAAGGTGATGCCAACAAACTCACCACCGCGCTCACACAGAGGATGAAAAATTAACCCACAAACTCCATCCTTGATCCGAAGGGCTGAGCCGGGCACGGGGGGCAGGAAGGGCCAGGACTGGGGCTGAGCCGCCCCTCCAGCACCCTCGGGGCCATCCAAACCCTCACCACAACCGCTCCAGCGGGTTCGCTTCCAAACCCTGGCGCGCGGCCACCGCCGGGGTGTAGCACAGCCCCCGTTATTAAACTGTGTGACAGCGGCTCGAGACGGAAAGTGAAGTTGTACATTCTCCATCTGAAACTCCGCGAGGAATTTCAAGCAGGGGAAATGCAATTCCCAGCCTGGAGAGGAGCCAGCAGCGCCAGGGCGAGAGTTTTTTTTCTTAATATGGTTTTGCAAAAACGCGAACACCGAAAATTGCCCGTAGCTATAGCGATCCCCAGGAGCTGGAGACGGCCCCGCTCGGGGACGTTTGCCCAACAAAAACACCCACCAACTCCAGCAAGGGACGTTCGGCCACCTCAGCTCCCTGCTCCAGCCCCGTGGGGGGTAAAGGCTGGAGCTGGCAGCGCCAAAGGGAGGACGCGGCTCTCTCCAGACCCTCGGCACCCGCAGGTCTCCGCTCCCTCCATCAGCCCGGGAGCGATGCGGGTTCAACAGCTCCGTTTTATTCTCGTAACTGTGTTTTGGGGTGGCAGCATCCCCGGCCACAGGACCCCCATTGCCCCTGTGCCTGCTCACGGCAGTGCAGCCACGGCTGGCTCCCAGCCAGCGGGAGTTACGAAAGGAGCCTTCCCCCTATTTCTGCTTTTGATTTAAATAATCCCAATAAGGGGATAAAGCAGCCAAAACCCACTGATTTTTTTTCTTAAAGCTTCAATTTAAAAAATAATACACACGAAATGTGCGATTTTTATGAGAGTAGGCAGAGCTGCAGAGTATCACAGACAGCCCTTCGCTACCCAAACCTCCGTCCCCGGGACACCAGCTATTAGCCCCCCCACCCCGAGCGCTCAGACACCCTCCGCGCAGCGTCCCGGCTCTGCCTCGGCCCCACTTCCCTCCTCATTTCCCACGCAAACACAAACTCGGGGCTGGCTGCAATTATTGGTGCCCTCCTGGGTGAAGACGCAAGAGTGACAATGGCTTCACATCATCCTGGGAGTGAAAAATTACAGGGACAGGGAGGAGGCTCAGAGGTGACCTTAGTGCAGTCTACAACTGCCTGAAGGGAGGTTGTAGCGCAGTGGGAGTCGGCCTCTTCTCCCAGGCAACCAGCGATAGGACAAGAGGACACAGCCTCAAGCTTGGCCAGGGGAGGGTCAGGTTGGACATGAGGAAGCATTTCTTCTCAGCAAGGGTCATTAGCCATTGGAAGGGGCTGCCCAGGGAGGTGGTGGAGTCACCATCTCTGGAGGGGTTTAAGAAAAGCCTGGACATGGCACTTAGTGCCCTGGTCTAGTTGCTATGGTGGTGTCAGGGCAATGGTTGGACTCGATGAGCCCAGAGGGCTCTTCCAACCTCATTGATTCTGTGATTTGGGTCAGTGGGGAGGGGCATCCATTCAGCTCCAAGGGAGAAAGCGAATACAGGGGAACCTCTCCTGGCCACAGCGGGTGAGACCTGACCCACAGCAGCACTAGCACCAAGGGCAGCCCCAAACCCATCAGCTCTGGTAGCAGCATGGCTAGGACAGGGCCAGCTTGGCACATAAAATAGCATGCCACACCAAAGTTAGGGAGTGGAAGGGACCTTGAAAAATCAAGTTCCCCGTTCCTGTTTTAAAATGCATCTACACCAGGTCAGTAATAGGTTTAATTCCACTTTTTTAGCCGAAAAATGGAGCTGACTCTATTTGGGCCATGTCCCCTCCCTGCTGCTGGGCTGGGGGCTGCCAAAGGCACTGGGACAGCACTGATGTGGGACTGGGGAGCCTGGAAGGTGCACCGGCACCTCAGGAAGCGATGGTGGCAAGGGAGGGATGGCAGCCCCAACCCGCTCCCGCTGGCATCGCGGTGCCAAGCCCACCGGGGAGGGCTGGAGCCCAGCCGAGCTCTCCTGCACACCGTGCAGCTCCATGCCGTAAAAGACAAGCCCAGCTTGTCTCCTTGGAGGGCAGAGCTGAAGAATTACATCCTAAACGCTGACAAAACCAGCCGGGGAGTGCGCAGGGCTGTTCCCAATCAAGCAGCGAGCGGGCGCATCCTCACCGCTCGCTGGCTTCCCCCCCGTCGCCGTGCCCAAGCTCTGTGGGAAATGGCTTTTTTCAAGCAAATCACTTTATGAGTTTCCTCTTTTTCTTGTTTTTCCCCCCCCAAAAAAATTATCCCCAAACCCATTTGGGGGTAGGGGGGTGTTTTACTTATTTGCCTTTAACAAATCATACCACCAGGCGCAGATGGCCACGTTTACGAGCGTGCGAAGCTCTGGCTGCTAATTCCTTGCACAGGTTGGGGGTAGCTTTCATTTGGCTCTGGTTCAGCCAAGCGTTCGGTGGCCAAAGGGAGAGGAAGGTGTGGGATCGGGAACGGGAACATCTGGAGCAGAGGCGAGCGGTAACGAAACGGGAAGCAAAGTCTGAAAGAAAAAAGTCTCCAATGGATGGAGGAGCAAAAGGGGAGTTCAAAGGGCTCCCTGCTGCCAGCGAGGAGGGAGGCAGGTCCCAAGCGTCCTTCTGTCGGGCATTTGGTTGGGTTTTGGAAACAGGAAAAAAAAAAATTGTGGTGTGGAAGGAGGAGGCAAAACCACTGGATTAAACCCTGGCAAAACCTGCTCCTCCGCCGCGGGCAACGCGGATTCCAGAGCTTAACACGACAAAACGTGAACTTCACAAGTTTTTCGGTAGCAGCAGAGGGATCAGGCTGTGACTTTGGGCCAGAATCCTGACTTTTAGCCCCCATAAAACAGGGATGGTCCCGCTCCTGGGCCAGCCCAGAGCTCTCTCCCTGCGTCCCGTGGTTGGTGCCGGGTGGTCCCTGGCACGGGGCAGCGGCTGCAGGTGCCCCCGGCATCACGCAGGCTCCGTGTCCCAGGCAGCCCTGCCAATGTTACTTAAGTCACAAATAGGGGCCATGCACTTTATTTGTCCATTTTCATTGTCCTTTCCAGCCTTAATTCTGCAAAACCCCTACGACAGCAAAACATTGCGCCATTAAGAACAGCTAATGACCGGATAATGAATCGGGTGATGAACACGAGGAGCCAACACTCTCATTCCCCCAAACGGTGACATGCCAGGACTGAAGCTGCCATAACCTGAGGCTCGTCAGCCCCAGAGCTCCGCTCCACAGGGACAGCCTCCCCAGGGGCCCTCGGACCAGCATCTCTCCCCACAGGCTCGTGGTACCCACCAGCACCCCACGCCTCCATCCCCACACCACCATCCCAAGCACACCCGTGGGGTCAGGTGCAGAGCAGCAGAAGCCCCATCCCAGCCCTGGCTCATCCACCCAGGACCCTCAGCCTCTTCCTACACCTCCTGCTAAACACATCCCAGCAGCACCAGCCCCTGCCCATGTGGGAACTTCATGGAGAAGCCCCTGGAGCCGGGGCAAGCCAAGAGCCCTCGCTGGGGGGAGTGCAGGGGCTCCCCCGCCAGCTGCAGCCCCCTCCCCGCAGCCACGGGTGCATGGGGATGCGTGTCCCCACCTTGAATCTCGCCCATCACCTGACCCAACTTCTGAGCACAGACAAAAACAAGAGAGCCCATGAACCCAAGATGCTGGGAATGGGGTTTAGGATCACACCTCGGGGGGAAACCCAGAGAGATGCCCGACCATACCACAGGTCCCTCCTGGGCTGGGGCTTGAGTCCCCGAGGGGACTGGAGCAGCCCAGCATGGGGGACCAGCGCATCCTACAGGCACCTCCTCGTGCTGGGGGTCTCGTGCAGCCACAGCCAGGCTTTTGCAGCCCAGGCTGCCAGGATGAGGTCAAAATGTGGGACAGACGACAAGCCAAGGGCAGCTGGGGCAGCTCAGACCCAGGGGCCAACTGCCCACAGCCCCGTGCACAGGGACATATCTGCTGGCTCCCAGGGCACCCCCACCTTTAACCCTCACAGCAGTCCGAGATCCTCGGAGCATCCTCAGCCTCCCTGAAACAGCCAGGGCTGCCCGACAGGGTGTGGGGGGCACCTTGGTGCTGCAAGCCCCCATGGTGCTCACCCACCCCATGCAGCATCAGGCACACAGCTGGGACATGGGGCCAGGCCCCCCCAGCCCCGCTGCCCCCCGCAGCAGGACCAGCCCACAGGACCCGCCATCCCAGGGCTCATGTGAATGCCCCGTGGTCATTTTTAACCTCAGATCTTTGGCATTATTAACAACATCCATGTGGGTCCCGCTTCCCCTGTGGGATAACATCTGGGGGATATTCATCACGGCCACCGCGGGCTGCAGCCCCCCGCTCTCCCCGCAGAGCGGGATGGGTCACATCTGAGCACCGAGCCGCTTGATGTGGAGTCATTAGCATGCACAGACTTCCAGCCCAATTACTTGACAGATGAAATCAAGATCCATCGGCCTTATTGTTTGCATCTGGAGCGCTGCATCCGCACACCCTCCTCCTGCCTCCTCCTCCTCCTCCTCCCCAGCCCGGCTACGGCTGCACCAGCGTTGGCTTAATCTGGATGTCGTTTACCACGACTTGGCGTATGGGAACGTATCAAACAGAATCACAGAATCAATGAGGTTGGAAGAGCCCTCTGGGATCATCGAGTCCAACCATTGCCCTGACACCACCATGGCAACTAGACCAGGGCACTAAGTGCCATGTCCAGTCTTCTCTTAAACCCCTCCAGAGATGGTGACTCCACCACCTCCCTGGGCAGCCCCTTCCAATGGCTAATGACCCTTGCTGAGAAGAAATGCTTCCTAATGCCCAACCTGAACCTCCCCTGGCCAAGCTTGAGGCTGTGTCCTCTTGTCCTAGCGCTGGTTGCCTGGGAGAAGAGGCCGACTCCCACTGCGCTACAACCTCCCTTCAGGTAGTTGTAGACTGCACTAAGGTCACCTCTGAGCCTCCTCTTCTCCAGGCTAAACACCCCCAGCTCCCTCAGCCGTTCCTCGTAGGTCAGACCCTCCAGACCCTTCACCAGCTTGGTCGCCCTCCTCTGCACTCGCTCCAACACCTCAACATCTCTCTTGAAGTGCGGGGCCCACAACTGGACACACCATAATACAATCAGCCCTACACAACAGCAGTTACCCACAGCACCTTCAGAGAGGAAAGGATGCACCACTTCCCAACCCTCCTCTGCTCCTCCAGCAGAGGAGCCGCCGATTCCCCTCTCACGAGCAGCTCTCGCAGGAGCAGCTTTGCTCTCCAGCAAGCTCGAGGCGAAGCCCAGGTGGATCACACCACAACCGGTTTTGCAGTTCCAGTTTTGCAGCCAAGCTGCTGCTATTCTACCAACAACATTTTACACAAAGGAACAATTATGCTCCATTTCTACCCATTAACACCTTCTACAGCGCTGAACTTGCTTTAAGAGGAATAAAAAAAAAAAGTTGCATCAGAAATATGCGAGGTGCTGAAGGCAGCAGGCAGGTGGTGGGGTGCCACGGCGCCAGCCCCACCAGAGAGCTCCTAATCCTGCCGATTATGGCCCAAAAAAGGTGGGCATAGGGATGGGGCTCCCAGCCCAGCACACCCTGGGCAGCGGGTGGGTTTGGCCTCGCCGGGAGCTGTCTCCAGAGGAAGCCCCAAGTCCTCCGGGGCCGTGGCAAGGGCAAGGGTTTGCCACAGGCAGAGAGCTGGGGTGGATCTGGCTGCTGCAGGGGCATCGCCCCCCTTGGCACCATCCCCAGGGCAGAGGTGCTGGTGTCCCCACAGTGGCTCGCCCACCGTGCAGGAGGGTGCCCGTCCAGCCCCATGGCCAGCACAGAGCCGCAGCGGGGACGTGGGGCTGCCTCGGAGGCGGGCACCAAGGAGCAGAAAGAATTCGGGTTTCTTTTTCCCCCCACCCCGTAACCCATCTGTCCTTAATTTCTTTGGGGGTTTCACTCCAAATTCTTCAGATTCTACAGCAAATGCTTTGCAGTCCTCAGCTCAGCTCGCCTCGGCGGCTGCCCGGCTCAGGGCTGCCTGCAACCGGAGCAGAGGGAAGGGGAAACACCAACCCCATAAATTCACCAACGAGTAACCCATGTCCAACCAGCATCACCAGTGACAACGCAGAGGCGGTGGGAGCCTTTACCGGAGGCTGTGGCAGCCCATCCCTCCACACAGAGCAGGGGACACCAGACTGGATCCATCACTATGTGCTGTGCCCCACACATGGAGCAGGGGACACCAGATTTTGTGGCAGGGGACACCAGACTGTGCACCAGCCCTGGTTCCATCCATCACTATGTGCTGTGCCCCACACAGGAGCAGGGGCTCAAGCTTTGCCCCATTTTTGCACACACCTGGACCCAGCGGTATCATCCTGCCCAGGCACGGCCACGCTCTCGCTGTGCATCCCTTCCCCTCCTGCAGCACCGGGAGGCAGATGTCTGCCTTGCCAGAGCTCTGGCGGGAGGTGTTTCCATTCTCTCTTATCATTTGTAGCAATAAATCACTTGTTTGGCTCTAATTTGGCCATTACAAGGCGGTAGCTCTGGGCTGTGAAGCTGGGGAGCAGAACGGTGCCGCGCACGCACCCATCCCGCGCGGCACGGCACGATGTACACTGCAGTCGCTGCTAATTAGCCGCTAATTTTACAGACTTCTTTATGGTTTGCAGTCATTTAACCTTTCCCATGGCGGGCACCAGGACGGCTCTGCAGCAGCTCCCCGGGGACAACAGGGCAGGACCCCAGGAACCAGCCCCAGCCCCGTCCCCAGGATGCTGGGGACAGCCCGGGAAGCACCAGGAGGCACTCACAGCCTGGCTGCGGCCAGGCTTGGGTGGTCACATCTCCTCTTGGATGCTCCCACCTCCCCAGGACACCAGGATCTGAATTATCTCCCCTGCTGCTGTCATGAGAAGCAGAAATTCAGATCCTGCACAACATGGGTAAAACCAGTCCTGCTCCAACAGTGGCACAAGCCCACACACATGTTCAATTTGGGCCCAGTTTGGGCGATTTAAGCGGTGCCTTGGCTTGACACAGGCTGTCTGCTCCCTCCCCAGAGCCTACGTCCAAGGCACAGGTTTGATAAGCATCAGGATCCCTCAGACGGAGAAATTAAACAAATACCTTGCATATTTTGGCGACTCACGCACGTGAGCAGCTGCAGTTGAAGACACGACCCGTCTCGCCCTTCAGCGTGTATTGACACATTACAGCCTGTTTTATTTCCCCCGGTTTAATCTGCATTAATGCCCCGCTCCCAACGCATCCCCGAGCGACAAGCAACGCTCCAGGCTCATCTTCGCCCACCACGCAGACACCCGTGCCAAGAAAGCCCCAAATACCCCACAAATACCCTACTCCCAGGTTAACCTGGCACAAGGCAGACAGCAAAAACCACCTCAGCAAACCACAGCCCTGTCCTGTCTGTGCAGCACTGGAGCCCCAGCAGCCACCCAGCTCTGTGAGGGGTCTCCTCCAGCCCCAGGACGTGTCCCACGACCACCACGCTCCGGAGAGAAACCCCTTTGCACAGAGCCCGTGGGACCACAGCAGGGTCCTTCCCATGGGAAACCCCGCTGAGAGCTGCAGCCCCCCCCTTGTAACACCTCCAGCTCCCCTCCAGCCCATCGCTGTCCACGTGGGTCCCACCAGGGATGGACACAAGCTCCAGTAACACAGTTTCCCTGCAAAGACCTGCTTGGGCTCACAACTCTCTGGAAGACTCAGCACCCACAAAGCAGGGTGTTCGTTAGGGGTCCCAGGTGTATCCAGGGTGCCCTGCTGAGCAGCACCCCCATAATCCACCACCCAGACTAGGAGCTCCCACCCCACAGCCAACATTTCACCCTGATATTTATTAGCATTTATGCGACATCTATTGTTCAGTTTTTTAAATACACAATAAAGCCCATAAGATGAGGCTGCAGCTCAGGGTTGATGTTTAAGTCAGGTCTCGGGGCTTTGCTGTGCTCATCCACTCACCGAACGGGGCCATCAAGCAGAGGGGTTGCTCCTGCTGACTCCAGCCTTCTCCACCTGAAGGGTTTGGGGCTCCAGCATCTGCAGAGATCCCCAAGCAGCCTGCCCCCCAAACCGCAGCTCAGCTCAGCCCAGGAGGGGCCAGAACTGGCTGCTCCCTCCTTTAAGCCCTGCCTGAGCCCAGGTGAAGCAACTCAGCCCCGTCAGTGCCCCCGGACCCAGCCCTGCCCTGCGCTCCGTGCTGCACCACCCACCCACCCACCAGCTGTGCGGGCAGGATCAGGCCCACGGGACCCCCTTTCTGCAGGGCTTTCGCGGCCGGGACCCCACAGGCTCACGCCTGGTTCCAGCATGGGTCCACACGCTGGTGAGCTGGGCACATCCTTGACCAACGCATCCAGCTCCAGACCCTTCACCAGCTTGGTCGCCCTCCTCTGGACTCGCTCCAACACCTCAACATGGGACAACCCAGACCAGCTCCGCAGGGGTTGCTGGTCTCCACCACGCTTCGTGGATGAACTGGGGGATGGGGACGGTCAGATCCCCCACGTACCGGACAACCCAAGAGGTTCAAAAGCTCTTTGAGCACCAAACCCACGATCCCTCGGTGTCTGTTTCCATCCAAGCACACTTGAGCCGGAGCCGTGCGAGCAGCTGGTCCCCACCGGGCTCCCCCGTGTCCCACCAGAGCAGCCGTGCCTGGTGGTCACCATCCCTCTGTACACATGGGCTGGACAGAAGGGACAATCTCCAGGATTGCATCTTAGGAGCCATCAGTTAAATGAGCTATTTCAATTAAGCGCAATCGAAGCTATGCGGTAATGTCAGGAGAGATGATAGAAAACACTGCCCTTGGCCCAGCCAGCAGAGAAGGATGGATGTCACGAGCTTCGTTAGCCCACGACCCATCACCGACCTCACCACATGCTGCACCCACAATCTGGACTCCCCGGGAGGAGAGCGGGCACCCGATTTCTGTCCTGCTGCTCGGGGTGGGAAGCACCACGGTCGGGGTTAGCTCGTCCCGACAGACAGCAGGGACCTGCCCCATGCAGCCGGGACAGACGGGCTGGGAGAGGCATTACACCCCTGCCAGAGCCTCGACGCTTCGCTCGCTGGAGCCAGCGGCTTAAATTAATCCGAGATTAACCAGTTTGATCTCTTGCTTTGAATTTTATGCCCACGACGTTGGTTTTTTTTTTAAAGCACAGAGAAGTTAATTTCCAGCAGAGTCGTCGTGCTGCTGGCATGCACGGCCACGGCCGTAACACACCAAGATGTCAGAGGGGAACAAAGATAGGCTGTGATGCAGGAAAGATGCACGCATTTACAATGTCCTCTGAAGCCCTGGGGACACGTCCCCAGCATCTCTCCCACAGAATCCCAGAATCAATGAGGTTGGAAGAGCCCTCTGGGATCATCGAGTCCAACCATTGCCCTGACACCACCATGGCAACTAGACCAGGGCACTAAGTGCCATGTCCAGGCTTTTCTTAAACCCCTCCAGAGATGGTGACTCCACCACCTCCCTGGGCAGCCCCTTCCAATGGCTAATGACCCTTGCTGAGAAGAAATGCTTCCTGATGTCCAACCTGAACCTCCCCTGGCCAAGCTTGAGGCTGTGTCCTCTTGTCCTATCGCTGGTTGCCTGGGAGAAGAGGCCGACTCCCACTGCGCTACAACCTCCCTTCAGGTAGTTGTAGACTGCACTAAGGTCACCTCTGAGCCTCCTCTTCTCCAGGCTAAACACCCCCAGCTCCCTCAGCCGTTCCTCGGAGGTCAGACCCTCCAGACCCTTCACCAGCTTGGTCGCCCTCCCAAGTTGATCTTTTCCCCTTTCAACAGACCACACCGCTTGGTCCCTCCAGGTGCCTTCCCACTCTGTATTTTGCATCGAGTAACGACATAGTTCAAAGCCATCGTCTCCCCCCAGTCCCTCAGGAAGCCCCTGGCTGGGTGCTGCTCGCCAAGCACACGGGCTCCTCGGAGGTGGCCTCAGCCCTGGAGAAAATGTGGGGTTTGCAGAAATTCTTGGCAGCCCTCCCACAGCTTCCCTCCTCCTGAAATTAAAGGATCGAGCCGCAGCAACCCCTCCATCTAAATTAAAACGAGCTATATTTACTGTTCACGCTAATTGAATTATATTAACTCCAAGCTGGATGATAAGCAGAGCCGTCCCTTACAGTTCCTGCCCTTAATATGTTTAGCGTTCAGACAAATCCACGCCAGTGTGTCATCGTGTTCCAAGCGGAGGAATTTGGTCTTGGGCTGTTTTCATCCACCCTGACAAGGCTGGCCGGGGAGCTCGGGGGTTTTTGGGGGGGGTTGTGGTGAAAAAGTGCTAGAGAGTCCAGTGCAAACGCGGCATTTCTTCCTATGAGTAGAAACCCCCCCAGGGTGGCACAGGCAGAGGGCGATGGCAGTGCCAGGATGGGCTTGGGGCGATGCTGTGGCCACATAGGCACTGAGCAGAGAGTGGTACCAGGGACAGGAGCAGTTTCTCACCCCGGTCCATATCCCCCCATCTCTGCAGGGCGCTGGTGGGACAGGATCCAGCCTCACCCCCTCGCTGCTGCAGGATCCAGTCCCCACGGTGCCGTCCCCACTGTCCCCATCCAGGCGGGTGCACAGGCAGGTGGGGAGGGGCACAGCCTGCAGCAGCCACCCGAAAGCTGGGACAGCAAAGGGGTCTGGGCTGGGGCAGCAAAGGGGTCTGGGCTGGGGCAGCAAAGGGTCCAGGCTGGGTCAGAGCTCCACGAAGCGACAGGACAGAGGTATCTGTGGAGGAGAACGCGCCATCGGCCCTAACGCCGTCAAGATGAACTTAATTCGAAAAACTCAGGCAGGAGGCTTCAATCAGAGCCAAGGGCCCTGCCAAGAGTCACACTTCCTATATTGAAGTGCATAAAAGTGGGACATGTAAGACATGAAGAAAGCACCGTCAGGGTAGGCCAGTGCCAGCCAGCAGATATACATCAGTGGGAACATGAAATATTAATCACTGGTGCATAAAACAATAGGAAAAACCTGCCTTTGGAGGCAGCCATCAATCCTCACTCAGCAGGGAACATCAAGGACGCTAATACCATACAGGTTCTGCTTAAATATTTGCCTGCCTTAATGCTCATGCAAGAAGCATTTGCTTTGAAGTTGAAAATAGACCGTCAACGTCTTTTGTGTGAGATGAAACGCGATAAGACATGAAACCAAGAGGCTAAACTGTAGTTAATCACGGTGGTTTTACAAGCAACAAATCATGATTGTAGACAGTAAAGTGTATTGCTCAAAAGCACATGCCATGAGGATTGCAGAGAGGAGGGTCCTGGACGGGCATCACCCACCAGTGGTGGGATTTTGGGCAGTGGCCCATCAAGGTGGCCACGGGAGCAGCCACGGGGCTGGACGGATGATGGCACGGGGCTCCCGTGTCCTATTAGACATTGGAACGGGTCATTAGCTGTTGGAAGGGGCTGCCCAGGGAGGTGGTGGAGTCACCATCTCTGGAGGGGTTTAAGAAAAGCCTGGACGTGGCACTTAGTGCCCTGGTCTAGTTGCCATGGTGGTGTCAGGGCCATGGTTGGACTCGATGAGCCCAGAGGGCTCTTCCAACCTCATTGATTCTGGGATTCTGGGATTCTGTGACTCTGGGATACCCACCCAGGGAAAACCACCCCCAAAAACTTGGGATGCTCTTGGGCCAAGGCTGGAGCTCACAGTGGACCCAGCTCCCACATCAAAAAATGAATATTATGATCAGAAGCGATGTGCACTTGGGAGCGTGAGATAAGACCCCAAAGCAAGCATCTAAGTATGACTGACTAACAAATAAACCCTCACTAATTGCCTTAAATAGTCGGATTTTAGCAGCTGGGGAAGGCAAAAAAAAAAAGGAAGATTTAAAGTTTCCTTGGGCTAAACATTTTTGTGGCGCGCTCAGACTCGCTCTGAATGTTTCCAGTCATTATCTCCCTAATTAACGCACACCACAAACCAACAACAAATTTTCCCACCTCGTGGCTCTGGGAGGTTCAGCCACATTAAACAAACCCCAGGAAGGAGGTCAGCGATCACCCCCCGCCCGGCGAGCGGCGTCTCGGGTGGGAGGCAGCCCAGAATAGGGAGAAATGAAGTTATTATCAGCGAATGAAGTTGGAATAAGCCTTTAATTTTCTCCAGCTGTTGGTGGATGTGCTGAGGGACAGGTGAGCTCCCCGGGATGGGTATTTCACCCTTGAAATACGAGTGAAAATTCCAGGTAAAAGCAGCCGGGTGCAGCTGCCCAGCTGGATCCCTCCTCCCGCAGCGCTGGCTCTGAGGAATAATGGTAATTAGAGCTTCCTAATGCCTCTGGGTCATTTTCTTTTTTCCTTGCATAACGTAATTTCTATAGGGCTTGTCGTCTTTATTAGGAGAATTAATCTAAATCTCGCTGGGCTCTGGCTGCTTTGCCGTCCGCCGGAGCCATCCCGAGGAGGGTCGGAGAGGCAGGTCCTCCTCGTGGCATGCAAATAAAAAAATTAAAAAACTAAAAAAGGGAGGTCAGCTGGAGGCTACGGCGGGGGAAATGGATGATTTTTCAAACAACCAGGGAAGTTTGCGTCGGCCTGGTAATGTAATTCAATTTCTGTCATTAAACCCGCGTCTCTGATGTGGGGCCGCTTTTGCCCGACTAAGCAAAATCCTCTTATTAAGGCAGAATTGTCATTAGTGTAATAATAAAGGAGGATGAACGGCAGAGGGGAAGGGCTGGTTGTGGGATTCCCACCCGTGGGATGGACGAGGGACCCCGCAGCACCCGGGGTCAGCGGGGCTGGGAAGGGGCAGGGATGGGGTCTGCCCTGCAGGGGCACATCCTGCCCCCTCAGCACCAGGTCCTGCCAATCCCCCCCACCAAAATCCCTGCTGGCATCGGTGGCTCCGGCCAGATTCCCAGGAAAACGTCCTGTTTAAACCATCCTGAGGGGTTTTGGGGGTCATTTTCCTGCTCGTTGCTGCATGGGTGGGTGCCCAGGAGGGTGAGGTGGGTGCTGTGCCCACCCAGCAGCACCCTTCCTCTCCCTGTAGCGCCTGGGGAAGGGTTAGGAAAAGCGCTTGCACCCTCCCGTGCCTGCACCCACGCACTGCAAGGCAGCGTGGAAGCCTGGCTGGGTCCCCCGTGGCATCACCTCCCTGGGAGGCATCGTCGCCATCCCCTCACACCGGCGCTCCCAAGGAGGGTTCCTTCCACTGCAGCATCTCAGGGAACCTCCCCCCTCCCCAAAATACCTCCCCCTACGAGGGGCAGCGGGGCAGGAGGGGGCCCAGGGATGGATGGTCCCGCGGTGCTGCGGGGTGGGAAGCAAAGGGGCAGCTCCTGCACCCCAGGGCTCACGTGGAGGTCGCCAGACCAGGGGATTAATGGGTCAAAAAGCAGCTTGAACCTTCAGGTTAGTGATTAGAGGCGAAGGTCGTCCCACACACGGGGAAGGTGACGATGCCATGGGGCACAAGCCAGAGCAGACTTTACCCCCTCCGAGGAGGGAACCGGGGTCAGGCAAAGCCCAGCTCATGTCTCCAGCCTCCACAAACCCCATATCCGATCCTGCCGGGGTGAGGAGACCTCCGGGAGGCAGAGAAGGGTTGTAGCTTCCAGTCTTGCAGGCAGCTTCGTGCAGGGAAACCTTGGTGAGACACTGCTAAAACTCAGATCCCCTCTGCCCAGGAAATCCTGCCAGCCCAGAAGGTACCAAGAACACACTATGAACCAAGGTAAAACCAGCTTCAGTTGGGAAAAAGCGCTCCCTGGAGTGAAAGGAAACCTTCCCCCATGGAAGTTCTGGCCCCACGAATGCCCGAAGGTCTTCAGGCACCAGCATCCCCCTTTCACCCAGCAAAACGTGGGTGCCATCACCAGTGCTTTTTAAAAAAGGGGTTATTTCTCCAACACAGTGAATCAGTGCTTTATTTTCAGTATTGAAAGAGGCACCAGGCCAGCAGCGAGCTCCAGGTAACGACCTGGCGCGTTGCACTTATCGGTGCCCTCGTAACGGTGGGGTTGAGGCAAAATGCACCCAGAGAAAAGCCTACGAGGTGCCCCCGAGCCATGAATCAGATGCTGAATTAAGGAGAAATCAGTGGCACGGCCCTTCCGAGCTGATTCCTGAAGCCCGAGTTGTGCAAAGCGCAGCCCCTGAGCCCAGCACCGGCCTCCCTTGCTCCAGCGTCCAGCGAGGAGGAACCGTCAGTGCCCGGGGTTTTACAGCACAGTGATAAACCTGGTGTAAGGCCGAGGCAGAACGAAGGCCAGAGGACGTAGGGAATCTAGAGCTGTCTCTCCTGTGTGCAAAAGGGGCAGAGGGGTAAACCACCTGGATGCTTTCCAGTGGCATCATAAAATCATCCTTGCCCTAGCACCCTGGAAGGGTTTATATAGGGCAATTCATACCATGATCCCAGCCCAGAATAGCACCAGGGATTAACCCAGACTCTGCCCTCAGCTAAGCCAGCGTCACTCCCTGGCAGTGCCAGTGGAGTGACTCTGGGTCGCGTCGGTGCCAGGGCAGAATTGGCCCCTCCTGGCTGTGATCTGAGAGCGTCCTGGCTGACATCAACAGCAGAACCGCCCCAGAGCTCAGCAGAGGCAGGGATGCTGGGGAGAGCAGGGGTGGGGAGGGGGTACGGGGGGGTAAAATGAAGAGCTGTAGCCTCTGCATCACCCCACTTCATGTGAAACACCCTCAGGCACAGGTCACACAACCTGCCACCCCGTTCTCCCCTCGCCTCCCCCGTGCTCTTCCCAGCACCCCGAGTCGGAGCATCCCCGAGAGGGAACCGGCCTGGGGACACCAGGAGCTTCTTTGGGGTTTCTCTTGCTCCCAGTGCCCCCCTGACCGGACGGTGCACGCAGGATCGGCCCAAGAGCAGTGTGCCAAGTCGAGCAGCTCGCTTACTTCCCCTTCAAGTCCTTGCCTGCTTCGCCTAGAAGAGGGGGAGACAAAAAATCAGGGCTTGTGTTTCTTTCTTTAGCCTCTTCTCCAGGCTAAACCCCCCCAGCTCCCTCAGCCGTTCCTCGGAGGTCAGACCCTCCAGACCCTTCCCCAGCTTGGTCGCCCTCCTCTGCACTCGCTCCAACACCTCAACATCTCTCTTGAAGTGCGGGGCCCAGAACTGGACACAGGATTCAAGGTGCAGCCTCACCAGTGCCCAGTACAGAGGGACGATCCCTTCCCCAGACCGGCTGGCTACACTATTCCTGATAGAGGCCAGGATGCCATTGGCCTTCTTGGCCACCTGGGCACACTGCTGGCTCATGTTTAGCCAGCTGTTGATCAGCACCCCCAGGATGCGAGCGGCTCCTTGGCTTACCCGAACGAAACCAGTGCGTGGCACAGCACGCGGCCCGGCTATCAGCAGCTTCCCCCAAAATAACCACATGGGCTGAAACAGCCACCAAGCCGCAGCCTTTACCTTTGGGGAGGAACTTCAGCGAGCTGCTGAATATTCAGAAGCGGGACTGCCCCCTCTTCGGCCCGTCGTTGAGGAACTCGTGGCCGAGCCCGTTGCCACACTTGCCACAGGACACCTAAACGCAAGGAGAGGGTGTGACAGCAAGCGGCCTTTCTCAGCGCTCAGGCTCATCAAAAAAAAGCCTGTGGGGTTTGTTTTTTTTTTCTGTTTCCCAAAGGTTTCAGAATCGGCACCTTCAAAGCCCCCGGCCGCTCCGGGCGCTTGGCCACGCTGTCCTCGCGGAGGGTCTCGGTGAAGGCCGGCCACGGCGACGAGTGCTCGTACTTGGCCCGGCTGGAGAACAGCTCATGGCCGCACTTGGCACAGACGTAGATACCTGGGGAGGGCGGCAGGAGAGGGGTCAGTGTGGGGGGCAGCCCCCCAGCCCCCCTCCCAGCAGCGATCACTGGGGATGGGGTGGGCAGCGGTGGGGACATGTCACCAGGGTGACACGGGGCACCCGCGCTGGACTTTGCCCGCATGGGCCACTGCCAGCTCCTGCTGCCAGACCCCCAGGGCTGGGACGTGGGGCAGGACCCACATCCCCTATAGAAGCTCCTCAGCTGGATGGGTCCCCCCCCCACGCCAGCCCCTCCAGGGACACCCCCCAACCCCTGCAGGCAGCCTGTCCCCCACCCCACCCCCCAACACGGACCCCACAGAGGGGACCCCGAGCCCGGTCCCCACGGGTGGAGGACGCCCCACAAGAAGGACACCTCCCCCTCAACCCCGGGTTACCGCAGCCCCGGTGGGGGATACCCTCTGCCCCCCCCCGCCCGCTCCCACGGCGGGGAACACCCCAGCCCCACCGGGAACCTACAGGCCCCTCGGGGCCCCCCCTCCGCGCCCCGGCCCCGCTCACCCGGCTCGAAGTGGTCCTTGAGCACCTCGCCCCCCAGGAAGGAGCAGAAGGACATGGCTGCGGCCGCCGCCCCGGCCCGGTTCCGCTGCCCCCCCCCGCCCCGCCCCGCTCCGCCCCCGCCGCCGCGCCCTCCCGGGGCCGCCAGGGGGCGCTCTGGGGCAGGCAGGACCGGGGGGGTCCCGGTACCCGAGGGGGGGGTCCCGCACCCCCCTCCCTCCCGCCGCGGGGAGCCCCGGGCCGGGCCCCGCAGCCCCCCGAAGGCCGCCGTGGTGGGGAGGGTGCGGGGGGGGCCGCCCCGCCGGGCTGCGGGGGGGGCGCGGGGCGGAGCGGGGGGCGCGGGGCGGAGCGGGAGCCCGGCACGGTCCTGCGGATGCTCCGGCACCGCCGGCCGGAGCGGGGCGAGCTGCAGCCCGGCACCGGTCACCCGCACCCGGCACCGGGGCCAGGACGGACCCTCCGCCTCCAGCACCGGCTCTTCGCCCCCGGCCCCGACCCTCCTCTGCCGGCACCGGCATCGGTCCCTGGATCCCGGCACCGGGACCGGCCGGCCTCCTTCAGCACCGGCACCGGCTCTTTTTCCCCGGCACAGGGCCCGATCCTCCCCCGGCACCGGGACTGAGCCCCCTGTCATCCTCCCCCCTCGGCACCAGCACCGGTTCTCCCCCGGCACTGGGACCAGCCCGTCTCCCCGGCGGCACCGGGACCGCTCACCCTCCTGCAGCACCAGGACCGACTCCCCGGGACCCCCCGTCCGGCGCAGGTACCGGTGCTGCGGGAGCGGGGCCCCGCGGGGAGGTTGGGCAGCTCGTGGGACGCACTCGGGGGTCCCCCCCGCACCCACTCCAGGGTCTCGGCGGGTGGGTGCGGGCGCAGGCTCGGCAGGGACCACCCGTGCCACCACCCCGAGCGCAGCCAGAGTCACCCGTGGGGACCCTCCCCACGGAGGGCAGCGCGGGGAGGCGATGCGGGGTCCCGGCTGTGCCCCTTCGTGGGGTGCGGGGGGCTCCGGGAGGCGGCGGCGGCAGCCCGGCATGCGGCAAGGTACCGGCTTTGAAGGTGAACCGCAGGCAGCGGCTCCTTGGCAGGCGCCGGGAGGGGATGAGCTGCTTGCGGCTTCCTTTTCCTTCCACAAAACCAGGCACCACGAGTCTCTTCTTCCCTAGTTTTACCTGAGGACCCTCGGGTGAGTCCGGTGGGACCTCACGGAAATTGCACCTTCCCTGGTGCAAGAGCAAAAACGCCGGTGCCCTTCGGACAGACGCCAGGGGCTGTCCCGAGGAGCCGGCCCTGCTGCTGGATGGCATCCCCGGGTGGCTCCCTGATGGCAACCCCAGGTGACTCCCTGCCCCCTGATGCCAACCAACATGTCCATCAGCCAGGAGCTCATCCCGGGGCTGTGCCCGGCGTGGAAACCCCCGCGTGGGGCCAGCGCTGGCCGTGCTCCTGCCCACTGGATGCTGCCGGTTTGAATTAGGTCAGGCTTTCATCTCGGGCGGGCTGAGCTCCCCACTCCAGCCCCGGGGATTGATGATCAGTGGCAGGCGCCCGGGCAGGGGGAGGAAGGGGCTCTTGCTGCAGCACCGTGGGGTGGCGGGGAGCCGAGGACACGCCGTGTCACCGCACGGAGGACGGGTGATGTGCTGGTTTGAATGCGCCTCCTTGATGATCCCCCGAGATGAGACGAGCGAGGTGTGGGGAAAGGCTCCTGCGAGCTCTCCCGGGAGCTGCAAGGGCCACGAGGGGTGCGAAGGTCTTGGGAAGATGGGCAGAGGATGGGGACGGCTGAGGCACAGGGGCGAAGTGAAGTCCATAGTGGTGGAAAGGCTGAGCTCAACCCTGGGGCAGCACAGGGTGGTGGGGTGGCTTTGGGTGCGGGTCACTGGGGGACCAGGCTGGGTGCTGAGGCTGGCTGGCTCCGAGCATCCCCGCAGGCACAGCCGCCCTGGGGCCGTTCGTGCCGTGCCAAAGCCTGCCTGGCTCCTTGCTCCCCCAGCAGCATGAAACCTGCTCCAGTATCCACCAGTAAACCCCCTGAGAAGGAGCGATGCGCTGTGGAAGCAGGACCAAAGCGATGTCCTGAGGTCGCAGCGAGACTTTCCCCGAAGCCCCGCGCTCCCTGACCACAGGCTGTAGGAGAGCTCGCCAGTTACGCGCTGATAACCACAGCCATCGGCTTTCTGCAGCGGTACATGGTGGAGATAATTAGATGAGGGATTTCCAGCTCGTTAGGCTGGGTGACGAGAGCCTCCTCCGTGCCCAGGTAGAGCTGTGCCACCGTCCCCAGCCCTCCGTCCCCGCCACCGGCACCTCCCGTTAACTGGAGATTAATTTTTTGATTAATTCTCCACGATTTTACAACAAAAGTAAACTCCAGTCGGGCAGTGCCCACCTGGGAGCGGCCGTCCCCATCCATCCTTCACCCAGCCATGCCCACCCAGCTTACCACCAGAAGTGACGAAAAGGACCCTCATATTCAGTTTATCCTACAAACAGCACAGAAAATCCCCCAACCCTGCATGTGCCCGTGGTCACAGGCTGGGGACAAGCTCTGGTCTGGAAGGTGGGTTAGTGCTGGCACCGCGGAGCCAGCTCCAGGGGCACCTCTGGGTCGTTGTTCAGCCTGGAGAAGAGGAGGCTCAGAGGTGACCTTAGTGCAGCCTACAACTACCTGAAGGGAGGTTGTAGCGCAGTGGGAGTTGGCCTCTTCTCCCAGGCAACCAGCGATAGGACAAGAGGACACAGCCTCAAGCTTGGCCAGGGGAGGTTCAGGTTGGACATTAGGAAGCATTTCTTCTCAGCAAGGGTCATTAGCCATTGGAAGGGGCTGCCCAGGGAGGTGGTGGAGTCACCATCTCTGGAGGGGTTTAAGAAAAGCCTGGACATGGCACTTAGTGCCCTGGTCTAGTTGCCATGGTGGTGTCAGGGCAATGGTTGGACTCGATGGTCCCAGAGGGCTCTTCCAACCTCATTGATTCTGGGATTCTGGGATATTTGCTCTCTGAAGCCTTCACCGGGGCTGCTCCGTGTGGACCCGCCATCTCGGGGTGCTGGTGCTCTCCACCCTCCCGGCCACCCACACTCCCAGAGGTGGCTGCATTTCGGCAGCGCATCCATAGCCCCCGCCGTACGTGACGTCCCTGCCCGATGAAAACCCCCGTACCAACCCAGGCTATTATTATCTCCGTCTCCCACTGTGCTAATGGTCTCTCAGGAAACAGTCATCATCTTTTTTTTTTTTTTTCAGCATTTAAAACCCACAAATCCCGGAGCGGTGGGAACGAAAAGCCAGGCACGGCGCAGCAGAGCCCCGAGCCCACGGCAAGTGCAGGGGAGTTGGGGTCCCCCTAACTTGCAGCACCAGCCGAGGACCAGCCCTGGGGCTTTCTGGTAGGCACAGCCGAGGGCTGGGGATACTGGGGCATGGGGCCACTGGGAAACCCGCATGACGAGGGGCAAGTGGGGGTCCCGGCTTGGGTGGGAGGTGTGCGGGGCCCCGCGGCCTTGGGGAAGGGGTCCCTTCTCCAGCCCAGCTCTGCTGCTCATTCTCCTCTGCTCGCTCCCCGTTTTGCTGTCCCGGTGCTTTGCGCGGTGCCCAGCCCGCTCTGTCTGCCAGTGGTGCCAACAGCCCTGCCTGCAGGCTGGATGGTGCCAGCCCCGCAGCCAGGGCTCCTCCGGGGCGCTGGGCATCCCCGGAGTAACCACCCGGGGATTATTTGGGGTTAACAAGTGGCTCCTGTAAATCAGAAGCAAAGCAAAAGCCACACAGCGTGAGGTTCTATAACCGGCGCTGGAGGCAGCCGCGGCACAGCCTGTAATTAATTTGTGGCAGCGAAGTGCCTTGATGACCCAGGGCGATGCAGGCGGCAGGTGTGAGGCAGCCCGAGGGGCAGCACCCGCCGGTGCCAGCGTCCTGCTCGGCCCCGGCTCCCACGGGACGGTGTCCCCGCTCCTGCCACAGTGACGCTGCGAGGGGAAGGGGACGGTGGCGGAGCTTGAGCACCCCACAAACCCGCTGGGTGCCGGGCTCAGCCCCGTGATGGCCCTGCAGAGCCCGTCCTGCAGCCTCCAGCCTCCCTTCCTTCCTAAATCAGGCCTCAGAGGCTCCGTTGCTAATTGCCTGGCTGGGGTTTGTCCTCATCACACAAGCGGTTCCCCGCACACTGTCCCTGGGCTCCTCTTCCCGCGGTGCCTTCTCCGTCCCATCCCGGCCGGGAAGCGCAGGGAGAGCCACGAGCCTCTGGCCGCTGGCAGCCCCGTGGCCCCAAGGGCATCCCCAAGTAGGCTGGGAGGTGCCCAGCTCGTGGTGACGGGGTCCCCAGGGACACCCCGCTCCTGCTCGGTGGCTCGCGGCGGTGCCGGTGGGGAAGGCAGGACCGGGGCAGGCACACGCTGTGCCTCGAGGTGGGACGAAGCTGAGCTCCTTCCCCCCGTTCCCTCAGCAGCACCGGCGCCGTGGGCGATGCGAGCGATGGCAGACCCGGCTGCGGCGGCGGCGGACGCCTCTCCGACCCTGGCACCGTTCCCGGGCTCGCCTCGGCGCGGGGACACCGATGGGCCCCATCCCACCGACACCAGGGAGGACGGCGGCGGCCGGGATGGCTACGGGCCCATTTTTGCCGTGGACAGGGACACGAAGGCTCCCTCCTCGCCCCAACCCGGGGGGATGCTCCTGGGTGACCTCCCGCGGGCCCCCCAGCCCCGGCTGAGCCCGGCCAAGTCCCGCACGGCCCCGTCCTCGCCCAGCGTCTCGCCGTCGGAGAGCCGCGCCGCCCTGCTCCGGCTGCGCGAGGCCAGGCTGGAGGACACCAAGAGGCGGCTGTCGGAGGCCGTGCAGGAGCCCCTCAGCCGGCTCAGCCGGCTCATGGCAGAGGAGAGCGGCCCCGCGCCCCGGGCGAAGGCGGGTGCCGCGGGGCAGGAGGCCGGGGGGGGGCCGCGGGGCCGGGGGCCGCCAGGCGCGGGACTGGAGCCCCTGGGAGCCCACCCTGAACTGCCGCTACGAGATCTGCTCCTACGGGGACGTGATCCAGGTGGTGGAGGTGGCGCAGCGGGACCCCGAGCCCCCGCTGGCACCCGCCGAGGAGCCGCCGGCGGCACGGCCAGGGGGCACGGTGCCGGGCAGAGCCCTCGCCTCCATCGCCCTCCTCGCCTACGGCTACTTCATCCTGCCGCTGCCGCCCTACGCCGCCGGCCTCTGCCTGGGACTCATCTGCGGGCTGGTGCTGGGCTTCCTCGCCATCCTCCTCCTCGTGCCGAAGCCTCCACCAGCGGCACAGGGACCGCGGGGCCACCTGCGCCCCAGGCTGCTCCTGGGGGAGCCGCGGGAAACCCACCACCTCCAGGTAGGAGAGGGGCGGTGCGGGGTGCTGGGGGGTGGCTGGAGGGGAGCCCGGGGCTGGGGGTGCCGAGCCCACGGCGGGTGCAGGCTGCCGCCCCGTACGGCACAGTGGGAAGCAGCCGGCTGCCTCTCCCCCCACCCAGGGCTGGATGAACCAGCTGCACGTCTACGACCCCGAGCTTTTCCACCCCTCGCTCACGCACTCGGTGCTCGCCACGCTGGATGGGGCCACCCTCAAGCTCTCCTACCCCAAGAGCAACATCCCGCGCCGAGCCACCTTCGAGGAGGAAATCCTCGACGCCGTCTTCGTCAGCCACCGCTGCTACGACCTGAGCGACGCCAAGGTGGGTCCGGCGGTGCCAAGGACCACCCCCCCATGGGAGCCAGGGCTCTCCCCTTGCAGGACCCCCCGGCACCCCGGCCTCACCGCCGCTCTCGGGGTTGTAGGTCTTCCTCTGCCCCCCCAGCCTGGCCCGAAAGCGGACGTGGAACAAGAAATACCCCATCTGCGTCCTCCTCCCTGACCCGGCGGAGGGGGAGTGCAGGAGCAGCGAGGAGCAGGACGCGGAGCTGCAGAGGGAAGAAGGGACAAAGAAGGCGCCGGGGCAGGAGGTGCCGGGGGACTGCAGGGAGAGGTGCCTGTACCTCTTCGGGCGGACGGGGAGGGAGAAGGAGGAGTGGTACCAGCACCTCGTGCGAGCCTCCCGTGGGACAGCCAGCAGCAGCCGTGGCGAAGCCGGGGCAGGTGAGATGTGGCCACTGTGGCCACCGTGGCCCTTGCCCTGCGCTGGGACCAATCTGGGGTGCTGCACGTGTGCCAGGAGGACAAGCCCTTGGTAGGCAGCGGCGAGCGTGGGGGGAGATGGGGGAGCCCAGAGCCAAGAGCATTTGCAGCCCCAGGGAGAGCCTCGAGGATGCCCCTCGCCAGCATAGGGTGGGTGGCATGTCACTGGCATCACAGACGGGCAGCATGTCACCCCTCATGCTATCCTGACCTGCTCATGTCCCCAGGCACGGGACCAGCTCCACAGAGCAGCGGCAGCAGCAGCGGGGGGAGCGCCGAGGACATCCCCTCGGCCGTCCCACCCAAGGACCTGGCGGGGAGCGTCCGACAGAAGATTTTCCTGGATTACTGCACCTACATGGCCCGATTCGTGCCAGCGCAGGTGGGGGGCAGCCCGGAGCGGAGCCCCTCTCACGGAGCACTGGGCAGCCCCACGCCCACAAAGGTGAGTGGGACAAATCCAGCCCTGGGAGCGGGACACGGGTGCTAAGCGGAGGCTGCCGGACCCTGCGTGCTGCCTCGGCCAGTCCTGGGGTTCCTCTGCTCCCTCCCGGTGCCGCGGTCCCGTGGCACAGGGGAGCACCCAGCCAGCGGGTCCCACCGCTCATGGGGCCACCTCGCTCCAGGGGCTCATGGCTTCTGTCCCTTGGCAGCTCGGCGAGGCCGGGGCCGGGCGCAGCGAGGCGTGCCTGGCCTGGATGAACGCGCTGGTGGGGCGCATCTTCTGGGACTTCCTCCAGGAGCGATACTGGGCTGAGCAGGTGTCCAGCAAGATCCAGAAGAAGCTGAGCAAGATCAAGGTGAGAGGCAGGAGCGTCACAGCACCCGCAGGAGCCCCGTGCCGTCAACGAGGCCCCACGGCGGGTGCCAGGCTGCCGTGACCACCCCTGTGTGGTTTCCCTCCATCAGCTCCCGTATTTCATGAACGAGCTGACGCTGACGGAGCTGGACATGGGCACATCCATCCCCTCGGTCCTCAGCGCCTCCAACCCCACCATCAATGACCAGGGTAAGAGCAGCAGAGACCCCAGGGCTGGCCCCACAGTGGCTGTTATCGAGGTGCCAGTCTGGTCCCCGAAGCAGGGAGGTTTCAGCAAGGACATGAGCAGCCCTCGGCCCTGCGGTGCTGATGGGGTCTTGCCCCATCCCTCTCCCCGGCAGGGCTCTGGGTGGACATGGAGGTCACCTACAGCGGCTCCTTGCAGATGACGCTCGAGACGAAGATGAACCTCTGCAAGCTGGGGAAGGAGAGCGCTGCAGAGGAGAGCGGCCCAGCAGAGGCAGGCGGAGAGGGGTAAGGAGGCTGTGCACGGCTGGCTGCCATCATCCCCTCCTACCTGAGCGAGGCGAGAGGGTGCTGGCCCCAGGGCACCCCCCTGATGCTCCCCGGGGCTCGCAGGGCCAGGCCACGGCTGATCCTGCTGGCAGACAGCGACGCAGAGTCGTCCAGCGCCGGCTCCTCCGACGAGGAAGACGTTGCCACCGCGGAGCCCGCAGGAGCGCTGGGGGAGCGGGTCCCGCTGTCCGGCGCCGAGGGGTAAGGGGCTGTTCGGGGTCTGCGCCATGGGGTGGGTGGGGAGATGCTGGGGGGGGATCCCCTGTGTTGGCTCAGGGATGTTTTCCCCGGGAAGGGGGACCCTGGCACGTGGTGGCAGCCCTTCCCAGGGGCTCCCATCCCTGCGGGTGCTGCGACGGATGGCTGGGGGATGCCGAAAGCCAGCGTGGCTCCAGCTCCCACCCCGCTGCTGAGCTGTGGCTCCCCTGGCTTCAGCCACGTCAGCAGCAACAGCACGAGCCGGAAGATCCTGCGCTTCGTGGACAAGATCGCCAAGTCCAAGTACTTCCAGAAGGCCACTGAGAACGAGTTCATCAAAAAGAAGATCGAGGAGGTTTCCAACACGCCGCTGCTGCTGACAGTGGAGGTGCAGGAGCTGGCAGGCACCTTGGCCGTGAACATCCCTCCACCACCGACAGACCGTGTCTGGTACCAGCTCTCCTTCCTCCCATGCATCCTCCCTCCAGCTCCCCTTGCTCCCTGCAGCTCAGCAGAGGAGCAAGCTCTGGGGCTTCAGGTTCCCCTGGGGCGCTGGAGCCAGGGCTCTTCTCCCAGAGGGACTCACAGACCTCAGACTCATTTCTCCTGGCCTCCACCCAGGCCGAGACAGGATCTGGGGACCCAGAGCTCCTGCTGCAACCCGGCCACCTCCTCGCAGGAGGCAGATCCCTAAAACCCAGCAGCGGGGCCACATGGGCTGTGCCACATATTCGGGACGTGACGCTTTCTGCCTCTTCCCTTTCCCCTCGCAGGTACAGCTTCCGAGTCCCGCCCCAGCTGGAGCTGAAGGTGCGCCCAAAGCTGGGCGAGCGGGAGGTGACGTTCCTCCATGTCACCGAGTGGATCGAGAAGAAGCTGAAGCACGAATTTCAGGTGCCTGTCCCCGGTCTGGGTCTGTTAAGGGGCGATCAGGGATAATCACACCTCCGTTTGGGCCAGGCTTATCCCTACAAACAGCCAAAACCTGATCTGGTCTGTCCAGCTTTGGACAGTCAAGAAACACAACTTAAGTAACGAGCTCCAAGGGCTGGTGCTCTGAGCACCAGAGTGCTTGAGGAGACATGGTTTCCTCCCAGACACAGACTGTGTCACCACTCAGGTAGTGGCATTCAAACCACTTACTCATTATTCTGGATTCTTCTTTTCAGAAAATCTTGGTGATGCCAAACATGGACGATCTCATCGTTCCCATCATGCGCTCTGGCCTGGATCCTCAGCCACCCACGGGGGGACTGCCCGGGGACCGACCAGCCAAGGGAGAGAAGAGGCTCTGAAGCCCCACGGGCAGGGCAGGGACACTGCACAGAGCTCAGGGACCTCGCTGGGACACGGAGCCAGCCAGGGCCTGGCCCCTGACTGCATCCAGGGCTATGCCATGGGGTCTGAGCTGCTTGGTTCATCTCATCCTCAGCACTGTTGTAGATGAGCCTCTTCCTTAAATACTGCAAGCACACACTCAGAGCAGAACCAGACCCCAGGGCAAGGGGTTTGCTGGAGACCCAAGAACTTCATGCACCTCCTACCAGGTTCCCAGGACTCCTGGTTGAGGGGCCAGCTCTGGACCAGCGGAGGGCTGGGCTTCCCATTGTCTGGTTCCCACAGAGGGTGCTGGATGCCCAGACCAGTTCTGCACTGAAGGAGTTGTGATCACCGCTGATCCAAGACATCACCGCTCCAAGACACGTCACCCCCTGCCCGCAGGCAGCTGGACTGCAAGGAAAGCATGGGTGGGAAACCAAAATCTGAATAAATCCATCACTGCCCAGTCTCACCTAGCAGCCACCTTATTGTACGCAAGGTCCCACGTCTGCTGAGGATGCTGGCCGGGATCATGGGGCTTTGTGCAGAGAAGCCCACGGGTCACACTTTCAGCTCAGCAAAAGGAGTGCCTGGGTGTGCGTGCGAGGGGCTGCGAGGGCACTGATGCTCGGGGAGGCCCTGTCGTCCCAACAGAAACTGGGGCAGAAGTGCCAGTACCTGCTCTGCTCTCCTCTGGAAGAGAGGAAGGGGAGTCTTCACCGTGGTTTGGGTGAACACAGGCAGTGGGAAAAAATTCACCGGGCAAAGGAAAGGGAGGATCCAGAGGATGGAGCAGACACTTGGCTGGCCCATATGGACAGGGTCCAACTGGGACAGTCTCTAGTGCTACTTGTCCCATCCCCACCTGCTGAGGAACCTCGAGGACACGCTGCTGCCCACCGGCAGCACTGAATACAGGCAAGACACCCCTCCAGCAGGAAGGCAGGCAGCAGGGATGGCTTAAAGCCTTTTTATTGAAGGTGCCCACTTAGGTAGCCTTGCATATCTCAGTCCTTACAGTTCTTCCTGCACTCCTGGCTTCCCTTTCACCAAGTGTTTCTTCTGAGGGCCCTGGAAGAGAGCAGAGAGGACAGGTCTCAAGGGTTAGCAGCAGACAAACCTGGCCTACAAGGCTGCGTCTGAGCTGCGTGGAGCAGAACTGCGGCTCTGGCCCCTTTCTGCTGTGCAAGGCTGCTCCTGCTCTCTGCTCCCCAGCTCTGTGCCACCACTCAGCAGCTACCCCCTGGCCCTGCAGGGAGCAGGAGCGGAACATCGCTGCCCTGGCACAAAGGGTTTGTGTATCTGGACAGCACAAAGGCAGCCAGAGCGTGGCACGGAGTGAGCTGCTCCGACCCAGGCGGGCTGGCCTGCAGTCAGGGGACGTGGAGGGGAGCAGTGATTGTGCTGATGAAGGCTGCCAGGAGCCCGCCATGGTGGAGCAGCTGCTGAGGTGCTGTATGAGCCCTAGAGGAGGCAAGGCCTCCCCAGGCAAAGGCACAGATTCTCATCAGCCAACTCAACCTGAGGGGTTCCTACCAACTAAGAAATGGGGTTGTCCCAAACCAAACAATCCTACGGGAGCAGGTTGCAAGAATTACTTCTGTGCCTCCGCTTCTAGCCAAAGGTAAAGTTTTAGCCCAGTATACGTGGGGGAAACTCTCACCCCACAGTACAAAATGGCAAAGAAAACATCTGTAACCAGGTAAAACCCCCTCCTGTCACTAAGATCCACGTCACAGCTACTCAGGACTTGCAGAGACAGCAAGAGCAGAACACAGAACAAGCTCCTAACACTGAGATAAAGGAAAACAGCTTAACCTCCAAAGAGCTCTGCAAAGGCACGGCATGGCCAATCCCCCCTCCCGGGGCTAAGGAGGCTTAGCCAGCTTCACGTGGGATTTCTAGCTGACAGGCCAGATCCAGACATGGTTTATATCTGCATGGTATCCAGGCAGTTGTTCCTTTCCTTTCTGCTAGCTGAAGGCCTGGCTTACTTAACGCTCCCTCAATTTCACGTTCAGATTTATGCACCAGCCTGGTGTAGGTTGCAAAACGATTCAAGAAACTCTGTTTGTTCTGGATTTATTTAATTTCTTTTTTTTTTTTCCCCTGGATTTAAGAAAAATATAGTGCTTGGCCTTTTTGAAAGCTTCCTGACAAAAGAATCGCAAATTTGTGTCTGAATTTGCCCCAACCTTTTCCTCTTAAGAACATTAAAGTTATAAATCATTCCAAACGAATCAAAGAAGTGCACAATTACGGGTGAAAGGGACCATATGTCCAAGGCAGTGCCTGCCAAGTTAACTGCTTGTTTAAAACATCCTGTGGTGAATGGAAACTGGTTGGCCATATGGTATATTATTTGCTAGTTGGATTGTCTTGGATCACTCTCACAACCATCATGTTCTTCCTTAGCATAATATCTGCTGTGACAATTGAATTCATGCCTGTCTTTTATGCAAGACAATCCCGATCACTCATCTGGCTGGTGTTATATCGAGAAGCAGATGCTTGGTTGGAGTCAACCAGTTGCTTCAGCCCCAGCTGCAAACACGGCCCAGGGTGTAACTCACCATGAAAGCCCGCTTCTCCTGAGCTGTCTGGAAGCAGCCGTGGCCAAACTTGGAAGTGGTATCAATGAATTTGAGTTCGATGGCTTCCTGAGCCCGGCGGCTCGTATGCACCAGAAGGGACTGGAAAAGAAGAGTCACAAGGCATCAGGCCTATTGTTACAGAAAATCTGGACATCTGCTCTGGTGGAAGCAGGGTTGAAATATCTTAGGTGCATCCATGAGAAAATATCTCCACAAAAATCGGCCTTCTCAGAGAAACACTCTGGTGCTCAGGTGGCAGGGGATGCCTCAGATTGCAGAGCAGCTCTGAAACGAGCCAGCTCTTCACTTAGCATTACTTCTCCTCACAACCTGCTTACGGCCAAGGTTTCCCATCGCAGCCGTGCAGGCTTCCAGCTTCTCTCTCCAGAGACCCACCTGCACACTGCCACAAACAGCCTAACTGCGAATGGTCTCACTGAGCACCTTGCTCATGTGCCACATGCCCTCTGCAACACAGCGCCAAGGACCCCACCAGTCTCCCTGCCCAGCATTTGGAGGCAGTGGCATCCTCCACGTGGTGAATCTGTCTGTGGAGAGCTACAGCCCGTCCCTCCCCAGCACCGGCTGCGCTCTCACCTTACGGAGGGTGAGCACGCGCTTCTTGGTGCCCACGACGCAGCCTTTCAGCATGAGGAAGTCGTTGTTGACCTCGCCATAGTGAGGGAAGCCACCCTGGGGGGAGAGGCAGAGAGAGGGTTGGCAGGCAGGAGAGGTGGGTGGGAGCAGACGTGTCCATGGGTGGCATTTTCTAGGGCAGGAGAAGGTAGTGACTGACAGTCCTTCCAGCTAACACCACTCTGCACCCTGCAGGTTGCCTGCTCAGGACCACCAGAGCACGTCAGCCCCACTGACGGCATGATCCCAGCTAAGCAGCACCCTCTAAGAGCGGGGGAACCACCAACCCTGCTTCCTTCTCTGGAGGATGTGGGTGAAGAGCGAGCAGAGCTGGCTAGACTCCCAAGTTAACAGTTTTTAACAAGCAAAAGCGAATTTTTAAACCAAGTAACAAACATTCATCTGTTAAGTATCAGATTTTTAATGTAATTCGTACTTTTTAAGCAAAGTTCTCAGTTCTTGCCCAAGTTATCAGCTGAAAGTTACATGTTTGGGTCTACCAACCTAAAAAAAGGCCTCACAGAGATGGTTTTCCATGAGGAAAGGAATCACTGCATTTCTTTCAGTGAATTTCTTTCACATCATTTCCTACGCAGCCGTCTCCAGCCAAGGAATTACTTCCCTGGCTCAGATTCCTGCAGCCAGGGCCAGCCCTGTTACCCACTCAGCCCTTACCAGAGGTGTAATGGTCTTCTCGGTGACATCGTAGTGCGTCGAGGCGTTGTTCCTCACCACTTTGCCATCCTCCACGTGGACCCCGTGGCCGATGCGGTAAATCTAGGGACAGGAAACTGAGATGGCGACTTTCCCACCCCCGCAGGGAGGGATGTCACAGGGATGACGCAGTTTTTACCAAGATGTGACCCTTGAGTGGGGAAAAAGCACCAGGAAAGACGTGGAGAACAGCAGCACTGCAGCTCTCTAGGGAAACATCTGAGAAGCTGGGGGGGGACAGAGGCCACCGTGCAAAGGAGGATGGTGACAGCACGGGAGGAAGGCAGGCAGGAAGGTGCAGCGGTGCCCCCACCTGGGCCATACCTTCTTGTTGAGCTCCGTGCGGTGGTGGTAGCCCTTCTGGCCAGCCCGAGCAATGGAGTAGCCAACCCGGGCTGGGTGCCAGGCTCCGATACAGGCAACTTTGCGCAAGCCCTTGTGTGTCTTCCTGGGGAGCTTCTTGGTGTGCCAACGGCTCGTCACCCCTGGAAGTGTGACCAGACAGGGCGGTGAGAACACCAAGGAGATTCAGGGCTGGTGTCTGAATGCTGGGGAGGGGAAAGCATCATCATTTTTCTGAAGTTCTCAGAAGTCTTCTTCCATGTTGGAAGAAGACCAAGAGCTGTCAGCACCGTGAGAGGCCAGAGCACAGAACTGTTCTCACTTCCCATGGATCTGATCAGACTGGGATGTGTTCCTGCTGAGCACATCCACGCACACACACAGAGACACCCACACCTCCACACACGTGGGGTTTGTGAGAAGTGCAACGGCTTTACGTGCCCACAGTGCCTCTCAGCCTCCTGGGAGGACTCGGGGTGCAGCACACAACATGGCCTTTACTGAGGTTGGGAAACCAAGCTCTGCTACAACGGAACTGCGTGTTGTGGTTGAGGTCCAGAGGCTCTTTGCTACTCCCTGTGCAATAAGTTGGTGGGTTCTCAGCATGGCTAACACTCCTCTCTCCCAACACTACGTTGTGGGCAGTGTCAGATGAGAAGGACAGAACCAAGCCCCTGGCAAGGGTCTCCCTGCTCTGTACCTTTCATCCCATGGCCCTTGGTGACGCCAATGACATCAATCATCTCGTTCTGGCTGAAGACGCTGTGCACGGAGACCTGCTTCTCCAGCCTCTCACGAACCCAGTCAACCTTGTCAGCCACTGTCCCGCCGTTCAGCTGGATCTCCATCACATGGGCCTTCTTCTGCCGCAGCGGGAGCAGCTTCATCTGCGTTAGACAGTGCATTAGGGCAAAATGTTGCCCCTCACTTCCCAGGCATGAACATGAGGGCAGGGCTGCATCACCCACCACTTGTGAGGAGGTGAGGAGGGCCAGCTCTTCACCACCCTCCTCTACCACACTGTCAACCCTTTTCATAAGAGCCAGCGACCTGGGTCAGCATGCCTACATATCTCTTGGACCCAACTCCTTGTCCTTGAGCTCAACCACCCCATCTCCCAGTGCTCCCATTCCAGGCAGGAGCTGAAGCACACCCTCCCTCCAGGGAGCACAGGAGCAGGCCAGCCTCGTCCTACCCCAAGAGTTAAGCATGGTAGTAATAGCCATGGTAAATGCCCCAGAGGAGCCCACCCCAGAGCACCGTCTGAGGCTGAACACTGCGACCAGCCAGGAAGCAGGGCTGTGCTCCGAGCCAGTCAGCACCTCTCCTTTGGTCATGCTCCATCTCCGCTTCCAGACTGAGCAGTTGTTATTTCTAGTTCCCACCAAGAGGTGCCTCTGCTCTCTCCCAGTCTCAGCTCCCTGTGCAACTCCAGGGATCAGCATGAAAATGGGCCCTGTGTATCCAGCAATCAGCATCTGGCAAAACTGTGCCTACCCCTGGGTTATTTTTGACCAAACATTTGACACCAGTTGCTAATTTGAGGTGATCATGGGGCCTAAGGTCCCTTGCTGACACAGGGCTCACCACCTGCTGAGACTCTGCCCAAAGTCTGCTCAGCCTCCTGTCACCCCACCAAGACACCCCCCTGATCCCGGCTCCCAGGCCCTCACCACACTCCCAAGCTGAGGAAGACCCCTGAGGCCCCCTTCCCCCCCGCCCCCCAGGGTGAGGCTCTGACCTGCGTGTGCACAATGACACGAATGACCTTGCAGTACTTTTTCATAGCTGCAAAATCCTTCTCCAGCTGCCTTTTGCCATCCTCATCCTGCCATTTCTTGCAGTACTTGGTGAACGCCTTCTTCTTGCTCTTGTGCCTACGACAAAAGCATTTAACATCCAGCAGAGCTGAATTGATGAAATGCTTCTGCACTTGGCTGTGCCCTAAAACAGCAGCGTGGGGGGACAGATCACCTCGCCAGGCACTGCCCCAGAGGCACGAGGTACCTGTAGGCACCTGAACCTCGCCTGACTGTCGGGGCCACAACACAGAGCTTTGAGGTGGGAAGAGGAAAGTGAATAATGAGCTGTGAAAAAGGGCTGGTAATTCAAACCTTTTTGCATGAGGAATCCAGTTGTCTCCCACTGACTGGCTGAGTGCCATCAAAATAGAAGCGCAAAATCAGAGCTAAGTGGAGAAAACAGCCCCCGACAGGGATCAGAGGCGTGTGGTGGGTGGTTCTCAACGGCACTTTTACAGGAGACACGATTCCTACAGTAACGAAATTCATGTTTCCATTTCCCTCTCCGCTGGTGTGGGATTTGGGGTGTTGAAGTTTACAAGGGCCAGGGGTCACATTCTGCATCAATTTTTTCCCCTGACAAATCTGGTTTTACTCCCTTCACTTGGCGCCTCAGCTCAAGTATTCCAGTTTAATGGGGAGTAGACGGGCCCAACCTACACAAGGGAAAACGAACCTGCAGCATGCACTGCCATCTGATAGTGTGAAGAAAGCTTAGTTCAACTATTAGAATAAATTTACATATGCATATGCTGATTCCCAGCATCAAGCTGTTTGCAGTATCTCTGTGCATGACTAAATAAATAGCAGCTTCACTCCAACCCCAGAGCCAGCTGCTGGTAGCCAAGCTGTTTGCAGCGGCTGGGCATCACGGGGAGCCTGCAGGGAAGACCCACGCGGGGCTCCCCACTTGTGGGGCTCCCCAGGGACCCTCCCCAGCCCCCGAGGCACGTACCAGTTCTTGTAGAAGCGCCGTCGGCACTCGTCGCTGATGTGCTCAGCAAAAACAGTCTTGAAATTCCTCAAGCCCTTTGGTGTTTCTATGTACCCCACGACACCCACCACCACCATCGGGGGGGTCTCAATGATGGTCACGGCCTCCACCTCCTCCCTTTTGGAGGTCTCTGCAAGACAGCAAAGGGAAATCGTGCTGCCTGGGATCAGATCACTGCCTGGGAGCCACTCGTGGCCTGGGCCATTACGGCGAACAAGCAGCACGCCGGGGCAAGGCCACCCTCTGCTCTCACAGCCAGCCTCAGCCCTTCCAACCTCCCACGGCCACAAGCCCTGTCAGAGGACCACGCCGGGTTTGATCCCCAGACACCAAACAGGTCAGAGCCTGTGGCCCAGTGCCCTTTCACCCGCCTTCCCCAGGTTGGGGGGAGCAGTATGTTGGATGGTTCTTGCCCTGGAGCTTGGCTCCGATCCTGTGGGCGTCCTGCAGGGTAACATTATAAATTTCCCCAGCAAGATGCTCCAAGCCCAGGATTCATCAAGTAGTGACCCTGCAGGGTCCTTCTGCCAGCAGGATCCAACAAACCACCAGTGTGAGGACTTCCCAGGAACCCCCAGACTCAGCTCATGCTGGCCATGAGGTGGCCTTTGGCCGTTCAAGAGCTGCACGGCATTACAGGAGATAGCCTGGGAGCTCTGTGCTCCACCACCCATTCCCAGGAGCAGCTCTTTCCCACCAAGAAGTCTATCCCCTTGTTTCCCTCCTGGATATGGCTCCCTGCTTCCATCAGCCAAGCCTTACTGAGCCCAGGCCTGTGCACCTCCCGCACAGTGTGTGTCATGCCAGCTTTATAGCCCAGGAAAGCTGTCAGGTGGACTGGTTTGCTGGGATCATCCTTAGGCCACGTCTTCACCTTCCCTCGGTGGCGACGGCTTCTCTTGTGGGGGAGGAAGCCCAGGTGGCCATGCCTGGGAGCAGAGAACTTGCGGTGGGACTGCGGAGAAGAAGAAGAAAAAAGATCAACTTCACTTTCAGGTCCCAGAAGATGTGAAGACCCAAAGCACAACGGGAAATCGCCCCTTTAACATCAGTGAATGCTGGAGGGATTCTGGGCTCTTTCCCAATTCCAACATGAGAAAAAGAACTCCTAAAAGGAAGGGATTTTGTTTAAGCTTCCATCATGTGCACCGAAGTTTCTGGTCAAATTATGCCAATTAACTAAAAAAAAAACCTTGAACATGATCTCCCTCCTTCTGCTTGAGGACTTCGAAGGAGAAATGTGTTCTTTAATAGATCTGCCCTACTGTGATGTTAATTATAATGACTTATTTTGTATTTTGCAGCACCAAAAGGGCCTGCTCAGAATTCATGGGCTTCGTGTCAAGGCAAATGGCACCAAACAAGTACAGCTAACGATCAGAAGAAACGAGAAAGGATGCCCAAAGGAATCAGTAATAAGAACATGAGCAGGTTAAATACGCACCTTGAAAACCAAATTAGAAGAGCTAAATATATAAACCCCAATCGCAAGGTCATGCTGAGCCAGGCAGGGAGAAAGCAAGAACGCTTTAGAGACATGGACAAGTTCTCACACAGTTGACTTCAAAGCAGGGGAACTGGAGGGCAGCCCAAGCAGCGAAGGGTTAGATCTACGTCCACTGCAATGCCCTCCTTGCTAAGATCAGTCCCGGCACCTGGTTGCACTTTCCACCAAGCTTATTTTCCAGCCCAAGCAGAGCTACGTCGAGCTCGACCCCGGGGACATCGCCGGTAAGCCAGCCCTGCTCGCTGTCCCTCTGCACACAACGGGAAGGTAGCGGTGCCGAGCTCTACAAACCATGGGGACGTCTTCAGCCCAGGTCAGCCGCAGACAGAGGCTGTCGCTAAGTGCCTCCCCTGTCTAATACTTAAGATGGTTCTCGGTCCGAAGACACAAATTTAGCTCCTAGCTTCACCCGCTGCTATATTCATTCCGTGCTCGGCCTCGCTGGCAGGTTGGACACAGCAGTTGCGTGTGGTAAAGGTCAGTGGCCGGTGGCTCAGCTTACGCCTCGCCCTCCTCACCAAGGCGAGCGTCGACGGCCTGAGTTGGGGCCCCGGGCCGCGAATGCCTGCGCCGGGCACCCCCAGGTCGGGGCAGGCGGCTGCTCCGGGCACAGACAGGCTGTCAATCCCTCCATCAGCCCGGACAGACAGACCCTGCGCTGCCGGACGGGGAAGGGCTGCAGGGAGCGGCCCGAGGGTGGGCCGCGGGCCGCCATGGACTACAACTCCCAGCATGCACCGGGCGCGGCGGCGCATGCGCAGAGCGGCGCCCCCTGACCCCGCCGGGGCTGTTGGGGCGCCGCCATCTTGTCCGCGCCGCCCGGGCCCGCCGCCGCCGCCATGCCGGAGGACCGGGACTGGGAGGCCTACAAGGTACCGCCGACCCGCACCCCCGTCTCCGAGAGGATCACGTCGGTGCCCAACCCGGTCACCATCTTCCAAACCGTCTTCAACTATGTCGTCGACGCGCCCGTCACCTTCGTCCGAGGTACCGGCGGGCTGAGCCCTTCCCTGCCCCCGCCGCCGTTCTAGCGCCGCTCTGCGGTGCGCCACGGCGGCGGGAGTCGGGCCGCGGCATGGCGGGGGGGAATGGGGACTTGGGGACGCGGGCACGGGGCAAACCCGCAGGGACACGGCCACGGGGATGGGCACGGGGAGATGGGACATGCAAGGGTATGAGCACAGGGACATGGGGCCAAGGGGACGTGGGACACAGACAAGGACACAGCATGGACACGGGACAGACACAGGGATACACAGGACAGACACAGGGATACACAGGACAGACACAGGACGCAGACAGGCAGATGGGCACACAGGGGCAGAGAATCTCGAGCTGGACGCCCCCAGGCCCAGGGCCCGCTCGCTAGTTGTGGGCCGGGGTGCCTGACCCCGGGCTCTTGCCGCAGAGTGGATCGAGCGCCAGCAAGCCAAGAACAAGTTCTACTATTACCACCAGAAGTTTCGCCGCGTGCCCGACCTGAGCGAGTGTCTGGAGGGCGACTACCTCTGCTTCTTCGAGGCCGAAGCACAGTGGAGGAGGGACAGGTATGGCTGTCACCGGGCTGCCCCCAGGCCAGGCCGTGGCAGAGCGCACTGCTCCAGGTCATCAGCCCTGGGCACCACAGGAGCTGGCTTGAACTCGCAGCATTTTTGTGGAGTTTGGGGTGCTGAGGCAGCCCCTCCTGCCCACCCCAGTGCAGAACACCCGTTTCATAGTGCTGCTGTTCCCCACAGCACCCCTGAGCTGACCTTCCCCAGGGTGTCGCCGCCCCTTTGTCCAGCTTTTCTGTCAGCTCGTGGCTGCGGTTGCGTTCATTACCTTTCCCGCAGGATGGTTGATCAGCAAATCGTGGAGATAATCCAGGAGAGGCTGGGCGCCTGCAAGCAGAGGGAAGGACCCAACGAGTTCCAGAACTGTGCCAAGGAGGTGGAGCAGCTGATGCAGGTCACCAAGGCCTACCAGGACAGATGTGAGTACAGCAACAGGCTGCACATCTGCTGCAGCTGGGGCAGCACATGGGGAAAGGTCTTAAGCCCCGTCCCAGACTTCCCAGGGAAGAGGCTCAGGTCTGTTTCTCTGCTGAGGGGCACTCTTCACACATTTAACTCTCATTTTAGATGGTGATCTTGGTGTCCATGGAAACGCCAGGACATGCCTGATGAAGCAGAAGCACAGGATGATAGAGGAGAGGAAGGCACAAGCAAATGCATCTCAGGAGATGTAAATGGTTAGCACCTCCCTGCGTGCTGCTCGTGTCCTGCATGCTGCCTCTTTGAACCCCGGTGCTGTTGAACCCTACAATAAACTAGAATTCAGACTCATTCTTTGAGATCTGCAAACACTGACAGAATTCTTCCTTTAAAGCTCTGCATTCATCTTTGAATTCCAGTGATCGTTACCATCCTCTGAACCACAGCCAGCCCCTCACTCCAGGCACCCCTGGCTGGGATTTATTCCCCCTGGACCTCTCCCCCACCTCCACGACCCAACAGACACACCCTGCACTGCTCTGCCCAGCGCTGGCAGAGAATTCCCTCAGTTAGGATAAAGATTACATGCTGTAGGACAGCACATAATCCTCAGAGCTGGTTCTAGACCCCATTTAGGATTAATACATGATTAACAAGGATCAGCGTAACGTCACCTACTACTTCATTCAACAGATGTTCACGCTCTGGCCCACAGACGTGAACTACTCAAATCCCCAGCAGAGGTTTAATCCATCTGCCCAACGCATTAACCACCCCGTCAAACCAATCACAATTCCTTGGTCACTGATCACTTTATTGTCTCGCACAAAACCCACTTAAGTTGTTGCCACAGCAGCTGCCTGGGTTCTCTGCACCGAGACTCTGGTGTGGGTCTTTGCCAGATGATCAGTGAACTCCTGCAAAAAAAAACCAAACACCATCATTTTATTTTCTTAAGCTGCTATCATGGGTTTCTCAGCACTGCAGCCCTTTCCAACAAGGTGTGTATGGGGGTAGGTTCACATACAACTGATTTTTACTTAATATTTCAAAGCTTTTCTATTTCCTCTGTCCACAAAATGCCATTCTCAAGGATGACTCAAAACCACACGCTGAAAAATCACTCCACCTGGCAGTCAGCTCTGCTCTCCCATTATTAAACTGCAAATTCTTTGGGTGCAGCATCTGAACTTCACAGGGTGGGAAGGGGAAGATCTGAGCTGCAAACTGCAGAGATGCTCTTACCTGGTAAGGAGACTTGGTGAACACAGTCTCTTTCCAGAGGTCCGGGGTCAGATAACTGTAGGTCTTGGAGATGGCATCGAAGGTGGCTTTTGCTAGGGACAGAAGTCAAACACTGCACAGCACAGCTACGAAACCCGCTCACCAGGACCCCCCCACGCAGCTCCAACACTGTCGAATTTAGGAAGGAACAGGGAGACCACAGCAGGGCCTCTCTGATATCCACACACAACTCCAGTTTCTTTCTCTCTCCATTTACGACAATTACACTACTTCAAACAAGTGCAATCGCGCAGATTGGGAGATTTTTTAATATCAATGCACATATAAAAAGACAATTTCTGGTACTTAACTTTTACAGAACTTCAGTATCACCTACAGCAGGACTAACCTGCACTGTAAAAAGCCTCAGAAGTCCTCACTTCTGCTTGGCTGCTAGAAGCTTTTAATTCGACACAGATTAAAAAATACTCTAGAAATGGGTATGTTGTGTTCTTATCAATGACAAAAATGACAATAAATACAGCTAAGCTACAACACAAAACCCTAAAACTCACCAAAGTTGCCGAGGGTGGCCGTGCAGCCCCTGGCTGAGGTGTAACAGTCATCAATACCAGCCATCATCAGCAGCTTCTTGGGGACAGGGGCAGACACGATCCCTGTCCCGCGGGGGGCCGGGATCAGACGCACCAGGACAGACCCACAGCGGCCAGTGACCTACACAAACACACCAGGTTACAGCTCCCAAACCACAGGTTACAGCTCCCAAACCACACGCCACAGCACCGTCACCCAGAGCACGCCCAGCGAGCCACGCTCACCTTGCAAGGCACGGTGTGGGGCTTGCCAATCTTGTTCCCCCAGTAGCCGCGTCGCACGGGTACGATGGATAATTTGGCCAAAATGATTGCCCCACGAATAGCAGTGGCAACTTCTTTAGAGCATTTAACACCAAGGCCAACGTGGCCATTGTAGTCCCCGATGGCAACAAAAGCCTAGGATTGAAAGACAGGTTCTCAGTGGCAGCTGCACTGCGCAGGAACTCTCTCAGCAGAGCGCTGTCCATCTCTCAGCAGGGATAACCCGAGGTGTGCACTTAGCAGTGAGCAGGCACAGCTCAGTTTAAGCAGCCCATCTTTCCCTTCAGAGCTCATCCTCCAGTCAAAACCAGCTCAGGCTGAAGAACTGGGATTCAGTTCCCCGCTACAGCCTCATACTGGTCCAAAGCCCCAATAACTTCCAAACAGCATTCCCTCCTCACAACAAAGGCTTCTCTCTCCGCCACAGTCCCTGAATAGCCAGCATCACTGCACAAGGACAACTTAATTTTGTGCTAGTGCTGTTCCAAATAACATTTGAACATATTACTACAGTTTTAAAGTTAAAACAGTAGCTTTGTAAGCTACACAAGCAGATCTCCACACCAAAATGTTTATTAAATATTGCAGAAGGCAATAAACGTATTTGAACTTATTAATGATAGCAAAAAAAGCAGCAGACAACACACAAAAAGTTTTCAATGTGAGAAAACAGAAGAAAAAGGCTACCTTAAACCTGGTACGCTGCCCAGCACGAGTCTGCTTCTGGACAGGCATGATCTTCAAAACCTCATCTTTCAGAGACGACCCCAGGAAGAAATCGATGATCTCTGACTCCTGCAAGAGTCAGTCATTTAATCAGTCACACAAGGCCACGCTTTTTGAAGAGACACAACACAGCTAGTAAGGCTCCTACAATTCAAGCTCAACATCCTATATGCAGGTAATTTTAACAGATACTTCAATATGTTAAATTTTCCAGGCATAAACTTACCCTACCTTGCTAAGCAGTTCAACATAGCAAGTTAACATTTCATTTTTTTTCATTACCAAGCACAACTATTACAGAAACACCTAAGGAAAATGCTGCCATCTCCACACAAGGCAGAATGCAACCCACAACACCCACCACACTTTACTACAAGTGACTACATCGGCCCTCAGCTTCTGCTGGCTTATGCCTTGAACTCAAACACACTTAACCAGAGCATCCCAAACAACAAATGTAGTAACTATTGCAACTCTACATTTCAGATTAAGATTCTGCTGCACAGAACTTAAGTGTTCACAGAAGCTTACCTTGATTGGAAGCGAGAAGAGGTAGATCTCCTCAAGAGACTTGATCTTCATATCCTTGACCAGGCGACCAAGCTTGGTGACAGGAATCCACTGGGAAAGAAATCCGTGGAAAAGCGTCACGGGCAGCACCAGCTGCCAGCACCCCACGGGAACCTCCTCCCTTTCGGCTCCAGCTTTCGGGACGGCAGCAGATACAGCTCCTCACACCTCACGGCCCAGCTCCGCCGCGGTCCCCGCCGCCCGGGACGGCCCCACGCAGCCCCTCCGCTCCCGCGAACCACTTACTTCCTTATCTTCGGCCTTGCCTCCACGAGCCCCGCGGCCTCTCCCTCGGCCCCTCCCGCGGCCGCGCCCGCGGCCCCGCAGCCCGGTGCCGAAGCCGCCGCGGAAGCCCCCTCGGGCCGCTCCTGCACCTCCCGCAGCACCGGCGTCGTCCGCCATTTGCTAGAGCAGAGAGAGGCGCGTTAGCCGGGACACCGCCGCCGCCACCCCGTCGGTGAACAGCAGCGCGGCGGCAGGGCCTGAGGGCTGCCGATGCAGCCAGGCACGGCTGCCCCCGCGCCGCCTGCGCCCCGATGGCCGCGGATGGTGCGCAGGCCGCCCCGCTCCGCCGCCGCCATGCCTCCCGCCCGCCGCACTCACGTGATCTCTCAGCGTAGAAGGCCGCACCCCCCCCGCCGCTCGCTACTTATAGTCCGCGGGGTCTCGCGAGAGCACCGCCCTGCAGTGTGCGCCCCGTGCGCTGAATGACGAATACACTGCGGGCCAGAGAGGCGCCGTCCGCTTAGTTATACAGGGTGCGGGGCGAGGAGAGCCAGCGGCAGCTGTGCGCATGCGCCAGCCAGCCCAGTATATAAGGGGGCGCGCAGACGCATAGGGCTTAGACTGAGGTGAGCTGAGAGCGAGTAAGGTGGTATGCGTGAGGGAGAGCGTGATGTCTACCGCTTTCTGCACTCCTTGAGCTTTTAAAACACTCTGTTGGGGTGTGCTTATGGCGCTGTCTGAGCCGATGTTGGGTGGGGCTTGGGGGAGAGGGGCTTGGGAAGGTGCTTTGGGGGGGTCGCGTTAGCTGTGGGCGCCAGGCAGAGTCTGAAAATCACTTGGGGTCTGCTGTGGCCCCTGGTGAGATAACTGTGCCGACAGCATAGGGAACGTTAAGCTTACTGCCCACGGTAATGCGTGGGGAGTGAAACCCATGTTCCCATAACCCCTGCACCGAGCAGGGCTCGGGGGGATAACGCGCGCTGAGCTACGAGCTGGTTTTCAGAGCTCATTTTCCTTCTTTTCCCTTTTTTTCCTCAGCTCGCAGGTGCTGAGCGCGGCACGGGAGCACTTGGCCTCCACGGGCGGATGGGTGCCGGTGCTGCCGGGCATGGGGCTGACCTACCCGGGCTGCAGAGCTGGGCCCTGCCTTCCCGAGGAGGAGCTGGCGGTGTGCGGTGCCGTGTGCGGGTCTCACCTTCAGAGGGATTCATTTCACTGCTTGTGACGGTGAGCCGTGCAAAGCAAAGGGGATGCTGTAATGGATGATGACAATTCACAGCTGAAGCGCCTTGAAATAATTCAGTTATGTATTCTTATGTGCAATAAAAGATTAATTACTTGAAAGCCTGTTCATCAAGTTTCTATTTGTTGTTACTATTGCCTAAAAATCCACTTTTCCCTGTGGTTGGGGCTGGGAAGTCGCTTCCTTGGGGTGGGGAGGGAATGCTCTGCTGGAAAAAGCTTCGGAGTGCTGGGCAGTGGTGCGGGGGCTGCCCCGGGCCCGCCTGTCCCCGCCGCTGCGGGAGTGTCCGGTATTTCCCCCCCGCCCTGGCCTCGGAGGTGTGCGGGCAGCGGCGGAGCGAGGCAACGTGGGCGGGGCCGCCCCCTGCCCACACCAAAGATGGCGGCCATGGCATCCCCGTGCGTCACTTACGTGCGCCGGAAGTGGCGCCCTTCTCCCGTAGCAACCGGAAGCGGGCGGCACGCGGCGGGGTCGGGCATGGAGGCGGCCGGCAGCAGCCCCGTGCGCTTCAAGAGCAAGTGAGGGGCGGCCCGGGAGCGCCGGGGCTTGGCGGCGGGAGCTCACGGGCCGCCGCGGCTGTGCTTTACCCGTGTCTTTCTCTTCTAGCTACGCCGTGTCGAGGAGAATCGAGCCCTTCTACAAAGGCGGGCGAGTGCAGGTACCGCGGCGGCGAGGGGCGGCTTCGGGAACACCCCGTCTCCCGCCTCTGTAACGCTCCCGGTGTCCATTCCCTTTTCCACAGACAACCCGGGATGGGACGTTCATGTTTTGCCCCTGCGGGCCCAAGCTGAGCGTCATCGCTGTGGAGACGGGAGCTCTGCACAGCCTGCAGCAGGTGAGGGGAGCCGGCCGTGGGGCCGCTCGGGGTCTGCCGGGGCTCCTCGGGGGGCTTTACCGCTATCGGCAGCTCTTGATCTAAAGCTCTCAAGAGTAAGAAGCGGCGGGGAGGGTGAGAATTGCTCTGAGCGCAGGCAGGTGTCGTTTGTGTTGTCCGAGAGCTGCTGGCTGTGCTTGGTGTCAGCAGAAGCGTGTAGAGAAGGGAGTTCTGAGAGCGCGGCACCCCACAGGGGGTTTAACTGGGATTTTTTCCTTTCGTTTTTACAGGATGATGAAGAGGATATCAGTTCTTTTGTTCTCAGCCCCGATGATGAGGTATGTGTTTGCTTTCTGGTCTTCTGTGCTGCTCTGTCAGGCCTCCAGACAAAGCCAGTGAGCGCTGAAGGCTGCTGTGCCTGGGAGCGCCCTGCGTTTCCAGAGAGCTCTGCGGAATCTTCTCGGGTGCTTCTGTCTGTCTCCCTTCTGGGTTCAGCTCAGACAGGGGAATGCTGAGAGACTGAGCTTCAGGAGTGTCGCAGCAACCGGCGCTTCTGCGCTTTGTGTGTGGGCACCACCAGAAATTATAAATCTAATTAGCAGTTAATTGTGCTTTCCTTCGCCTTGCTTCTGCGTAGATCCTCGTGACAGGGAGCCGAGCCCTGTTGCTGAAGCAGTGGAACTGGCGAGAGAACAAGTGTGTGCGCACGTGGAAAGCTGTGCACGTAGCCCCGGTCTCTAGCATGGCCTTTGACTCTACTTCAACGTTGTTAGCCACAGGTATGACCCTATTTCACTGTCATGCAGTGGGGAGGATATTGAGGGGCCCTCCTGCTGTGGAATAATTTAGCTCAGCTGGACACAGCCTGAGGGAGTGATCTCCTGAATTCAGACACGATCAGAAGGGCTTTTACATAAATAGAAGTGACATCTTGACAGACAACAAGGGATCCTTTCAATTTGCTAAAATATGCTTAGTAAAACGGTGATAAAAATCAGACATCCATGGGGCAGCGTGGTATAGTTATCTAGTGTAGAACTGGGGCTCTTGGAGGGGGAGGGCAGGCATGCCCTGTGACTTAGTTGTGCTTCAGGTGAGCAGTCAGGTTTTGCCCAGCTCTCTGAAAGTCTAAGGTGCTCCATGAGCTTCTCTTGGTGTGGGGGGTTTTTACCAGATTCATTTTAATTTCTGCTGCCTTTGCAACCCGTGAAATCTTACAGTTGCTGATCTGTTGGACCTCCTGTGTCTGTCCTCCATAGTTCATTCTTACATGCCCTTCTTCTCCCAGGTGGCTGTGACAGCACCATAAAGATCTGGGACATGATCAAACAGTACTGCACCCACAACCTAAAAGGATCTTCAGGCGTTGTACAGTAAGGACAAGTCGTATTTGTTGGTGACGTTAGTGTGGTGCTTGGATAGTGGGATTGATGTGAAAGGTCTTGAGTTAATGGAATGTAAAGGCCCGTTCTGAGCAGGTTTGAGCTCTTCTGTTCCCTGATTTTTGAGGTGTCTAGTGAAGGAGCAGGGCTGTGACTGACTTTGGCCCAGAGAGGAAAGAGTTTGATCAAGAAATTTGTTGGGATCTAAATGGAATATCTATGCTTGCTAACTGATGCACTTCAAGAACTTGTAAGACTGACAAAGATGAGTTGTGAATTTTCCTGGTGGGTGGCAGAGGAACGAAGTCCTACAAAGAAAGTCCTGGTGTTAATTCACATTAGTTGATCTGCCAGACTCTTGGTGTAGAATATATGTGTACTTAAATATTGGACTCACACCAGATAGTTTATTCCTGTCCTGTTCAAGTACATCTCCTTCTGTCTAGCCTTGTTGAGTTCCACCCTGATGGCTCCTGCCTGCAACTCTTTTCCTCCTCAATTGACTACAAAATCCGCATCTGGGACCTGAATTCCAGCAAGTGTGTGGCTGTGCTGGACGGCCACTTCAGTGCCATCACCTCACTGGCCTTTGCTGATGGAAACACACTCATTAGGTAAAACCTTGCAGAGGTTCAGCCTTTCCCTCCCGTCCACCTGCCCCCTGCCAGGGACTGGGTGTTTCTGTAGGATCTGGAAGGTTCTCCTGTGAGGGGAAGGACTGCTGCAAGTGTTCAGTCTCTGCCTGACCAAACAAGCAAGTGACTTGTGTTTCTGGCAGTACACTGTACTGTCATGGGAAAGGCCGGTGCTTTCTTTCACTTGAACCTATTCCTACAGTTCCAAATTCACACTCAGAGCCTGGCTTGAATGGATTTAGCACTGAAATTGCTCTTTTAACTTGCAGTTCTGGCCGTGATAAAATCTGCATGGTGTGGGACCTGAAAACCAGAAAAAGTAAACGAACCGTCCCTGTCTACGAGGTGAAATTGCATTTCCTTTACTACTGTGAGATCCTTTGTAGTTCCTAGGTCACAGTTCTTGTGGTACCTCTCCCTCTTTAGGTTCCTATATATTGTGAAATCTGTTTTTTTTCTCCCTTGTGCTTTCAAGAGGCCTTAAAACTTGGTGTCTAAAGCTGTTTATTTGCTTTCTCTCCTTGCTTGGTCGGGTTGTGCCTGGGCAGTTTGAGGAAATACATGCCACCAGTGCTGGAGGAGGAAGGAAGGACAGTCATGGAAGAGCTTTGTTCTCTCATTGTCCTCGGTAGCCACGCAGTCTGGGGCAGTGGAGCGTGGGGTGCGTGTGCCTGTTGGCACTAGCAAGGTGTTGCACAGCTCTAGTTGCTTAAATGGCACTCTGGTCCCTGGCACTCAGCTGGTGTTTGGCCCAAACTCTCTTGCAGAGCGTGGAAGCTGCTGTCTTGTTGCCTGAAAAGGGAGATTTCTCTGAAGTGGGTGTGAAGAAACCAGGGTTGCACTTTGTCACAGCTGGCAGCAAAGGTGAGTGTCCTGGCACGTCACTGCCAGATTTAGAAGCCAAGGAAGGATGGTACTTGAGATACTGCGTTGCCTTTACTCCTGGGATGTGCATTCTTTGTGTCTAGAACAGTGGCTCTGATGGATAATTTTTATATCACCATTTTTGTTAGGTGTCCTGAAAGTCTGGGAAGTTGCCACAGCTGCCTGTGTGTATAGCCAGCCTGTGCCCTTTGAGTCGAAGGAGGAGGCCAGCGAGCGCAGCCTCACCCAGTGCATGTTTGTGCCTGCCAGGAATGAGATTGTCACGGTGTCCGTGGAACACAACATTGTTTTATATGACGCTCAAACTCTCCAGCTCAGGAAGCAGGTAACAACCCTCAGCCTCCCTTTTCCTCTTCCTTTATCCATACTTGGGGGTCAGCTCTGCCTCTGGTGAAAGCTTCTCCCAGGGGTGCCTTCCTCTCCTGCCTGTACTTGAACTGTTCCTTGGTTACAAGCCAGAAAACCAGTTTCACTGGTGGGTTGGTTGAAGGAATATTGCACAGACCCAAACAGAGGAAAAGCAGAGCAGAACAGGCAGCCAGAAATCCCTCCCGTGCTCCAGCTTATGTCTGATAAGATTTTTACATGCAGTGTTACGTGAAAGGTACCAGCCCTGCAGCCTCACTGAGCACGGTGCCATGCGGTACCTCTCGAACCACCTGACTTGTCCCCGTTGAGCTGTTCCTGTTCTGCCATCCTCAGCTTGCAGGTTACAACGATGAGGTTCTGGATGTGAAGTTCCTGGGGCCTGGTGATTCTCACATTGTTGTGGCTACCAACAGCCCTCAGCTAAAAGTGTTTGAACTGGCAACATCCCACTGCCAGATCCTCTATGGCCACACAGGTGGGTGTGCTCGGCTCTCACGCTGGTGGGAGGGAGATGTGCAAGTATTTCTTTGTCCAGCTTCTCTCACAACTCTTATGTGAACGCTGGGGTCCTTGAGTTCTCTCTGGAACAGCATCCCAACAGGTTGTGGAATGATGTGGAGAAAGGATATATTATGCTGTGCTGGCTTTGCAAACACTAGTTTTGTTTCCAGGTCTGTCAGTTCAGTCCCTGTCACTAGCAGTGGGATCAATTTAAATTGGAGCTAAAGATGTAGGTGTGTGAGCACAAGCTCTGAATGCACTTTTGTGGCTGCAAGTGACAGCTGTTTCTTCTGTTTAGAAACGATTCTTGCTTTGGATGTCTTCAGAAAAGGCCTGATGTTTGTCAGCTGTGCTAAGGTGTGTTAGTTTTCTTCATTTCATGAAACTCTTCATTTCTAGTGATCTTTATGGGCAGAGCTGTTGTATTCCTTTTTGGTGATCCAGAAAGGGCTTTTGTTCAGGTGGAATTCCTGTCTGCTACATCCCCTAAATATAAGGTTCTTCCACTATCCCTTTTTAATGATATCCTTGGGGAAATATAATTGATTATATTTTATTAGCCTGAAAGGAGACATCTCATTCTCCAAGCATCTTGCTCTTGCATCAGGGTTCAGAGATGTCATTAGTGTGAGACTGAGGTGGAGCTCTGTGCAAAAAACGTGTTGGAAGAAAAGGTGCCGACACCCCGAAATAAACTTCCAGGCTGGAATCCCAGGCTGCAGTGCACCAAGTTTGGCTGTGCCTGCCCTCACCCGCTCTGAGAAGTGCAGGCAAAGGTTCAAGCTTGAAAATAAGTGACTAGGCAGTGTCCTCTCCTGTTACAGGACAAAAGCATTCGAGTGTGGCGGATGAACAAAGATGGAAGGGTGATCTGTGTTGCTCAAGGACTGGGTCATGCGCATGGGGTAGGAGCTGTCTCTTGCTCAAGGTAATAAAAATTGGACAAGGATTTCCCCTTGCAAGCGTGAGTCACGGCTGCTTTGCTGATCCTCAGGGTGGATGCTTTGGTGGATGCCTGCCTCTGAGCCATCCCGTTTCTCATTCTTGGTGCCAGCATGTCATGGTGCTCTGAGTTGGAAGGAAGGATGATTTTTTTTGGATGCATATCTGTCTATCCATGAGTTGTGAAGCTTGCATTTCTTTGTCAGACTCCCGTTTGCCTTAAAGAGCAGCAGCCAGATAAAGCTTGAGTGATCTGGAGAGCAGGGCTGGGGACTGAAGGGAATGTGTCTGTGAAGGTGCTTGCTGAATTGCTGCAGGCTATCCCAGGGACCTAAGGAAAATAAAAGGCAGCTTGAAAAAAACATTCAAGTGCTCTGTTTCACATCCCAGCAGAGTGGCTGAATGTGTGTAAATCCTGGTAGGGGAGGAGAAGGCCTTTTTTTCAGTGCAGGGGAAGCCACTGTTTTGCATCCTTACACTTGATGTTTTTATTCCTTTCAGGCTGAAAGAAAGCTTCATAGTAACCAGCAGCCAGGACTGCACAATCAAGATCTGGAATATCCCGGAATCCCTCACTTCCAAAGCAAAAGCAGCCTTGATCTCCAGTCCAGAAACCCTTCATGCAAAAGTGACTGAGAGGGGTCATGACAAGGTAATGCTCCACCGGACTTTAGGGCATGCTTTTAGTACTTAAATCTTTCTCTCCTGTGTTGTACCCTACATTTATTACCTGACAACAAGAGCAAAGACTTAAACTGCTTTGTGCTCTCTGTGCTTGTGTGACTTCTCCAGGACGTAAACAGCGTGGCAGTTTCTCCAAATGACAAGCTCGTTGCCACGGGCTCGCAGGATCGGCTGGCCAAGCTGTGGTCCTGTTCTGATTGCTCTTTGCTGGGTGTCTTCACTGGGCATAAGCGTGGAATCTGGTGTGTGCAGTTCTCCCCAGTGGATCAGATCTTGGCCACCTCTTCAGCAGATGGGACCCTGAAGCTTTGGGGTCTTCGGGACTTCAGCTGTCTGAAGGTAATGAGAACTGGCTGCCCCTCTCTCTAGGCAACCCTTGCGTGGTACGGGGGTTCATTAAGGCTGCTTTAGGATGTGCTAATTAGTGCAGCTGAAATGTAGCAATGTGGCCATGCTGAAGGAAGAGCTGTCCAGGTCTAGCCTTGTTCTCCCGGATCTTGGATCTGCGAGCAGAGCTCAGGACAAGAGCATCTGCCCAGTGCTCAAGTGATCTTTCTTTTCTAGCTAACTGGTGAGCAATGGGGGTGATCATAGGGGAGAAGCACTTTCAAGCTATTCACAGAATCACAGAATCAACCAGGCTGGAAGAGCCCTCTGGGATCATCGAGTCCAACCATTGCCCTGACACCACCATGGCAACTAGACCAGGGCACTAAGTGCCATGTCCAGTCTTATCTTAAACCCCTCCAGAGATGGTGACTCCACCACCTCCCTGGGCAGCCCCTTACAGTGTCTAATGACCCTTGCTGAGAAGAAATTCTTCCTAATTCAAAGCAAGCTGGCTTTGCCTGACCTTGGGCAGCAAGTTTTAAGCAAGCAAAATGTTTGAAAAAATGGTATGGGAACAAGTCATTTCCTACTGCCCTTTACACCTACAGTGAAAGTCCCAAGGATAGAGGCTGCTCTTTGTGACTTACCTCTTTGGGCTTTAGGAGTAAATATTATCCTCTTGAAAGAGGACTCTGTCTCAAAGCCTGACAAGAACTCTATGGCTTCTGAGCTTCCTTTCTGTTTTCCAGACCTTTGAAGGTCACGATGCCTCTGTACTGAAGATCATTTTTGTCAGCCGAGGAACACAACTGCTCAGCAGGTAAGTGCCTACACCAGGAGTCTGGAGGAAGATGTCAAAAGGAATCAGAAGGGAAATCTCTCAGCTGATACCAGCAGCAAGAGGGAAGAGTCTTGTGCAGCGGATTTAGTTTTGGAATAGGAAGAGGCCATGTTCATGCCAAGCTTTCTGCAGGGACTCACTTATCTTCCTCTGCTGTTAAGCAGTGGATTCTAGTCAGCGCTGTGACGTTGCGGGGTTGGTGACATACACTGTAGTTAGGCAGAACTAAGGGTGCATAACCTTGACATTTTGGTTAATTCTGCTCCTGTTGGAAAGGTATTGGATGGGGCAAGTTTACCTGATGTTTGAGGCGGGGAACAGCGAGAATGGATCTGTCTAGTGATTCCTTCTGTTGTGTTTGTTTCTCTTCCGAAAGCGGTTCTGATGGTCTCTTAAAACTCTGGACAATTAAAACAAATGAGTGTGTGAAAACATTAGACGGTCACGAAGATAAAATCTGGGGTCTTCACTCTAACAAGCAAGATGATATGGTTGTGACAGCATCCAGTGACTCCTGCATTACGCTGTGGAAGGTACAGGACGGGGTCTGGCTGTGTGTCCTCTCTGGGTTAGTCAGGAGAAGACAGTTGGAGAGCTCAGGATGCCAGTGGCTTGTTCCTCGCTGTTCCTGCACGTGCTCTCCTCATTTTCTGCACTTTGAAATTGGGTCAGTAAGGTGTATCTTGGGGTTTGGGGGGTTTTTTTGGCCATACTGTGTTTCCCCAGTTGATGATGTCAAAGGAAGAGCAGACAGGCCTTTGCAGCCTGCCCAGCGCTGGTGGGCTGAAGGTGGCTTGGAGGGAAGTTGCAAGTTGCTGGATTTAACACTTGAATTACTTAACCTTGAGCTCTTGCTGCAGAAACTGGTCTCCTAATCACTTGATGGCTAAATAAAAATTCCATCTGTATCAAAGCAAGACTTGACACAGTTGTATCCTGCTTTTGTATAGGATGTCACTGAAATTGAAGAGAAAGAGGCACAAGCTAAACAGGAGGAGCAGATTATGAAGTAAGTTGATGCTGTGCAGTAACAAGGTTCTGTGAATCCAGTGAAACTGTCCCCACTTAGAGCCATCCAGCTCCATCAACTCCGAATATCACCTCACTGAGCTATTTAGAAGCTGTCAAGGCACAGTAGTCTCTTCTACTTTGTGGTTTATCTCTAGTTCCTGCAAAGCCTTGCTATAATACTGTCAGCTTGACAATTGATTAGTTTCATGTTTAAGCACTGCTAAGATAAGCAAAGTCAAAACACCAAAACATACTTTTGCTTTCTCCTGCTTCAGCCAGTGCTGAATGGTTCAGGGAGCCCTGAACGTGCCAGGGTAATTACCTGCACAGTGAGGGCACTGAGGTGTCCCTTGGCAAGCAGGATTAACTTCCCTGCCTTAAACCTCTGCACACTGTTAGTGCCAAATCTGCTACTTTCTGTACAGTCTTTTGTTCCACCAACCAAATATTTGTCTCACTCTCTTGACCCTGATTTGTTTCCCAGAGAGCAAGAGCTTTCTAACCTGCTTCATGAGAAGAGATATCTCAAAGCTTTAGGGTTGGCAATCTCTCTGGATCGCCCGCACACGGTGTTGACAGTGGTCAAAGGTGAGTCCACATTGTGCTCTGGAGGTGTTTTTCTGCCCTTTCTGCTTTCCAGAACATCTCTTCCCAGTGGATGAAGACTACAAAGTCTAATTGGCTGAAAGCCTCCATTTTCCTTGTGTCTTATGACTCCCATTTCCCTAAGTGAAATCACAGAATCAATCAGGTTGGAAGAGACCCCAGGGATCATCGAGTCCAACCTGACAGTTGGTCTCCCTGCTCTCAGCCCATGGGTGCACACGCTGGGCTCCTTCATGGGCTCTGCATTTCTCTTTCTGCAGCCATCCTCAAGGAAAGCGACGGGAGAAAGCGCTTGGAAGAGAACATTGTTCGGCTCCGGAAGGACCAGAAAGGTTCGTTGCAACATGGTTTAAGTGCTAAAACCTTTCAGGTTAGGGGTTTGTTTTCTCAACTGAAATTAAAAGAGTCTCCCTAGACTGAGCATTTACCACCAAGTTCCCAGCACCCTCAGGCCAGCCTCTGTTCTGGTGCTACTTGTGATGCCCACCAGCGACTGCCCTGAGCTTGTGCGAGTGGCTTTGTGTGGGGGTGGCTTTGCCACTGCCTTGTTTAGGATGTCCCTGTGACAGCTCAAGAAATGGTTCTGTGCATGCTTGTTCTGCCCCTCTGGGCTTGTCGGTCGTGGTGTGTGGGAGCTGAACCGGTCTGAAGGACACAAGAAATGCTTCCTAACGTGGGGTCTAACTGGAGTCCTAACACGTGGCACTGCTGGCATGTACCAATCTCCTTCCTCCCTAGAGGCGGTGTTAGCATTCGTGGTGACGTGGAATACGAACTCTCGGAACTGCCACGAGGCCCAAGCTGTCGTTGAAACCCTCCTGAAGCACGAAGCACCCGACAGCCTCCTCCAGTACTCGGGCATTAAATCTGCTGTGGAGTCCCTGCTGCCTTACACCGGTGAGTCGTGCTGCAGGGCTGGGCTGTGAGCCCGGGGTCTCCTCCTGTGTTACCAATATTCCCTGTTTGCCTTGGGCTAAAGAGAAGAGATATTTTTGCCCCCCATTCTGGTGCATTTCTCTCTTTGCAGAGCGCCACTTCCAGAGGCTGAGCCGGCTGCTCCAGGCCTCCATGTTCATCGATTTCATGTGGCAGAACATGAGGCTGGCTGATGCAGCCCAGCAGGAAGACGTGACACTGTGACCCTCCTCCTACCAGTTGCTCTGTCTGGAGGGGAGAGCCTGAACCGCTTCCCCACCAGGTACAGCAGCTGGCCTATTCCTGTGTTTTCTAATAAATTTTTAAATTTTCAATTTCTAAAACAAGTCCAGCATTCAGTCTCCGTGGGGCGCAGTGAGAGGACGGGGTCATTCCTTTGGCCACGCTGTGGTTTCTCTTTGGATTTTCACACCCTATATTTTAAGTGTCTGGACCTGAGTTTGGAGAAGAAGGAGAACCTGGCTCTGAGCAAGCAATTGGTCTTTACTGGGGATTTAAAGACTTTACAGAGTTGACAGACGCTGTTGGCAATGTCACATTGCAGCCCAAAGCCCAGCTAGGCAGTGTGTGTATTGAATATTTGGGCACAATACAGCCTGAGCCAAGGCAGGTCTCTTACCTGGGCACACCCCAAATGTTAGCACCTGGGAGGGAGATAAGAGCAATTTTAACTCCCCAGCTGGCAAGTTTTTAAGGTATAAAAAACCAAGCAGTCTTCATATTTATATGTATTTTATTTGAGACAAAAATGTATAAAATTTAGAACAACATAAGTACCTCACAAGTTGGTTAAATTGCTTGTTTCAAAAAAAAGTTAACAGATACCTGGGCAAGTAACTAAAATTAAAGGTAACAATCTACATAAAAGTCTTAAGTTTTCCTATAACTATTCTTCTGACAGTTCTAGCAAATAAGTTGAGGATGAGAGTTGCTGTAACTTCTATCACACCCCTTGAAAGGGGAAGGTTTTGTTCCTAGGGCTGAGCTCTGGGCCCTGCACCCAGCTGGGAAACGAGCCCTACTGTGACTGTCGCTGTTCTGTGCCTGCGCAGGCCCTGCTGTGGGGAGCACTCAGAGGTGCCAGCGGGGGTTTTTGTTCTCAGATCCAGCCAATTTTCATGTACGACACTGCGGGGTAAATACCTGCCTGAGGGAGAATTAACTGAATTCGAAGTGACCTCTAACTGACCCAGGAGCTGCTGCATCTGCAGCTGCCATGACTCCCCTGATAAGTTAAACCACTAAATCCTCTCCCAGTAACCCCACTGACTCCCCTCCTGGCTCCCCGGCCTCCCTGTGTTAGCTGCAGCCCCAGTTGGTGTTATCCAGGGTGTGTTCCATCAGGATCTAACCGTGTCCTTGGAAAGGGACGGTCCCAAGGCCGGACACCCCCCGCGCCACTGCCCACGGCTCCTGAGGGACTGGGCAAGGAGGGTGCCTGGCTCTCGGTCGTGGTGCTGGCCCAGGGCTGGTCCGTGCCCGCCCTGGGGCACTAGTGCACGCTCTGGAGAGGGAGCAGAGCCTGGAGGGCCGGCCGGGAGGAGCACTGCTGCACGGCTCGCTTCGTGACCGTGCTGCACTTCTGGAGGATCTCGTGGGCCGAGGGGCGCACGGGCACCTTGGGGACACAAGCGGCCAAGTCTGGGTTGGTGAGGGAGTAACTGAGATCAGCTGCAGATGGTTCCACAAAGCCAGAATCATTCCTGTCCTCGGGGGTGAGGCGTGGGGTCTTGCTGCTGTGCGTGGCCAAGACGTGGCCCAAGGGAGAGCTCCTCGCCTGCTCGACCTCGGGCAGAGATCTTGACAGGTCAGGCTTCCAGCTCAGCCGGCCGTCCCGCTCGCTGCCGCTCCCCGAGCTGAGGGACGAGCTGTCTGACTCCAGGTCCGGGGTGGAGCTGGCCCTGGGCAGAGACCTTGATCTGCCTCTCAGAGAGCTCACGTCCTCTTCAGTCGGGTCGAGGGAAGAGCAGGCCTGCACCCCGTGCTGTCCCGTGGCCTCACCCTGGGGCTGTGGAGCCATCAGGGAGGAGCAGAGGTTCGGGGTGGAGACGTTGAGCCCGCAGCTCATGATGGTCTGGAGCTTGTGGTGGGGGTTCTTGTAGGGCTGGAGGCACATGGAGGGCATGTAGCCGGTACAGCCATTGTACCTGAGGGGGAAGGATGAAAAGGAACACTGAGAAGAGCCCTTCTCCCAGCTCAGACCAGGGGAGGGAGCAGAGCACCCGGGGGAAGCAGGTGAGGACTCAACCCAGTGCTGTACAAGGGGCATGAGGAAGGGGAAACTGTCCCTAGCCAAGGGCAGTCAGCTCGGGGGAGCTCCTCTGCACCCCTCCTGGGGAGAAGCACCTGCAGCAGGTACCCGACTCCCTCGGGGAGCGAGAGCTTCGGAAAAGGCTCCTTACCGGATCAGCCACCAGCCGTCATCAGATCTCCTGACCACCTCCACGATGACGCCGTTGTTCAGCGAGAGCTCATCTGCCTTCTGAGACTCGTAGGCCCGCACAACAAAGTACAGGCTGCCTGCAGAGAGGAGGGGTAGGTCGGGTTTGCCTTGCGGAGAAAATACCTTCACCCCTGTGACCGAGCAGCTCCGCAGCCCCGGGGAGCAAGCGAGAGCCGCAGGGTAAGTGTTCCTGCGAGAGATGGATTCACTCAGAGATCCACAGCCCATGGCAGAGCTGATCAGAAGAGCCAGAGCTCCAGGCAGGGACGCCAAGCCACGGTTAGAGTGGTGGGGTTTATACGGAGCTCGTTTTCTGAAGGAGGAACGTGGTGCCCCGGGGAGCCAGAAGCAGACTTACCCTCCTCCTTTGAGCTCAAGGCATTCTGGATGTCTTTGTGGACATCGATCTCTTCCAGGTACGAGGCTGGGAACCAGCCTATCTGCTTGTCTGCGTTTTCCACCAGCCACCATCCTGCAGCAAACAGCAAACAGATGGTTTTTAACAGCCTGCAAGTAGACACATGGCCACAATGCCTGGGTAGGGGCTGCTCAGCCACAGGGGACAGGAGGGACATTGTGCAGGGCAGCTTGGTGCCTGGCTGCTGCCGTGCTGACCCTTGGTCTATCGTCCCGGGTAAGCACAGCGCCTCTACGACACCCACCCGCACCCGTGATGCCCCCGAGTCGGCATTCACCAAGATACAAATCAATCTACACCGTCCTGAAACGGCAGCATCCCTATCACACGTACCAGTCATGTCCTTGATTAACACTTCAACAATTTCCTTCTGAGCGACTTTGAAAGTCTTGTTCTTTGTGTCGCTGGTTTCGAAGGTTTCGATGCACCGGTAGCTCTGGGATGCCTGGGGGTGGGTGATAGAGGAGAGCTGCTGCTGGGGCTGGTTTTTCTTTTCCCCTCCCATTTCTGAGGGCATGATGACAACGCTGAAAAGTAAAGTTTAACATCGGTTTGCTGAGAACTCACAGGGAAGGTTGAGTTTAGGATTAATTTTGGTAAAAATCATCTGTGCAGTAGGCTAAGAAAAGGGTCACATAAACACACACTAAAGCATTAGTAGGGCTCCCCTGCTCTGCTGCCCCGCTGTGTAACTGCTGTTTCTCTTCTACCCATAGTCTATAACATTTCTGTTTCATGAACAAACCAAAAGTACAAACACAATTTCATACCTGTTTTCAGGAAAGGAGGGATCTAGGTCTTGGGTCTGTGCCTTGAAGAACTGAATCACATCTTCACCCTGGGAGATTTTCGCGTGCGTTTTCAGCAGCTCCTGGGAGTAAGTTTCCAGCAGTTTCAGTATCTCCAGGCACCTGTTCAGCTTCCCACTCCTCCTCTGCTTCGCATTTGCATCTTTAAAAGAACAAGAGCGAGGTTGGTGTAAGACAACAACGGATCTGGATGCCTCGAGAGCAGCAGATTTTGCCTGAACACGGGGGTGCCCTCCCCTACCACGCTTCCTCGCACAAACCCAAGCTGTGAGAAGCCGAGACAGCAGCTGCCTGTGCCTCCCTGTCAGTTTTAATAGCGCCTGATACAAGTTTTGAATATCTAAAATTTATCTTTATATACTGTCCCAGAGCTCCTTGGTGAACAAAGTGTAATATTAATTTACCAAGTGCAATTATCTATTTAAAAAAAATCTTTCTGGGTTATTTTATGTCAGAAATCACCCAGGCACATCGATGTAACCCCGCAGTACCGTGCCATGAGCAGGAGCGAGCTGTTAATCTGTTCCAGAGGAAGGTCAGACTCAGAGACTGAGGTCTGTGTCATCACTTACGACTGTCCCCGACAGCTCTGTGGTGTTTGTTGCTCCCTCAGAGATTTGTTCTCCTTACCTTTAAACCTGGGGATCGTCCGGTCAGCTCTCCTGAGCGAGCCGCTCTCGATGGGGAATTTTCTCTTCAGCTCTTTCTAAAAGCGAGGAGGAGGAGGAGGGAATAGTGATGCTGCCAGCCCCGACATGCAGCTGGGCTCCTTCCCCCTCCCCAGGACGGGAATCCCATTTCCAGGGAAATATTCACTTACGTGGAATCTCTTAAAGTCTTCAAACGTCCGGTAAATGAGAATGTTGTTCTGATCTGACCAGGACACAAACATCATGTAGTTCTGGAGAAACAAAAGGGAGAAGAAGTGCACTTTTTAATCACAGTGTTCAATATTGGATGATTTCAAGCAATCAGCATTTGCTGGGACCTGTGGTTTAGTTCTGGCTTCAGGCTGCAAGACTGTCACGTTAAAAAATTTAAACATTAGACCTACAAAACTTTTTCCTTAATTTTAGGGCTTCAAATGGGTAATCATTGTTAAAACCAGAAGAAATTTATGAGACTGTGAACAGAAAGAGAGCAGAATCCAAGATAACCATTTTCTTATGCTATCAAGAGCATTAAAAAACAAGTCCAAGACCCCTGTCCTACATCACAAGGCTCTGACCCCAACACTGCGGGGGACTGAGCATGCATTCCGCCGTAAGAGTGACTCAGAAAGCCCTTGAGTTTCCTGATCTGTAAATATTTAAGGAGGAAAAAAAGAAAAATCCAACAAAAAAAAAAAAGGTTAAAGTACCTTCTGCTTTCTGCATTGCATCAAGCCTACGGCCTTCACGTGCACCGGGTACCTGCTGCAGCTCATCTTCCTCCCTCGCAGGGCAGCTGAGCAGAGCCACGGCTCCCGTGGTTAAATACGCCGGGGCGGGAGGCAGGGCACGGGCGTCCCGTGCTTCCTCCTCCGCCCATAACGCCGGCAGAAATCCCGTAATTTGGCAAACTACCGCGTGCCTCTTACCTGCCCCCCTGCTCTGAACCCGGGCGCGGGTGGCGGGGGCACAGGGCAGAGCCGGGGAGGAGCCCAGACCCACGCCTCGGCCCAGCTATCGGCCCTGGCTGCTGGGAGGTCACCGGGGCACCACCACCGGCTGCGACCCGAGGGACCTTCCCAGGGACGGACGGGTTGGGTTTATGGCTGCGCTGCCTGGAGTTAGGTGCAGCTTGGGCTGCGCTCGCACCAGTCCCAAAACCCAAGTGAGAACACGGCTTGTTGTAAAGCACAAATCGGGCACTAACTGATACGTGCTAGCTGCTACAAATCGCTTTTCTTCACTGCTTTGTCCCGTCTGTTAAGATACTTCACGTTAAATGAGTTTCTGGGAGCTCTATCGATACTTGTGTGCTCCCAGAAATCAGTGGGAGATGCCGACGCCAACGTTGCCGGAGCAAAGGATGAACAAACGCATCCCCGGGGTGCAATTTAAAAAGTCCCAAAGCTTCTCAGGTGTAACTACGCGCTGGAGTCTCAGCTCCAAGCGCCCTGTGCCCTGTCCCGCACCGAGCCGGGTGCCCAGGGCGACCACAGCTCTTCCCACGGAGCAGCTCCCGCTGCCCGAGGCACTGCGGGGCCGGTAATTACAGCCCTGGGAAGCCTGTCCCTGCCCCGAGTGCTGCCTTCAGCGTGCCTCAGGTTATGACTTGGCTGATGGGCATCCCTGTGATCAAACCGCCTTCTCCGTCCTCCCTCCCCTTCTCCTTTGATGAAGCCTAAATTGAATCATTATCATTATTGGAGCCCAAATTGAGAGGCTCAGCCCTGCCTTCCCTTTCATTTTCCAGTTACACCTGGTGTCTCAAAACCCTCAGCACCAGCTGCGGATGTTTTTTCATCTACCAAAAAAAATACCCCCAGAATCTGAATAGGAAGCCAAACAAGATTCCTTCTGGATGGCCACAAAATACGGTGAGTGGGGCCTTGGTTTGTGTTTCACGAGCACATGAGGCTGGTCCTGCAGGGATGGTAGTTTCTGGGGACAAAGGAAGCGTTTTCATTGCAGTTTGATTTATTGCTGCTGGATATTTGTCCTCCTTTGGGAAGGGAAAGTTATACAGAGAGCGCTTTGGTCCCGTGCACAGGTTTGGTGGGAAAACCCCTTCGGTGGCACCTCCAGGGCACTGCCTGGCTCCCGAGGCGAGGCAGGAGCTGCCCTGAGGAAAGGAGATGCAAAGCAGCTCGGAAGAACAGCCCCGGCAGCGCACCCTCCGTCCTGCTGCTCACGAAGGGGCCAGCAAAAGCACGTGCTATAAAATCCCAGACTGGTTTGGGTTGGAGGGGACCTTAAAGCCCAGCTAGTTCCAACCCCCTGCCATGGGCAGGGACACCTTCCACCAGACCAGGTTGCTCCCAGCCCCATCCAACCTGGCCTTGAACACTGCCAGGGAGGGGGCAGCCACAGCTTCTCTGGGCAACCTGGGCCAGGGTCTCACCACCCTCACAGCAAAGAATTTCTTCCTAATATCTCATCTCAATCTCCCCTCTTTCAGTTTAAAACCGTTCCCCTTCGTCCCATCACTCCACGCCCTTGTAAAAAGCCCCTCTGCAGCTTTCCTGTAGCCCCTTCAGGCACTGGAAGGTGCTAGAAGGTCTCCCCGGAGCCTTCTCTTCTCCAGGCTGAGCAGCCCCAACTCTCTCAGCCTGTCTCCAGAGCAGAGGGGCTCCAGCCTGGTTCAGAAGGCAGGGTTTATGGAGAGGGGAAATAGCTTAATCCAGCGAGTTTATTCTTTACGATCGTGCTTATCTAGAAGCTCCCAGTCTCCGCGGTGGCAAAACGCTTCGCCGACTCCCTGCCATCCTCCCCACGCTCACAGGCTGCTCCGTGGCAGCCAAGCTGGGGCCACGCTCGAACCAAGACCTTCAACAAAGCACATTTGGTTGGTTTTCTGTCTTGGAGCAAACACAAAACACGATGTATTTCCAAAAGTGTAAAGGTTTAAATGTATTCACCCTGAATGGGAAACGCCAAAGACAAGGTGTGAGAGTAGCTGAAGTCTCCACGTGCACAGGAGGTGGCACGTGGCTCCGCATTGGGTGCTGGTGAAAACAAGAAGAGTTGGGATGGGAAACAGCCTTGGTTTGGGCAATTGCCAGTTCCAAATTGCTGTATTTCGCCGTTCTCAGGGAATTCAAGCAGAAGGGGGACGTGGAAATCATGATTAAATGCTCCAACGGGAATGTGAAACCGTATGGAGGTCGGCAAGTCAGCGGGGGCTGCAGAGCCAGCCCAGCAGTTTGGAGAGCCGATACTCTGGGGACACTGGCTGGTGACAGGGATCTCGGATAAAGCAAAGGATGAGCAAAACTGCTCCAAACTCCATAATTAATTATTGAGAAAGTGTTTTGCAGAAGCAAATGTCACTGCGATGCGGAACAGAGGTATGGGGGGAGAGTGGCTGGGGACTGCTTGGGGATGACACCGCTCCTGGGGCCGCAGCTGTCACAGCAGTATCGTTGCCTTGTTGTTGTAGAGTTTGACGTCAGGAAACTCTCCGCTCGAGAGATTCATCTCATGAGTCACGTCATATTAGTCTGAAGTGACGCCACCCACGAAACCAAAGGCAGGGCCGGGCCAGACTGCCTCCGGGTCAGCACCAGCGCACCCCCTTCGCACAACGGTCAGGGCCGTTGCTGTCGGGAAGGATGGGCAACTGATTAGAAGAGGCCGTTAATTCCACGTCGTTGCTGGATACATTTCAGGACACTTATTAAAAAATAAAACACCATTTTCCTGACGTTGTCAAGTTTACTTTGCATCTTCTGCCACTTCCATATCATCCTGCTGTAAATTGGTACCTCTTTATGGGTAATTATTAACTGAGGGGTAGGAGTGGTCTGCCAGGAAAAAGTAAAACTCAACAAGCATTGCTGGGCGCTGCTATTTCATCATCAGTATTTATTTACAGTGACTTTTTTCTTTAGTGATTTTACAAGGTACAGAAGAGATCATAAATTAACAAGTAATATGTAGGAGGGGGCTGTCCAGCTTGGACAAGGCTGAGGAAACACAAGTTTTCCTCCATAATAACTGCAGATGTTTTGCAGCCTGCTTCAAGAAAGCCCCGTGTGCCTTGCAACGTGGAGCTCTGCCTCCTGCCTCTCGAGGAACATCCCCACCACCACGGAACGGCTGCTCTGGGTGTGTGAAATAGTGTTGGTGTCACAGAAAGGGACTAAGGCACAGTCACAGGGAGTCACGCCGGGGTCCCTGCCCCAAAGAGCCCACGGTCTGGAGGACAGGGTGGGTCATTCAGTGGCTTCAGGGATCCCCCTGGCCACCCGGGCTGTCCCCCCGCTATTGCCATGACAAGACCATCTTCCCTCCACGGAGTGTAAAGTGTCCCTGATAAACGAACACTGAGGGTCTGATTTTCTTTCCATTTCAGTATGGATCAGGAATAACTGCACCTGCTGGGTTTAACCAGAGTAGAGCAGCCTAAGTGGGACAAGTTAGGTTCAGGTTAGACATTAGGAAGCATTTCTTCTCAACAAGGGTCATTAGCCATTGGAAGGGGCTGCCCAGGGAGGTGGTGGAGTCACCATCTCTGGAGGGGTTTAAGAAAAGCCTGGACATGGCACTTAGTGCCCTGGTCTAGTTGCCATGGTGGTGTCAGGGCAATGGTTGGACTCGATGATCCCAGAGGTCTCTTCCAACCTGATTGATTCTGGGATTCTGTGAAGTGCCCGGACCAATCCTTCCCTGCATCCGACGAGAGCCAGAAGTAGTTTGAGCACTCGAGGGTAACCAAAGGCAGCTCTTTGCCAGCTCCACCACAGCCATTTTCACAGTCTGACAAGCAACGGCCTTGTCACAAATGCAAACACACAAAAAAGAGAAGGAGCCATGTTGTGAACAGCCTTCACCCTGTACAGAAGCACGGTCCGGGCTGGTCAGTGACCTGGACATCTCACGGCTGCGGGTGTACAGGACTCTCGATCAGGGATTACTCTTTTTATGCCAAGGACAGGAGGAACTGCTGCCGGTCAGACTCACTGACCAGGGAAAGGCAAAGAGATAAAAAGTCCTCAAACCACCCTTGAGATACTACGGCTGCAGGAAAGAGACCTGGGAAGGAGCCACGGGCACAGCGAGGGGGGGCCCTGCCTGGAGCGGCGCCGGTAGAAGAGTTTCGTCTTTTCCCACCATCACCTTCAGGATCAAAACCTGCCCTTTGCTGTTCTTGAAGGTCACCGGCGATAACACATGACCTATCAGCACCTTTAATGAAAAGCCCAGCTGCTGAAAGCTGATTTTTAAAGCACAAAGAGGTTTTAGACTTCCAATCAATAGAGAAACAGACTCTTATTTTTAAAAAAAAACCCCACCGCTTGAGTTGACAAAGGTATCCTTCACCTCATGAACAAAGGAAGCAGTTGAACTTTCACACAGGCTGGGATGAGAGATTTTGCTATAGCTAATCCAGAAGAAGGTATTTCATTTCCTCCTGATTTCAGCAGCTGCTGCAGGCTCTAAAGCATTTTTCAGCAGCCAGAGGAACCTGATCCAGAAACACTCTGAGCAGGGCAGCAGCGCAGCACTTTTGCACCCCCCAAAGCGGCTGCGTTGCAGGAGCTTCACAAGATGCACGTCCATCTCAATGCAGGGGCTCAGTAACTACTCGCAGGCAGCTTTACTTCATGATAAACAGGGCTGGAGCACGAAGAGCTTTATAAAGGGATCCGGACGGCCGGTACGTGCGCCGGGGCTGTGTGCAGGACCTTCATCCTTTCAATCTGCAGCCTCCTGCGATGGACTTGTGCTCAGGGCATCCTTGTTATAGCCCCCGTGCAGGAGACCAGGGCTCAGGACACAGGGGTCGTGGCCATAGCCAGACGGCTGGTATAAAATCGCAGCACATCAAACTCCCTCATACCTCGCACCACAGGGATGAAAGCAACAGAGCAAATTTTCCTTTAAATGCCCTTGGGATGCAGCCGGCCAGCCCAGGGGAAAGCAGCCTCTCGTGGGAGGTTTGCTCGCCGCCCGGGGCACAACAGACAGGCCCCTGTTTACCAAGCACTTGTTGCAATAATTTCATAGCTGCTTTGTAAAAGTGGCATCATTTTCTAAGGTTATGCAAAGGACAAAAGCATGATTCAAGAAGAAAACTTCCAGGAAGGATGAGAATATAACTTAAGCTGCTGCAAGAGAAAGTTTCCCATTTCCTAGAGAAAAAAAAAAAGGTGTTTGATGAGTGCGTTGAGTGGTACGAGGTCAACGCAGCGTGTGTACAGGCTGGGACCCGGCTACGGGCTGGGAAGGGAGATGGAAGGCAGGGCTGAGTGTCCAAGGGGTTTCAGGCCCCGGGGTCACTGTGCCACCACAGTGCCCAGCCCGCCCCGCACGCATCGAAATCCATCGGGGGAAAACCCCAGCAACACAACCTGTACGGCCAGCGGCGGGCAAAGCCACTGGTGAATGTGTAGAAAGAGTTTTCACTCTGCCAAAATCTATTCTTACTTCATACTAAATACGGTAAAGTCTCCCCAGAGACAAGACCGTTGTATTCCTCCCAGATGAGTCAGAGAAATGCTCATCCTTTCTCACCCCTTCCTCATTCCCCACAGCCATCGATAAGCAGAATATGCAAAGTGCCTTATCTCGCCTGGGGTTTCCACCAGCACCGGTAGCTCAAGTTAAAAGTTCACCTTTATTTCAGAGCGAAGACAAGAGCTTTGTGTTCCTTGCCCCCTCCAGAAAACAGGGTAAACAATATTTAATCTTCACTCAAAAGCCTGGCGGGGAGACGAGTAATGTGGAAGGAGAATTGTTGTTTCATTAATGTTTAATTCTTAACAAGTCAACACATTCTCATAGCAATTGTCATCTGAGAAAAATCTCTTCCTCCACCACTGATTGAGACTTACTACGTCCGCTTGCTTTGACCTGCTTCTAGAAAAAGGAATCACCCCAAAATCAGGGAGAGCTCCATAAGGGTGAGGAAAAAGACAGAAACCTCCAGGTACATCTGCCCTGTATGGGACAAGCGATTTTAAAAGCACAGCTCGCACAACAACAGGGTCATTAATTTTTAGGAGACAATAATGAGAGTCTCTGATAACGACAGATTTAATAGTTCTGGAGGGATCTGAACTGCAATCGATGTCTCAGCCCTTGATTGGCAGTGAAGTGTGGCAGTGCAGCAGCAGGATCCTTCCTGATTACTGGGAGATAAATTCACGCCTTGGGAAATTTTGCAGGTGATGCATGTCTTGTGTACAAACAAAACTCTTCAATATGATTCACCTACCTGGAAAGAGACATTATATTTTTCTGCTATTTCCTAGTTGACTGTAATTTCACAAACAACTGCATGAGTAATTCCTGATGCTGGCTTTGTAACTGCTTGGACTTTAGGCTCACATCCTGACCTGTAAACACAGGGCAGCTTCCTCTTGGTGTATTCCACATTCAACTGGAACTCTCTATAAAATCATCACAAAACCCAAGGTAAGACTCTGGAGAGGTATAGGGTAAAATTTTCCAAAGAACTTTAAATAAATTAATGAAAAGTCAGTGGTGTTTAAGTTCTCCAATGAGGCAGAAGGCTTTAAGAATATTATTTCTAGTTCTCTGGTCAAAATCTAACTTAATTGAGAGGAACGTGTGCCAGCAGGCAGTCTGGGCTCACCGGCTCTGCAGGCTCTTACATTTCCAAACAATCCCGTTGCACCCTAGAAGGTGGGCTGTGCAGACCAGCAAGAGTTGTGTCCTCTATCCGTTAGTTAAGCCATTTATCTTTGAAAATTAGTAGCCTTTCTGTAGATATAATCATAGCCATATGTAAACGAGCATCCTGCTGTAACCTGGGGTCACACTGCTGGGAAAAGAGCTGCGTGAAGCTTCCTTGGGGCCACCCCTCCTTGGGATGACCCCTCCTTGGCATGACCCCTCCTTGGGGCCACCCCTCCTTGGGATTCTCCCCTCCTTTGGGGTCTCCCCTCCTTGGGGTCACCCCTCCTTTGCTCGGGAGCTGCCTTTAAGCTCCTTCGTCCTCGCCCACTGTGGGTATGCCCGTGCCGTGCATTTTGCCCATCCTGGCTTGACTTTCTGGCCTTGGTGCCGTGGGGCTCAGAGGGCTGGGGGGTGTCCAGCCCCAGAGGGTGTCTGGCCCCAGCCACTGCCCTCATGCTAGAGAGCGAGCAGAGGGATGCGTATGTGGCCTCAAATACGGGTCATCTCCCGTTGCCAACCCATTTCTTCTTCCTTCCCCGTGCACCCGCTGTCAACTGCCAGTTCACAAGCTCTTGTTTAGCAAGCGCCGAAGATAAGAGCAGAACATCAAACAGCAGTCTTCCTCTGAGAAAGGCAAACACACCCTTGGCATTCTCTCAGGCGCAGGTTTTACTAATGCTTCCTGGTAATTACCGTCATTGCTGTCCTGCACGTTACCCTATTCCAGTCAAGGATTAAGCATCTGATAGGAAGAGACACCTATTCAGTAGACTTCAGTGAGCCCAGACTCACAGACGTAAGTCATTGAAAAACAGGTGCTTTGTGGGCAGCGCCAAGGCCACCACTAACCCATGTCCCTCAGCACCACATCTACACGGCTTTTAAATCCCTCCAGGGATGGTGACTCCACCGCTGCCCTGGGCAGCCTGTTCCAGTGCTTGACAACCCTTTTGGTGAAGAAATTGTTCCTGATCTCCATGCTAAACCTCCCCTAGTGCAACTTGAGGCCGTTTCGTCTCGTCCTACTACTTGTTACCTGGGAGAAGAGACCAACACCCGCCTCACTACAACCTCCTTTCACGTAGTTGTAGAGAGCAATAAGGTCTCCCCTGATGCTGACCATGAGGACAAGTAGAGAAAACTGGGAGCACCTCTTCCTAAAGAGCCAGCTCTGCTCTTACAGCTGACCAGAAAAGGGGCAGGGGGAGCAACACAGAGCACAAAGCCCTCCACAAGCAACAGCTTCTTTCCAGGTTATGAACTTTTTACTTTTAAATAAAAAATAAAACATGCTTATATTTTAACTCTCTCAATAAATGAAACCATCAATGAGAAAGCAAACAGACTTAACAGCCAAACAAGGAGATTGCTTTGACTTAGAAACATCTCTGCAACTATTTAATTGTTTGAAGACTAAGCAATAAAGCACTGTAGGAAATTCCCCTGGGACTGTCTTCCAGATACCAGCATACCTTTTTTCCTGAATTAAAAAAAAAGAATGAGGTCATCAACGCCATTTAAATATTTATTGGTGGGTAAGGAAAACAAACATAAAGAATGTCTTTGCCCCTACTTGATCTTTCCTTCGTGTGTGAAATTGAGATATATAGTTGTCTATAACTTTAGACAAAGCTATTTCAGTAGTTCCTATCAATTACTCATATATCTTCTCCCTCCCTCATGTGTATGAGCAAATAAATGTTCTCATGAAATCTCAAATTTAAAAAAAAATGGAGCACTGGTAAAGAGGAGGCTCGAAGATGGAGATCCAGACCATCAGCTCAGTGCTACACAGACCAGGAAACTGATCAGCCATTTCCACGTAAAGCACACTAAGTTTTGAAAACTTTTCGAAGGCGAGTCTTTGAAGCGTTTCTCTAAAATGATGCATCACCTACTAAACATTTTACACCATGCTGTGTTAAATATATCAGAGGATAACAGCTGAAAATGAGCAGTATTTTTCCAGCAACTTTCATACCAATTGTGTCTTTGCAGAACTGGCGGCACAACAGCACTTAACATCAGGGGAAAGACTCGAGATGCATTTCAAACAGGCTACGAAAGAGCCTGGAGAAGTGCAGCTATTTGTAGGTGCAGGAGCTGCTAAGGAGAAAGGTCCCAGGCCAGGACTGCCTCAAGGGACAGGAAAAGAGCTGGTGCTGCCTTGTGGGGAAGAAGATGAGGGAGGGGAGGCAAAAACCTATCCCAGCCAGACAAGACAGGATTTCTTAAGATGATATTTTGGCCCACCTCCATCCTGGCCATACATTTGTTTGCATTAAACAAAATAATCATATTTTTCACTTGCCCTGCAGGACATGAAGAGGTGAAAAGTGGAAGTGGATACAAAATTCACGTTCTGGAGTGCATTGTCCACAGTGGGAGACTTATCCTGTGGCCTCAAAACCTCTAGCTTCCAGTGAAACAGAAGGAAAAGAGCAAGGGTGTGCTGCCCTCCGAGTCTTCATCCTCTGATCCCCGTCAAGGGCTTTCCAAAGCCGCTGTGTCTCGGAGAGGGGTGCGCTTCAGACTATCAAATAGGCCAAAAGCTTTATCTGCACTTTTAGCAAGGCGCCAAGCCGCAGATAATTAACCTTTCTGAGGGGTGACAGACCCAGCTCTGAAGCTGATGCTGTGCTGGACCATCACCCGGGTTCGACTTGAGCTGGGTCACCATCCACATCCTTGCAAAGGCTGCGGCTTGCCAGGAGGAAAAGGCGAGCTGCTGAATGTCCACTCAAGACTGAAGAGCCAGGACAAGGTCTGGGCTCTCCTTCACCCCAGCACAGCCCAGCTTCACCCAGCTGTGGGCGAGGGCTCCCTTCTTCGACGTACCTGCCCTTGTGTTACACGTGCAAACGCTCTTGGAAAGAGGTAAGTAAATCCTTCCTCAATATCGTTTTACAAGCACATGATGGGTGTTAAAACATGTAAAATTTGATACGGGCGTGTTCTGCTACAGGTGCATGAGGTAGAATTGAGTTATCCATTTGTTTGTTCTTTAAATCACACTGTTGACTGTATCACTGTGCTGGAGATAACACCGAGGTGCCCTTCGCCACAGCTGGCACGTAGGAGAGCTGCTCCATGCCACGAGCTCTGTGGCATGCTCTTTGTTCAGCCCAGAGAAGAGAAGGCTCCGGGGAGACCTTCTAGCACCCTTCCAGTAGCTGAAGGGCCTACAAGAAAGCAGGAGAGGGACTTTTTACAAGGGCATGGAGTGACAGGACGAGGAGTAACGGTCTTGAAGTGAAAGAGGGGAGATTTAGATTAGATATTAGGAAGAAATTATTGCCTGTGAAGGTGGTGAGACCCTGGCCCAGGTTGCCCAGAGAAGCTGTGGCTGCCCCCTCCCTGGCAGTGTTCAAGGCCAGGTTGGATGGGGCTGGGAGCAACCTGGTCTGGTGGAAGGTGTCCCTGCCCGTGGCAGGGGGTTGGGACTAGCTGGGCTTTAAGGTCCCTTCCAACCCAAACCATTCCATGATTCTATATACATAGATATACTCTATATATCTCTACATATACAGATGCGAGGTGGACAAGCGCTGGTGGGAGGCTCATGTCCCTGCGCTGTGTGAAGGAAAACCCACCCTGTTCTCCTCAAACACAAGGTTCAAACCCAGAGCCTGCTGCTGTATCGGCAAAAAAACATCTGAAACGTGCACTTTGGTGTGTGTCCCTGTCCCGGCCCTGTCCCTGGCCCGGCCCTGTCCCTGGCCCGGCCCTGGCGCCGCCCGAGGGACCCCGGGGCCGGTTCAAATGGCGGCCTCCCGCGCCTCCCGCCCCGGCCCGTGGTGCACCGCGGCGCCAAGATGGCGGCGCCCAGCGAGGGCCGGCCGAGCCGCGGCGCTTCGCCGTTCCCGGGCACCGAGAGCGGCCCCTTCGCCTTCCCCTTCGCCGTCCCGCACGGTGCCGCGGGCTCCGGGGCGGAGGAGCAGTCCAAGAAGCCGTGCCGAGCCTGCACGGATTTCAAGAGCTGGCTGCGGGAGCAGAGGAAGCAGGCGGCCCCGGGCGGCGGGGTGAGGCGGCGGCGGGAGCCTCCTCGGCAGCCCCGGGGGGCTGTCGTACCTCCCCGCCCCTGCAGAACTGTGCAGTGGGCGTCCGTCCTGCCTCCCCCAAGTGTGGTGGGGCTGTGTGGACCCCTCCTCAGGGTGTGAAGGGGCCAGGGGCAGCGTTTCCCCTCTAGGGGGGTGTGCGCGGGGCCTCCATCATGTCCCCACCGGGTGTGAAGCGGCGCTCGGCCATTGTGCCCCGCTGAGGGTGTGAGGGGCCTGTTCCCCCCATCCCACCCCCCCACCTGAGCGCAAAGGGGCTGTTTCCCCACCAAGCACCCTCATCCCCTCACAACCCTCTCTCCTGCTCCAGGACCTGGCGGTCGCGGAGGAGAAAGAGCCACCACCGGACTGTCCCCTCGACAGCGAGCAGCTGGGCCGCAGCACCTGGGCGTTCCTGCACACCATGGCGGCGTACTACCCCGACCACCCCACCGGTGCCCAGCAGAAGGAGATGAGGGACTTCATCAACCTCTTCTCCAAGTTTTACCCCTGCGAGCACTGTGCTGAGGATCTGAGGGAAAGGTGAGTCGCTTCATCAGGGTGTTTTTGGCGGCTGCTGCTGGAGGGGCTAGCCTGAAATGCTGGGCTGCAGCAGCTATTTGCATATCAGCAGCTCTTCCTGCAGTTGGGGTTTGTAGCTACCTGAACTGGTTTCTTCCATTATTGCATAAATCAGAGATACGCTTACTCGGAAAACAAATAGCTCTTCTGGTGCCGTTAGGTTGTGTGCTGCCTCCGAGGCCTCCCTGAGGCGAGTTCAGGATTTCCTGGTTCAAACTGGACCTGCGTTCAGTTGTGTAATTAGACTGGAACTTGAAATATCTGGCTTTCAGGAGGCAGGTGTTTGTCTAGCCCAGAAAATCCCCTTTATTGGCAACATCAGCAGTGGAGGCAAAGACCACAATGGGCTGTGATGTTTGATAAAGTCTTCTACTCCTGTTACTGTCAACTTGTTTCTTGAAAGTTTCAACTGCTCTTTTCTGGATGATGAATGTGGAAAAATAAGTTTGAAACCTGATTATTGACTTAGCAGGCATCACACGGCAAAACAACTGTGCAGTTTTTTTCATTTATTATTCTCTTTTTTTAATTCAGTGATGAACTTAAGTACTTGCTTTTTATCGTAGATGTTTGACTCCTGTGTCTTTCCCAGTTGACAAGACTAGGCACTGAATGAAATCAAGCCAGTTGCAGCCATCAGTATTTTACAGTGGAGGTTTAGCCTCTGATAATTACTGATTTCTGTGTGCTTTCTTCTGGGTTTTCTTTGGGACTCGTGTTGCAATAGCAGAAGAGGCGACTCTGGCTGTCTGTGTGCTGTGTGCCTGCTTTGGGTATTGAAGTTGGTGGATGTAAAGAAGTAATATTTGTTTCCTCTTCCGTGTTTGCAGATTACGAACAAATCAGCCTGATACTAGCAACAGAAATAACTTCTCCCAGTGGTTGTGTCTTCTTCATAATGAAGTGAACAGGAAACTGGGGAAATCTGAATTTGACTGCTCTCGTGTGGATGAGCGCTGGCGAGATGGTTGGAAAGATGGTAGTTGTGATTAATCCTTAGAGACTGCTTTGGAAATCTGACAGACCAATTCAATGTGATGTTGAGTCACTACAGGTGTACGTGTGAGTAAATAATTGTGTTTGTGTGCTTGTGTGTGTGACTGATATGGCTTGTAGAGATAAAGGTAAACCAGTTCTAATAGTAAGTTTGAAAGTTTTATCCTAATAATATTTTGATAAATTATTACATAAATGTATTACCTGAGGGATTGAGGCCTTACATTTGACACAGGAATTGCCAGAAACCTGTGAAATTAAGTCACTGACAAACTTGTGGAGACTTTTTCATGATGACATTTCCTTATCTTAGGGGCATTTGCTGATTTCTGTGACTAGAATTCCTCTCCCCTGAACACAGTTGTAGAGGGCTGCGCTGTGGCATTTTACGTTTATCTCCAGGCATTATCCTGATGTTTTAGAAAATGTGTCTGATTAATTGTAATCTTCATTTCTGTTGTTCTGACAGAGAAAACTCATGCTGTGTTTTGTGCCACGTCTGTACCCCTGGATTTCTCTTTGACATCTCCAGTCCTTGCTGTTAACCTTGCATACAGCTGCTTTGATAAAAGCCCTTTGATAAAAGGCAGGTACATTTAATTTAAATACTAAAATCATGGAACAGATTGCATTTTATTTTTGTGTTTCAATTTATGTAAGGGGACATTGTAGAAAAGGAAACTAAAGCAGGACAAAAAAACCCACCCTCATCTGATGAATGGAATGAAATATCTGGGTGAAATTAAAATGTTTTAAATTGATTGCTAATTTTCTTTGAATCCGAAAGTGGTATGATGGTACGTTCTGCTGAACTGCTTGTTCTTAAAGCAGATAACCTCTTCATCTCTGCTGTGAACTTTTGTCAGTTGTGAAAAGAGCTTGAGACTGATCTCTGTAATGAAGGATATTCAGCTTTGTTTAGCACACAGTATTTCTGAGGGGTCACTTGTGTTTTGAAATTCTTGACTGGTACTTGCTGACCTGGTCGACATTCTGGCGTTATCCCCTAGCTAAAATTTCTCTAGAACAAAAGGACTTTACAAGGCCCCTGCAGTGTTTGAGTCCTGCTTAAAACTGTGGTGTCAGCTTTAGAGAGTGTTTATTGCACAGGGGACTTGAAGGAGTCCCGAGGGAAGATTCCTTCTGGAGAAACTGGTTAGAATCCATCCCATGTGTATTTTTCCTAGGTCAGCTATACTGCATCACTGTATTGATACATAAATGTGAATTTCAGATCCAAGTGAAATAGCAGCATAAAGGATTTACACCACAACGCCTATAAATATGCCTCTTTATAAAAAGATACAGCTTGCAAAAAAAAAAAGTCAAAATAATTTCAATTCTTAAAGTAGATAGCGATACCACGCCTTGATTGCAGTTCTGGCTGTGAAAAGTTTGCAGGAGTTTGCACAAACCATGACAATAGTAGGCTTTTTCCTTCTGTGCTTCCTGCTGAGGTTTTCTTGCGTGTTTTAGTGAGCTTCCTTATTTCATGCACTACATCACATCTGTAAATTTACTCTTGCTGATAGAGTGAGCGTTACCTGGAAATGTTAATGGTACTTTTATGACAGTATTCGAGTGGTGACAGCTCATATCTAAGAACTTTGATCTTCAAACCTGTGTGCGTGGGGCTCCTTAGTGTTCAGAAAAGCAGTAAGAACTTTGGAAATGCATTTTACTGTTTTATGGCATATTCAGGTTCTTTCAAGTTGGACCTGTTAAAACAGTGTGAGAAAAAAATTTATGGACTGGTTATTCTTGAAAATTTTTATGTAATAACGTTCCTGAACACAAAACCAACGCAACTGATGAGAAGGTACTTCATGAAGTATGCAATCTGACTTACAACTTGAAGGTATCATTCGGGTTATTAAAAGTGCTCAGAAGATTTCACCTATTAACATGTTGAGGTTCTTAGAACAAATAAATTCCAGCTGTGTTTTTTGGTTATTTTAATAAACTCCATCCCCAAAATGAAGCGCATTGGTATCCACCAGCGTCCTAGGGCCACTGCTGTCTTGTGCTGGCAAGTGGTTGGTGACAGGCAGGTGCGTGTTAACCTTCCACTGTCCTGCAGCATCTGTCCTCATCTTAAGAGTGGGGAGAGGAAAATAAATCTGTGTGCAGAAGGAAAAGCCCCTTCTGCCAGCACATGCTGTCCTGGCAGCGGTGCAGGGGCAGGGGAAGAGCCCTAAAGTTGAAGCCAGTGTCTTTAGCAAATGCTTCCTAATCATGAGACCGCCATCTAGGATGTTATTAGGGCAATTTGTAACTTTGCTAAGTGGCCATTAGTAAAATCTAGGCTTGCACGCTGTTCTCTCAATGAGTTTGTGGCTTTGCAGAAGAGCTTTGACTTAGATGTTTCTCAGGCATATCGTCTCTGTGGACCTGAATGTGCAGGGAGGGGGGATATTTTTTGCTGCTCATTTGTACCACATCTCAAGTTTTAATCTTATATAAGGAATTTCTATTTGAAGATACTCGTATTTGTGTACAGAAAATTGTGAATTCTCTTCTAAATGCACTTAATTAAATCTAATTTTAAAAATATCTGTATTCAAATTATATTTCCTGTTGTTGTGAATAAAGCAACTGAGTTCATTCCTGGCTTCCCTATTGTGTGGGACCTTAGGAAAAGGCAACACATTGTGCTGGTGTGTCTAACCTTCACGTGCCAGTATATTCCTGTCTGAGCTTGATGGCTCAGCTGAGGTTGTGTGATTCTGTGTGTGTGTGTGCTGATCAGAGAACGTGGGGCTGCAACTGGTTGAGTAGGGTGGCAGAGGAGGGTGTTAGGCACTGAAGGGCAGTGTTTGGTACCTGCATGTTTACCACACAACCACGGACACCCCATCACACTGGCCACAAAGGGGAAGCTGCTTCCCATCAATACGAGGAGCCCTCGCTAGACAAAGCCCAGTCAGGAGCAGGAGCTCGTGGGACCTTCCTCAAGAGCTGCTCCTGTGTAGCAGGCACCTGGCTAACCTTTCAGCTTCACAAAGCACTGGTTTTGTAGACTGCTTTGCATTCATAGCTGTAATTTTTTTTCTCCTTCTTTTTTTACCCCTGAAAGCAAAGAGCAGGGAGCCACGAGGGAATTGTCTGCTTCACGAAGGGGAGGCAGAGTTGCTTAAGCAAGTAAGGAGTGCAGATGTTGGTGGAAGCACCACTATGCCTTTAATATTTTTCCAGGGATTAGCTGTTCCTTTGCTGTGTGTTGGGTGTGTACAGTCTCCTGTTTACAGTAAGATTCCCAAGAGTCGCTTTCCTTGCATGGCCTGTTACAGGCAGAGTGTGATATTTCTTCCTGTGGGGAGTTTTACAGGCTTGGAGAGGGTAAGGTTTAGATTTTACTTTGTTTTTTTTCACCTCCTCCTATCAGTATTGATTTCTTTTTTCCCCATTCCTAGCATGGCTGTTCAGGTTTTTTGTCTGAACGATGAAGGGGAGCTGCTCGGTATTTTGTGTAGTCAGGAATAAACATTTCAGTAGAAATTGCCAACAAGGTTGTGTGAAGTCAACTCGTGATTTTGTAGGCTAATAGAAAATATAATAAAGCAAGTGAAGCAAAAACACAGGTAATAACATGTGGGTAAATCAGCAGTTAGGACGTAGAGGACTGTTTGAGGGGAGGGGGTCAGCGTTGTGGTCAGCTGGAGCACTGCCCTGGACTGGCAGTTTCCCTTGGTGTGTGACAATCCTGTTTGCATGTACTGGGCTAGTGGAAGTTACGCCAGCGTTTGTCTGGGCTCACGGCATCTGGCACGGTCTAGCACTTAGCCAGTGGTCCTGGCACTCAGGCCTGCTGAGTCCTGCCCCTGCCTCCCATGACCTCGCTGCGTTGCGTCCTGCAGAAAGGTGTCCTCTGCTGCTGTATGTTGTGCTAGTGCCGGCTCCTAGTTTTCCTTTCCAGCACTCCTCATGCAGAAGCATCTTCCTGGTCCCAGGTTTTCCCTCCTGTATATCACATACCATCACGCTGCTTGGCTTCTGTTGTCAGCTCCTGCAGTGTGCTCCACCGGTGTGAAGCTACAGGGAAAATTTGCTTTGCTTAACCCAGCCAACAGTAGAGGGCAACAAAGCATGTGTTGCGTTGGCTTTCCTCTTAGAGTTCTCTGGAATAGCAAACTGCTCCAGATAGCAAATGTTTTACCTCCTGCTAGTCCCTTTCCTGTGGTCTTGGGAGGGGGTTTTGGTGACTTCAGTTGCTCTTCAAACTAATGTGCAATACCTCTTGTATAATTACCTAAATGAGGGATGTGATATTTCTCTGCCTGCAGCTAAAATCTGCTCTTGGAGGTATAATAAAACACTGTCTGGATGCTGTTTCCAGCATGTTTCCTACCTGATCTTCAGCCCATAGCTTGTCATATATGGAGAAGCTCTGGGTTTTTTATTAGGTCATTAACAGATTGGAAAGGGTGATTGAATTTTATCTGATAATTTTGTAAGTCACTTTCTTACACAGAGCACTGTGTGTGTAATGTAGGGCATTGCTTGCTGGTAGGAAAGGGACTTCAGTGGTGGCCAGCCTTCAGAGGTCCTGTTGGTGGCAGGGGCTGCGTTGGGTTAGATCCCGTGGCTTGCTCTGTTCCTCCTGTGGCCTGAGCCAGCAGCAGATGGGAGCCAGATGTGTACCTTGCTTAAAGGTGAGCTGGTCCATGCTGGCACAACTCAGTTGTGCCACACACAAGCTCTTCAGTGGATGCGCAGACACGTGTGGGCTTGTGCACAGAGAGACGTAGGTAAGGGGAATGGTACACAGCAGTCATGAAAGGGGATCATTTTTAGTCAGAGAAGGGATCAAACTTGGTGTGGTTGTCACCTGCTGTGGATGCTTTATGGGTGAAAAAGAGGATTTGGAAGGAAGATCACAAGACAGTCATGACTTGAACTAAGCTGTTCCTTTTGAGATACAGGGATGCAAACCAGCCTTTCAGCATGGGACGAGGTAGGAAGCAGTCCCACTGAGTTTCATGGGAGCCTTGCTTTGAATTAGCAGATCTGTGAGAAAGAAAACAGCTGGGTTAAATGAATGTCTTTCCCACAGCAGACACCAGGCAGCTATTTCACGCAGTCCCTCAGAGCTTCCATTTTCCCCAGAACACCAAGCTTGAGATCTAAACTCAAGTCCCAGTACTGGATGGTGCTGGATGGGACTTTCCTTTCAAAAGCTGGGCTTTCCCTTCTTCCTCCATCCTTGACGTCTGGCCCAAGCTACCAGTAGTGCAAAAAAGTGGATTCTGTGACTGTGCCTCGTGTCATGCTGCTTAGATGGGGTAAAAGATATGCAAGGTATATAAGACAAGGCCTATATGGCTAGAGCATGTGGCTGGAGACTCGAGAGATCAAAATTCGGTTCTTAGTCATAAGCTTCTTGCTAGACTCCAGGTAAGTCACTTCATCTTTTGCAGCCACACCTCCACTTCTGCAAAATGGGGACAAAAATAGCTGTTTCACCAGCCTTTGTGTGTAGTTCCTATTTAGATGACAATCTCTTTCAGGAAGGCTATTTTAATGTGCTTGTACTGCACACTCTTGGGCCTGAGATGAGTGATTTTATTATAGGGAACATCTCAATTCATCCCACAGATCTCCTTTACGTCAGGTTACATCTTCCTTTTGAATCCGAGGACCTGTTTAGTATTTGCTATGTTCAGTTAGGAAGTGAAGCGTTTCTTATTTTTATTATGCCACTACAACTACCACATTCATTACGCAAACATCACGGCCCTTGTTTCCTCAAGAACTTGCGCTGTGGGTCTTGCTTTGTGGTGTAACACGAGCAGAAACGATCGTAACAAAAGGACTGAGCTGGGAGAGCTCCTTTGGCAGCAAAGCTTGATGTAGCTCAGAGGAGAATTGCAGCTCTGCATGTCAGAGCACGGCTCAAGCTGCTCGGAGGCTGCCCCAGGTCCTTGTAGCTGTCAGCTCTGCTCACATTACCATACCTGCTTAGCTGCAGCACCAAGCAGGTCACAGATGGCAAGCACCAAAGTCAACTTGTTGGTCAGGCCCTACACGCTGTGACCTGCTGTTGTGGTCTGAAGGAGGTCAGTTTGGAAAACAGCTACGGATCTTATTTCCCTTTTGTCTAGCTCCTCCCAAGGTGTTCTGCACCTTCATGTGGTAGATCACATTCCCAGTTTGCCAAAAACCCCAAACTTTTCATGCTGTGAAATATTTTGAGGAGAAGCAAAGAACAAGTTTACTAGATGAGATGTCGAGCCTGCAATTGCACCACTGGAAAGCATTTTGAAACCCTTTGGGGTTTTTGTTCAGTTGGGTTTTTATGCAAGGATTGAGATATTAACTCTTCTGTTCAAAACAAATCTATCTCAATTAACTGAATTCTGCTCTCCAAATCTTCCCCTGGCAATTTCAGCCAGTAAAGTTATCTGCCCTTTTTTATAGCACACTTGTCTTGCATTTATACTTGCGCAGTGGTTGCTGGATCCCACCTGAGAAGGCTGCATTTCAGAAGTGGATGAGTAACCAGCTAAATGATCTTCCAGATATTTTTGGATCTCTTAGGATGGAGGGCATTAAGCAGCTTTTTAGTGATAGCATGCTAAGGTACTGCTAATCAGGAAGTCCATTCTCTCTGTTACTGGACACTATGAATTTCTAAGCACCTCTCAAATATTTCCATCAGCTCTCCTGTTTTTCTAGAGACTAATGGCTGAAAGCAGCATTAGCCAAACTCTAATGACTGTCAAGCAAAGCATTTCAGAGTAACAAGTAAATGAACATATGAGAAAGTCTTGCTTCAAGCGTGCTGCCCAGGGAATGCGAAGGGCAAACCATTTTACCACCCACACCCACGCAAAAGACGGCGTCAGACCTCGCAGAGCTGCTGGAGTCAGTGGGCTGTCGGTGGGCTGTAAACCATGGCCCTCTCCCTGCTGAGAGCCTGCTCATTTGGATTGCTTGGCTGAAGCAGCCTCACTATAAATACATTGTCAAAGCTGTTCTGAGAGCAGGGCAGTTTCACATCATTATTTTATTTTAGAGAAGTTAAGTAGAAAATGTGGCTGATTGTTTTGCCTGCCAGATCAGGAGCAGCATCCTACTGCTACCCTCTGCCACAGAGAAAATACAGTCGGTCCTGCTAAGGAAATTGTATTAACCCATCTTGTCCATTACTGGGCTTCCTCTGGGCCAGGTCCTGATCGCAGCGCCAGGATTGTGGAGCAGGGTGCGACAGGCCCAGCCATCTGCTTGGAAATTTTTGCAAATACGTTCTGCTTCACAGAGCGCCGCTAGCATCGCTTACAGTCGCTCGGCTGACAACAGGTAACTGGGTAAGCTTTCATAAATCGGTTGTGTTCAGCCATATGCCCTTGAAAAACGTCACCACTCTTAACTCTGTAGAGCTAGTTGAAATCAGCCCTTAGCTGAGTGGGTAGGGCTGACTTGAACAGGCTTTGAAGAAGGAGAAAGCCCCACATCTTGTCTCCTCAAGGTTGTCATGTCCACGTACTTACCCCTGGGTAAAAACCTGATCGCTTTTTTGTGTTGGAGGCAAAGATTAAGAAGTCAGCGTGACTACAAGTAGCAGGAGGCAAGCCCATGTTTTCTACCACCTTTAATTAAACTCACCTAAAATCAAAACACAGACAGATCTCAGGCACTTGTCTATGTGCCGCTCTGTTTGCTCCCTGTCACTGAAATCCAGGGGGAATGGTAAATGCAGACAGAACTTGTTCAAACTGAACAAATGCTCTGGAAGGTGCCATTTCCAAACGCTGTTCTTTTCCCCTATTTGATGGGGAAAATGTTCAAGATAAAACATCCTTTCCAGTTATTGACTGGCTCTGTGTATCTGTTAGCTTATTTGCAGCCATAGGAAGTGAAACAGAAATACAGTTTGCATGTAGGCTAGAGATAGCTACTGTGCTTTATCTGCACTGTGGCAGGGGACAAAAGCTAGCAGGACATGACGTGAAAAATGATTGTATGAACATACTGCGCACGGCAGAAGTTGGAGAGATGAACCTCAAAGAAAGGACAAGTTTAGAAGCAGGGATTTCTGTGGGCATCTTGCCTGATGCATCAGGGTAATGCCCTGAAGCATGTAAACCATATATCTGTCTGGAAAGGGTTATGATTTGTTCTATGGTAGCATCCAAAAGATTCAGGCAGTATCTTGGTCCCTTGTGCTTTGCGTTGTCTGAAATATGCCTGTCCCAGTTTGGACAGATGAGCTGGGCAAGACATTTTAGAAAGGGGGAGCAGAGACCCAGGAGGACTGAACTGTCTTTTCCAATGTCACCAGAAAACCAAGAGCAGCCCCCAGAGGTGTGGAGGCTTTGCCTCCCTACGTAACTCTGAGCTAAGGGACACAGGATGGTTTGTTCTCAAAGCACGAAAATGATTTTTGAGGACACTGGAACAGCTGCTTCTAAACTGCTGAAGCCATTTGAAAATCTACCTGTGGTAATCCCTTCAAGTAAATACGATCTTTGTTCTTAATCTGCAATTTGGGGATGAGCTGGCGATGCTCTTGACACTGGAGGGCAATCCCTGGCCAGCCCCATGAGACGTCCTGCCAGAAGAAAGCAGGAGGGACCAACCTGGCATCCTCTTCATAGCCATTTCTTTTTTGCATAGTAAAATGTGATTTCTACCGAGCTGGTGACACTGAGGAACGAACAGCTGAATTCTGCTTTTCCTGGTGAGAGTCAGAAATAGATCTGGAGAGATGATGACTCACCTGTAATTGAGAAAAACCGAATGGCATCATCATGAGCTTCAACAGTTAAGTCCTGATTTCACCTGCCAGAAAGAACAGACTGACAAAGCTGCAGAAGGCCAGAGCGAGCTGGAGACGGGGCCCAGCGCGAGGGAATCCTTCGCTTTGTTACAGTGTTTTGCATGTAATGGGCTTAGCACGCCTGCTACACGTGTACCGTGTGATCCCACAGCAGCACGGGTCCCTGCACAGGGAAACGGAGCTGCACGGACAGCAGGGCAGGAGGAGAGCTGGTGGTGGAGCCACGAGAAGCCCCCCAGCCCGGACTGGAGGCCCGCTCCGTGCCAGCGGTGCATGCGTACTCCTCCCTGCGCCTCTCCCTGCAGTTCCCGTCCGAAGCAGAGATGATGTCAGAGTTGTCATGGCATCGGTATCTATGGAACCGGGATGATCATCACGGTGCTATGAAAACTAACCCAGGAGATGGTCCTGGAGCCGCGGGGGGGAACTCCCTTTGCAGTAATTGAGGGTTTCCCTCTGTAAGGTTCCTCTCTTTTTCCTCCTTCCTACGGGGGAGGGAGCAGGGATGGGGCTTGGCCTCCTCCTGTCCCACGGCAGCTCTGGGGGCCTCCTTTCCTGCATGAGGGAAGCAAGAGCTTGAGCTTGAGCCCCATCAGCCTTCGCTTCCCTTTCCTTGCCCCAGCGCATGGCTGTGTAACAGTGTGCCTTGCTGTGAAGCAGCCACCAAACCTTTCCCTCTGCCATGGGAACAGGCTGCTCTTGGCCAAAGGCCCCGAGCGAGCTGCCAGCGGAGCACCTTGCTCACGCTGTAGGTCCCAAAGCCCTGCCTGTGGCGGGGCTGCTGCTGCGGGGGCCTCCCCAGAAGAGGTGCCAGCAGCCCTTTCTGCTGTTCCAGCTGCCTGTCCCCGCTGTCAGCAGGGACACCAGCGGGGCCGGGCGGAGAAAGGCTGTTTATCTCAGGGGAAGCAAGGTGTGCACCTGCAACAGAGGTGAGCTGAGCAGCGTGGTGACCTCCCTGCGCTCCAGGCCACGGCCCTGGGTACTTAGAGCCGCATGGGCTGCCCTGGCCTTAGCACGGGTGGCCCTTGCCATTGCACGGTGACACTGGTGTAGCATGGTGACCCTTGTGACAATACCCTACCCCGGCCATAGCACGCCATCCCAGAAGCAGCATGGTGACCATGGCGCAGTAATCCTTGGGACAGCACGGTGACCCTGGCTGGGGCAAGGTATCCTGGGTGTCCCCAAGCACAGCACGCTGTCCCCAGCTATTGCACGGTGACCGTGCCTATAGCACGGTGACCCTGGCTGCAGCGCGGTGACTGTGGCCATAGCGTGGTGTCCCTGGCTTCAGTGCGGTGACCGTAGCCATAGCGTGGTGTCCCCAGCTGCAGCACGGTGACCGTGGCCATGGTGTGGTGACCCTGGCTTCAGTGTGGTGATCGTGGCCATGGTGTGGTGTCCCCGGCTGCAGCGCGGTGACACTGGCTGCCCACGGCCGCATCCCGCCGCGCCGGGGCGCACCTGTCGGTGTCGTGTCCCCCGCCTCCCCCCCCCCGCGCCCGGCAGGTGGTTCCTCCCGCTGCCCGCACGCGGCGCTGCGGACGAGCCCACGCGGGAGGCGGAGCGGGGGGGGAGGCGGGCAGGCGCGCGGCCGGCGCGGGGCGCGCGCGGCTGGGCTCGGTGCGGAGCGGAGCGGGCGGCGGGGGAAGATGGAAGGAGCCTCCTTCGGAGCGGGCCGGGCCGGGGGGGCCATCGACCCCGTGGATTTCCTGAAGCAGCCGCAGACCATCCTCCGGGTGACGGCCTGGGTAAGGCGGAACGGCCGGTCCCGGCCGGGAAACGGGGCCGCGGGGCTCGGCAGCGGGCGTGGGGCAGTGCCCGGGCACCGGGCAACGGCGGTGCCGTGGGCAGCGCCCGTTGCGGCGTGCAGTGCCCGTGCGACGTGCAGCGAGCGGGTAGCGTGCGGCGTTCGTGCACGGTGCGGTGCCTCTGCAGCCGTGAGGCGCTGGTGCAGCCGTGGCGGGTGGTGGCCAGCTCGTGCGGCGTGGTGGCCAGCTTTGTGGCATGGTGGCCAGCCATGGCAAGTGGTGGCCAGCCATGGCGAGTGGTGGCCAGCCTTGTGGTGTGGTGGCCAGCCGTGGTGGGTGGTGGCCAGCCATGGCGAGTGGTGGCCAGCCTTGTGGTGTGGTGGCCAGCCATGGCAGGTGGTGGCCAGGCTTGTGGCATGGTGGCCCGCTGTGCAGCGTGAGGCTGACCGGGGCGGCAGAGCTTGCAGGTTCCCGTGGGTGTTCGCAGGGAGGTTCCTTGGGAACAGGGCAAGGTGCGGCGGGTGGATGTGCCGCTGCCCCTTACCAGTTTTGTCCCTGGTGCTTGAGCAAAGGGCAAGGGGACGGGGTGTAAATCAGGAGGCAGAGGACATTTTACTTCCTTCTACGCTCCGTGCATCCATGTGTGTGTGTGTAACAACAAACCCGAGAGCCAGCCCTGCCCAGCTCCCCGGTTCTTCTGAAAGATGTCACGGTTTCTGGCTGTTTCCCATGTCCAATTCCTGCCGCCGAGCGGAGAGCAGGAGGTGGGATGTGCTGGGCAGCCGCTCAGGGAAGGCTTCGCTCGCCGGTGGTCACGGGAAGCTGCGCGCTGATGCTCGCCGAGGCCGCGGAGCCTGGCTGCCCAAGGGTGAGGGCAGCCGCTAACTCGCCTCCACCGGCCCGGTTTGTCCCTGCTGACACCTGCAAGTGTGCACGGCCCCGGGGATCGGTGGTGCCTGGCCCTTCCCAAAGCCCCCGATGAGGAGGGTCTGCCCGGCTCTCACCGTGCCAGCTCCTGGCTCCGGCGCTTGGCCAGAGCTGCGGGCGAGCGGAGCTGGGCCTGGGGGGCTCGTCCTCACCCGTGTCGGGCCTTTGCTCTGCACGGAGACCCTCAGCCACCCGCGCTGGCTCGGTGTCACCTTCAGCAGTGCCAAATGCAAACAGGGAGGGAAGGAAAGGTGTGATGAGAAGGTGCTGCCCCCCCGGCTGCCCTCCTCCCAGCCCACCCGGCGGGCGCGTTCGTGGGGCTCTCTGGGGTGGGGGGCCGTAGCCAAGGCCCTGTACAGCACAACATGGGAGCGGGTGCTTATCTTTAAGCACGTGAGCAATTCCAGCTGCAATCACATGCTTAAAGTTAAACCACATGCTTAAGTGTTTTGCTGGATGGGAGCCAGCGTGCTTTCCAGGGCTTAGAGGAAGCCCCTGACTCTGTTACTGGAGAAGAACGGAGGGCAGGTATGGATCTAGAGCATCCGGACTTGGGGTACGTGGGGTGTGTTGGGCAGGGCTCGGGCACCTGGCAGCAGTCGTTTCCTCGAAGCATTTCCTCAGTCCAGAAAACTTGTTCTGGATCCACCTGGATGTTGGTTTTGGGCACAGTTAGATAAATTGGTGGTTGTCCCACAGGTGATGAGTTAGGCTCCTCATAAAATAAATCTGCCACCACATGCCCGGAGGGCTCACCATCCTGGTCATACAGGAGGAGATCGGACACTGCTGGGAAACAGGGACAGAATATGGAATATAGAGATAAAATAAACATCCCAGCTTAGAAAGTATTCATGCGTGTATTCCCTGGCTGGTTTATTCAATGGAGAAGTCACTCGTTTCATGGTTCTGTGTTCACAGGGAATCTGTGAAAACCGAGCACTTAAAACTACAGAGACGCATCAGCTTAACTCTGACCAAGTGCAGGGGACACTGACGTGGACGCACGTGGGCTGTGCGCTGTGCTGTCCCACGCGTGGATATTGGGAGTGTTGAGAGCTGGCTCCAAAGCCCATGAGCTCAGAGGGAGGGTTTTGCTGTTCTCAGCGGCTGGGGACCAGGCTGGGGCAGCTCATCTTAAAGCCCTTTGGACCCCTTTTCCCACGTCTCACATTTGCTGGCGGATCTGTCGGGGACCCCTCTCCCCCGCCGCTCCAGCTGGGTGGTTCAGAGCCCCGGCTGGCCTTCGCTCGGCTCTTGCAGTCCACTTAACTGTGTCTTAAACTCGTTCAGCATTTACGTGAGCAGGGGCTTGAGAGGTGTGAGCGGAGGTCTCCTGCCCACCGGCCTGCGTGGCCATCGCTATTCCTTGCAGGTTTTGTAAAGCCAACGTGCCCGGGCTCCTTCTGAGCGGTTGCTTCGCTGCTCTTGCCAGACGGGACCCATGTCAAGATGGAGAGCTTGGATGGAGGAGGCAGCCAACAGGGTTTGCCTGCGAGGTCTCTGCTGCCTTTCTGTTCTGCCCTGACGCCCGTAATTGCTGCCCCGAGCACATGGCAGTGCTGTGGCACGTGGTGGTGCCTGCTCCTGATGGCGCCGGGCAGGCGGCATGGACCAACGCCCCGCCGTGATGCTTCCCGATTCACGAAGCAAACGGAAACCTTCTCGGGCTTTCCTGTGGCATGTAACCCCCGGGGATGGCTACTCAGAGAGCCGTTGGCTGAGGCTTTGAGGATGACTGAGTTTAGGTGTTGGGGTGGGTTTATTCATGTGGTTTTCCTTCCTGTGCTTTGTTGTTGCATCTTTTTAAACACGTTTAACCTGTGCAGTTGGATCAAACCTCCGAGACGTAACCCTTGCTGCCTGTATGACGTTACGCTCCTTTGGTGTGGAAAGGAGGGAGCTGCCTGGGATGTGCTGGTTTGGGTGGGAGTATGGGTGATGGAGAACCACCATCGGTGCCGATCCAGACGAGGGCCGTCGCTGGGGTTTCACGTCGAGCTACCACCAAAGGAGGGTCCAGCTCCATTCAGTGACTCCAGTAGCTGCTTCGGGACAGGGGGTTCAGACCTTGTGCTGGCAAATGTCTAAGGGACTGGGAGGTGAATGGGGGCTTCAATGGAGAAATCCCCAAATGCAAGTGGTGGTAAAAGGGGATTCCTGACTGTGCCTCTGTCCCTGGCAGAGTAATTCTGAGTATCTGAAGGGGGAAAACCGCTCCTGGCGTGAGCTGTAAAATCAAAAGCTGGAAAGAACCATTCAACGGTTCCTCATTCATCTCTTCCCCCTCCGTCTGATGCAGTTTGTCAGATGAAGATGTGATCGCTCTTGTGGTTTCCTTTTGAGACATTTTTTGCAGAGCAAAACAAACTCGATATTCACGCAGGATGCCCGCAGAATCATGAGTTCCTTTCTCTGTCGCTGCCAGCACCAGCTGGACTTTCAAGTGGCCAGGCAGCTTTGCAGGGGCATTGTTCATTTAACGTAGGTTTAGGTTTGACTTTTAAAAGCGATTCTGGAAAATATTCTAGTAAAGTCAATGTTTTCTGTAATTTTTCTTGTTTCTTGAAGTTAAATAAATTTGTTGTTCGTCACCTGGATCACTGGAGAGAGCTTTTCCTATGCAGGATTTTATCTCATTGGGGCCAGTATTTTATTTGGGTTTTCCTTGCAATAGTGTTATGCTTTTAAGAGCAAACCCTCTGTTAGGGGACTGGAGTAGGGCAGCCAAACCTGATTGCTTAGCAGAGGCGTGGCAGCAGAGCGGCAGCCCCTGTAGCCTTTGTAGGGAACTTTTATGGCCAGAGGTTACTTCGGCTCAGATCCAGCAAAGTCTTTATGTGCTCGGCTTTGCACTGATATGGATCTTAGTCCCTAATACAGCTGATCCTTGTCTTTCCGCAAGGCAGATGCGCTTTGCTGAGGTGTGACTTTGGTAAGGGATGTGCTGGGGGGGGGGTTTGATGTACCCGGAGTGGGTGGTGGTTCTTGGAGGGAGGGAGCGTGCCCTTTCCATCCTGGTCCAGCTTTGTTTTGTTTCTCCAAAGGGATGGAAAGGGCAGGATTTGTGCTCATGGTAAAAGATGTGTTTATTTTTATTAGAAAAAAACAAGCTCAGGAGCAGAAGAGCCAGGCAGCAAACGAAGGAGAACGTGGCTCCAGGATTGTGGCTACCCTGCACCCTCAGCACTGCTGAGGAGTTGCACACCTGGGGTGAAGCTGGTTTGAGGTGCTGTGGGCGCACGTTTGGGTTTCCAGGGCTACAACACGCAGCTCTTGCAAAGGGTTGGAGCTGGAGCCTGGAAGGTTCCCTCGCTGGAGCAGACCCACCCGGAGGTGGCTGCTGGCGTGCCCAGCACTGGGCTGAGAACTCCCCAGGAGACAGCAGCAAGGTGGGAGCCTCAGGGCTGCAAGCTCTGAAGAGCTCCCACAGCCTCCAGGGGTTTCACTGACCCTTGAGCACTTGGGGCTCTCAGCCAGAGCTGCAAGGCTGCTCTGGCACTCAAGGAGCCCGATGCTAAGAATCATTAGCGTGATCTCAGCTGCTCTGGACTTTGTCCGGTCTTGGCTGCTTTCAGTAGGGTCACCAGATTTCTGTCTTAATTCTCTCTTTCCGTGAGCTGTTGATTAAAGGCAAAACCTAAATTTAACATGTTTGGTAATGGCATTATACAGAAGTTTCACTACATCTGAGCTTAAAATGCTGCTAAATTATCATTTTCCTGTCATCACTGGTTCAAAACGCTGCTGGCTTGCCATGTGCTCAGATTGCGTTACTAGATTAGGAGCTTTGAATGGGGGCTGTGTTTCAGCCAGCGTCTCTTGCCACATTAGAAAAAGTAATTCAGTAAAAATCGGTCATGTGGTCATCAATACCATCCTTCCCCAGCTGCTTGGCCTGGTGGACATGTCCATGGACCTCTTACGGCCGGCATCATACCACCCCTTTCCGTGCCAGAAACTGCGTCAGGTCTTTCCTTTGTGGTCGTAGTCATCATCCTTGTGGGAGATCTGGCCTTGCTTCAAGGACTTCTTTAGTCTTCACACCCTCCAATAAATGATGCAGATTGGTGCTAGAAACTTCCCTGTGACTGACAACTGTAGAGATAAACTGGAGAGGGACCTGATTGCCCCAGAATTTGAGCGTGGTGGATGTTGAAGGCGGCCGGCCCTCTGCCAAGGGTCTAACTCATCCCTGAGCGAGCACCTGCACGAGGTACATATGAGACTCAGAGGTGACCTTATTGCAGTCTACAACTACCTGAAGGGAGGTTGTAGTGCGGTGGGAGTCGGCCTCTTCTCCCAGGCAACCAGCGCTAGGACAAGAGGACACAGCCTCAAGCTTGGCCGGGGAGGTTCAGGTTGGCCATTAGGAAGCATTTCTTCTCAGCAAGGGTCATTAGCCATTGGAAGGGGCTGCCCAGGGAGGTGGTGGAGTCACCATCACTGGAGGGGTTTAAGAAAAGCCTGGACATGGCACTTAGTGCCCTGGTCTAGTTGCCATGGTGGTGTCAGGGCAACGGTTGGACTCGGTGATCCCAGAGGGCTCTTCCAACCTGGTTGATTCTGGGATTCTGTGATTCTGTGACTCCAGACAAGGGCTTACCTGGGGCTTGTGAAGGCGCTCAGTGCTAGGCAGGATTTGGCCTGTGCTCGTTTGACCTTCATTGTTTTCCCTTCTCATTTGCTGGTCGATCCTTCACTTGCTGGCTGGTGGCTCGAGGAGGTGAGGATGCCGAGCAGGGTGGCATCGGGCTCGCTGATGCTCGTGTGAGAGTGGCAAAGGCTCATACAGACGCTGGTACCTGCTCTCTGTGCGTGCGGTTTGTGCCCAGCACCATCGATTGTGAGCTGCAGCAGAGCAAATTAGCGGTGGATTGTTTTTCTTCATGCATTAGATTTCCTCGATGTTGACGTTAATGGTTACTTGCGTGTGTAATCAACGTTTTGCAGCCTCCTACAACCCCACACCTTCTGGCAATGTTTTTTATAGGTCCCAAATCAGAGTACAGTGCATCAGCAGTGGAAACATCTCACCTTAAAATGGCTGACAGTTCACACGCTGACGCTTCCAGCTTGTGCTCTCTGGCGTTATTTGCTTTGTGTTCTCCTTGTGATGGCTTTGCTCAGACCACGAGGTCTCCTGAAGCGCATTTTTGGTGCTAAAAGCAACATGGATGAAAAATGTGCAGTGTCCTGGGGTCCAGCCGGCTCAAGCCTCAGGAGGGAACACGGATCTGCAAAGTGTAATTACAGAACCGAGCCAGGCAGCCTGGCCAGCCACCTTCTTCCAGATGGTAAAGATCTGGTGCAGAGAAGGCGGCTGCGGGTCTCCTGGCTTCGTGCACACCTAAAATGGTGTCTCCATCGTGGGGCACACAGGCGTCCCCAGCGCCCTGGGCTCCTGCGAGGGTCCAGCAGCCTGGGCACAAAGTCTGGACGCTGCTGAGCGAGGCACCTGCCCTCAGCCTCCCCCTCGCCTTTTTTGGGGGGGAAAGAATAAGATTTCACTCGGTCTCCTGCTGCAGGGCTGCCTGTGTGGCCACGCTGCTGGCACCTCCCTGCCCCTCCGCACAGCCCCGGCTGGCACAGGGCACCGGGTACTCAGTCACGGTCCCCTGCACTTAACAGCCGTTGCCAGAGAGGGCAAAAGAGGCAAAAGGTCTGGCCTCAGATGGGGTGAGCGGGGAAAATGGGAGGTGGGCAGCAAGCAGGGCCGGTGGGCGAGGTGTGCGTGCGGGTGCAGTGCTTTGGGTACCGACGGCAGCCTCGGAGCAGCAGGCTCCTGCCCAGGCGCAGCCTCCAGCCTCGCATGAGCCGCGGCCTGTGGGTGCCCTCACAGGTGTTTACGGTGGCACTCAAAACCCCTCCGGTGTTGGGTTTGCACCAGCCGTTTTCCAGAGGCCATCCTGGCCAGCGTACCCCAGATCGCTGCTGAGACCTGTCCCTTTGTCCCGCGTTACAGAAATGCTCGTTGGCCTGGCAAGGTGGCCCCTCGTGCTTGGAAGCAAGCTTTTAACTGGGGGAACTGGGCAGCTGGCTTTCATTAAGGAGTGAGGTCCCTGGCTTCTCGCTGGTGTAACACGAGCTCCCTTTGCACTTGCACGAGCAGCTGATCTGCGTCATCGCGGGTCCAAGCACTTCGTGCATCGCCCCGACCCGCGTTGTTCTCCCTCCCGGGGTGTGGCTGAGGCACAGAAGCTCCTTTGTGTGGCTGAAGTGCAAGTCTTAATGGGAAGGATGGGAGAAGACAGCTTTCCTCCTTCCCATGCAGAGAGCAGCACTAATGGTGCCGGCTGCGTGCCGGCATCTTCCAGCCGCTCTCTGCCGCGATGCGCCGGGGAGAGGCAGGGCTGGGCGACCCGCACGGCAGGCTGCTGGCCAGGGCACCCCGAGCCACAAGCAGATTTATGGGAAAGCCTTGGCAGGGGGGATGCAATTCCATACTGGGATGGCTGGAGGTAATCCAGTTTTCTTACTGGGTCTTGCACCGGTTCACGCAGTGAGAGCACAATCTGTTGCGTGTTACGTTGAGTTGTTCAGCTGGAAAATGGAGCATCCTTTGAATGCTCAGGCTCCTCGGTGAAGCCTGGGAGATGTGGAGGAGCCTGGTAGGAAGGTGGCCGGGCTTGGGATGCCCCCGTGCTGTGCGTGCCAGTGACGTTGGCACTTGGTCCTGAGTGCTGTCACAGCCCTGCGTGATCACGGGGACCGCGGTTTTGGGGACCAGCCTGGCAGGCAGGAGGAGGGGGGAGGCAGAGGAGCACCTCTGGAGAGCAGGACCCCAGCAGCCTGGCCCAGACCTGTAAAATCTCCCTCGCAGTGGAAAACCTCGCCTTGTATTTTCACCTTCAAGTCTCTGATGAGCTGGTTGTGGGTTTGAGCCAGTGCGGTTTGTGGAGGTGACTGGAAAATGGCACTTGTTCTGCGTGAACTTTTCAGCTGGGTTTTATTTTCCCCCGTCTACCCACATTTTCTCAAATTATTTTTTTCACCCACACTTAGAAAGACAAGGCCAAATCTATTATCATTAAAAGGTTTTACCAGCACCAGCAGCGAGAAGGATGCTTTGCTTTGCCAAACCCTCTGGAGATGGAAGTTACGCAGTGAAATGTCTGTTCTTTCCATCTCCATCCCAGAAGAGCTGCTCCACCGACAGCCCCAGGCGTGCAAACCTGCGGGCAGGCAGCCACACACCTTGTCCTGTGATGGCCTTAATCATATTTATGGGAGCCCTCCCTCAGCCCCGAAACTGAGGAGCACAGAGCAGTAGCCGGGGTTGTTGGTCCTGGGAGGACTAAGGATGGACCCACTTCTCGAAGAAGCTGAGTTCTCTGCCCTGCCGCAGAAATAATCCCGTGGAATCAGAGGTTCTCAATTATTCATGTTTTCCAGAATCACATTATTTCTTCCAGGGCCTGTTTTATAAATGCTGCTGCTATTTCTGATGGTAAATAACAATTTTGCATTATTTATGAACAGATTTTTACAACTGCTGATGTTACAGCTGCTGCCAAAGCACTGGGAAAATTATTATTGCTGTTTGTTGTTGTTTCTTTCTTACAATGCAACCCTCTTGTTCTGTGTGTGATGATGATCACAGAATCACAGAATCAACCAGGTTGGAAGAGCCCTCTGGGGTCATCGAGTCCAACCATTGCCCCGACACCACCATGGCAACTAGACCAGGGCACTAAGTGCAATGTCCAGGCTTTTCTTAAACCCCTCCAGAGATGGTGACTCCACCACCTCCCTGGGCAGCCCCTTCCAATGATGATGATGATGTGCCCGTCACGCTCCGTAAGTGCAGTGCCAGCGAGGAAGAGGGTGCAAGTGCAGGCGGGTGACTCGGGTTGCTGTTGAGCTTGTGGCCGGTGCTGGGACCTGAGAAGAGCTGGGGATGGATGGGGGCAGGACCCCGGGTAGTGGTTAAATGGGAAGAGGAGGAAGGTCTGGTTATCTCCTTGTGCCAGCCATGGAGAGGTCCATGGGACATCTGTGCTTCCCATCCCCTGTTAGTGCTCTGAGGACAAGCTCTGCTCTCCTTCTCACCCTGCTGTCAGACCCCTGCCTTTCATCTCCGTGCAGTGACGGAGCATTTTGGGAGAGCCTGGCTGCATGTTCCCTGCAGCCTTGTCACACCATGACCTGGGGGGCTCCAGGCTGGGTACAACGGGTTGTTCCTCCTGCACATCTTCGGGTAGCTCAGGGATGCCGGCTAAATTAGCAGGCAGGTTTCAGGGCATCTCTCCCACCTGATACACGGCTGAATTGTAAGTGCTGGAAGCAATAGGAGTCTGCTGGGCTTGAAATGGGGTTGAAAGACAAGCCCTGCCCTTGGGTGTGCTGCCGGTGGGTTTCTGGAGGTGGGAGTGAGCACGGCGCAACCTGCTCATCCATCACGTGCTTGCAGATACCAGCATGAGAAGCTGGTGGCAAAGTCCCAGGCTTGGGGTGCTGGGGTAGCTGCTTGCAGGAGCTCCAACACACCTAAGGTCTATGTGCTCCGGAGACTGCTGCTTCTGCTCATCATTGATTTCAGCTGACACCCTGCAGAGAAAAAAAAATACCCCTCACCAATCCTTCACATCTCAGTGATTCAGTCCCTTGTAGGTCCAGTTCTTCGTTGTCCCTCCAACCTGAGTTAGTGGACGTTATCTAAGGCGTGTTTGCTAATGAGACACTTGCATTTGTAAGTAGCTTCAGACACAAGCAGCTCTGGCACAGCACTGGAAGGAGTTTGGAGGAATCTGGATGAAATCCTTCGGGGCAGGCAAGAGTGAGATACCTGGCCAGTGCTTGGGAGAAAATGTCTATCACAGGGTTACGTTAAAGAGTGGTCAGAGCTTTCTGAATGGTTTGCTCGTGGTGGCTGTTTCACCCAGCTCTGCGAACGCGGCGCTTCGGGGAGCGCGGGGCTGGGCAAGGTAGCCCACGGCCGGGCACCAGCTCCATGCATAAGGCGCAGGGGACTCTGCAAAGGCCACCAGCTGCAGGTTGTCACGGGGCTCTTCGGCCACCGCCTCTGTCTGTCGCCTGTCTCAGTCTCGTGCTCTTCATGTCGTGGTGTTACTGCAGAAGTGGGGTGTCCAGGGCGGGAGCTGCACCGTACCCCCAGACCCCAGCTGCCCTGGGCAGGCGCCGTGCCAGGCGTGCTGGGTGGCATCTCACCCCCCGCCTGCGTGCGTGGCCTCCAGCCGTGTCCTGCGCGCGGGGGTGCGGGGAGCCGTGCTGGCAGCAAGGGGCGAGATCAGAGGCTCACAGCTCGGTGGAGGGGTGTCTGCACGCCCCGCTTCCCCCCCTGCTCTCGCCTTGGGATCCAGGCGTTGGAGCAGCGCTTTCGAGGCTCTGATGGAGCAGGGTCCAGAGCAAATTGTGATGCAGCGGGTCCCCTGGCTTCCACTCGGTGCCTTTGGTGTCGGAGGGAGAAGGGAATTACTTTAGCACACAGCATCGTGAATGGTGTTAATTCAGGCAGACCATCCAGCTCCTTCCCTGCCTGCAGGGACGTGAAACACCCCCGGTGGGACCCGGGCAGCCACCAGCACCCCCCTGCCCTTCTGTCCCTCGCAGGGCTGAAACCAGGTCACTGGATAACGGCTGCAGGCGCTGTGTCCTTCAACCCCTGCTAAGCCAGGCGAAAAACTGCCCTGTCCTTCTCAGGGCAGCCTCTCCCCCTGCCCCGCTGCGCCCCGGTGAGCTGCTCCCCACCTCCCACGCTGCCCTGCGCCATCCCCCTCCCCGGGGCATCCAGTCCTGCCCTGGTCAGCCTGCTCAGCAGCTCAGTTATCCTCTGTAACTTCATTTCTCCCCGCTCTGCAGCGAGACAACGGGGTTTATCGAGCCCAGCCTGACAGCGGAGAGCAGCACGAGCAGAACGACTGTGCAGAGACCTGGCCCATCTATTTATTTTTTCCCTCCCCAGAATAACATCTCTTAAAATACTCTGCAAACCAAGGCACTGAAAGGCAGGCAGGCTCACGGCGAGAGTGGACCGAGGTACCATCCACCAGCCCGGTGCTTAGGGCCACCGACCAGGCGAGAGTCGGGATCTGTCTGACAAATGCCAGGTTGCCATGGAGTCAAAGGCAGGATTGAATCCAATTACGTTGCTGTCGGAAAACAGTTAAATGCAAACAGCAGCGAGTTGTGTTTTCTCTTTCCTTCTGCAGATCTTCTCCATCGTGGTGTTTGGCTCCATCGTGAACGAGTGCTACGTGAACAAGGACAGCCAGAACCCCGAGCTGCTCTGCATCTTCAACGAGAATGAGAGCGCCTGCAGCTACGCCGTCGCCATCGGCATCATCGCCTTCTTTGGCTGTATCTTCTTCTTCATCGTGGACCTCTACTTCCAGCAGATCAGCAGCGTGAAGGACCGCAAACGGGCCGTCCTGCTGGACCTCGGCTTTTCGGGTACGTCTCTGGCTTTGCTGTGCTTGCGAAGGGCGATGCTGGCTCCGCGGGGCCGTTGCTGTGCCCTGCAGCTCCACTCCTGAGTCCTGCCCTCTCCTCCCGCGGCGTGGCACGACTCGTGTGCCTCAGTCGAGGAGAACAGAGGTGGCGGATGGGTTGTTCCATCCAGCCGTGAGCTCAGAGGCAGCGGTGAGGAAGCTGGTGTGTGGTGGCTTGGGGACAGTGGGGTGTCCCACTCATCTGTGTCACTTTTGCAACCAGAGACGTTCGCTGAGCTGGATTCGGTGAGGCCACCTAGGGAAGTGAGGCTTGGTGGTCGCATCTCAGAGACCAGCCAGGGCGTTTTACCCTCCCACATCTCCCGTTTCTGGCTCAAGCAACTGTTGTTTCATCAGTTACATCTGGGGCTGTTTCCACTCTGTGCGTGTGTGTTTTGGAACAAAGCAGAAACGTGCTGCTCCACACCACGATAACCCGCGGTGCCTCCAGGGCTGCGGGGTGGCCCTGTGGGTCTTTGAGATCAGGTTGAGATGTAGGGGAGCTGAACTTCAAGCAGGCAACACACTGGGTGACCCTACAAGGTTCTTTCCATCCCTGTTTTTCCAGTGATTGCAAATCAGCCTCTTCTCAAATAGCTCCTTTTGGGCCACACCACCGGCCAAGGCACCCAAGGTCACTGCTGCTGTTTGAAAATCTTGATGGCAGCAGGTTTGTGCCTCCTCAAGCGGGGTCCCTGCAGCAGCGGCGGCGGTGGGCAGGGACAGCACTGACAGGCTCTCTTCTCCTTCAGGTTTCTTGTCCTTCCTGTGGTTCGTAGCCTTCTGCTTCCTCGCAAACCAGTGGCAACGGACGACGATGAGCAAAGGAGTTTCGCAAGGAGCAGACGCCGCCCGGGCAGCCATCACCTTCTCTTTCTTCTCCATCATCGTCTGGGTGAGTTCAGCTTCGGAGCTCAGGTGGGCAGAGGAGAAATGAAACCTGCTCTGGGCTCGGCGCCGAGCGGGGAGGAGGAATCTGGGCTGTGGTTTGGAGAAGTGAATCCTGGTGGGCAGCACGGGGCTGTACTGCGGAAACCTGCGCGCCCTCCAAAGGGAGACGAAACTTGCAGTTTCTTACCCGGGAAGCGTCAGCTCGGTCCCCTCTCGCTGGGGAATTCCAGACTTCCCCTTCTCCTGCGGCTGGGAAGTTGCGTTCCCATCGAAAACGTGTCGCCAGCCACGAGCTGTCCTCATTTTGGGGCCTCCTTAGAGCCCCAGGAGCGGCTTCATTTGAACCCAGTGAGTCCCCAGGGCACATGAGCTGGTCTCAGGGGATGGCGGGGGCATTTGGGGAGCTCTCAGGCTCAATAGCTTCCCTCGTGGCTCCTCCGCTGCCCGCCCCAGAGGCAGGGACTTGCAGAAGCCCCGTTTGCGCCTGCTTTAGGCTCTGTGCACCCCCGGGGCCGTGCAGTGGCAGAGGGACGTTTGCCAGGGGCGTGCAAAACCCCACAGCTGCTGGATCCCACGTGTGCCCGGGGATCCCTGCACCGCCCAGGGGGCTCCTGCTGCGGCCGCTGCACGTGGAGGAGCAGGGGTGGCCCCTGTGTCACCGCCACCCCCTGCTCCAGCTTCTCATGGGCTGACAGCACCCAAGATGGGCACTAATTCCCTATTGCCTGAAAAGAATCAGGGCAAAAGACAGGCTGAGGCTTTCCAGCAGCGGGCCTGGCCCCAGTTACGCGCCAGTTTAACTGCTCCCCGCTCTGTTATGATCCAAATCAATCTCTTTTAATCCCAGCTCCCCCGCAGCTCTCCTCCATCTCTATTGCCAGGCTGCCCAGCTCGTGCAGCCTTCCAGAAAGGGCACGGGGTGGGATGCTCTCCCCATCCCACCAGCGTCTGCTCTCACCCCGGGGAGGGCAGCGGGGACGCCGGTCCCCAGGGCGGGTGGCGGGGATGTGGGGTCACCCCGGCAGCCCCTCCGCCGGGTGCTGTGCTCGATGGGCGCCCGCCCGGCGCTGGGGAGAGGTGCTGGGCTGTGGCTGGGAAGCTGTTCTCAGTGTCTGGGCGTGGGTTTTTTTTCCCCTCCTGAGCCTGTCATTTATAAACTAATTGAATTGTTAATGAAACCTCCTGAAATAAGAGCAAGCGTGGCGCGCTCGCAGCTCTGCCGCCCGCATCTCCCACGGTTTGCGTCCTCGATACTGGCAACCTGCGAGAGGGTGAAGGAGTCTCGGCAGAACTGACCTATTTTGCTGGCCCCGCGCTCGGCAGCTTTCCCTCCCCACAGCACGTGGGTTTATTGGTGCCAACGGTGCCAAACCTGCGTGGCCGCGGACCCGAGCCCAGGCTGCGCCCCCCGCCCCAGACAGAGCTTTGGGGGGTCACATAGAAATGGCTTCTTTAGCGTTGGGGGGGTGGTTGGGAGTTGGTTTGGCTCTTGGCTACGATGGAGCGGGGCCAGCAGCCACCTGGGATGCTGCGATGTGCGTGGGGCTTTGCAGTGAGCTGGGGGGATGTGGGGTCCTGGGGGGACAGAGGGTCATGGGGGGACGGGGGGTCCTGGGGGGATGCAGGGTCCTGGGGGGATGGCAGGGTCCTGGGGGGACAGGGGGTCATGGGGGGATGGGGGTTCTGGAGGGATGGGGGGTCCTGGGGAGATGCAGGGTCCTGGGGTGACGGGGGGTCCTGGGGGGACAGGGGGTCCTGGAGGGACAGGGGGGTCCCAGCCACCGCGTTGCCGTCCCCCCTGACCCCTCTCCGTCCCACGCAGGTCGCGCTGGCGGTGAAGGCGCTGCAGAGATACCGCCTGGGCACGGACATGTCGCTCTTTGCCACCGACCAGTTCGCCGCCGACCCCGCCGCGGCGTACCCCGGCTACCCCACCGGCAGCGGCATGGAGAGCACAGAGACCTACCAGAGCCCCCCCTTCACCGAGACCTTAGAGGCCAACCCCAAAGGCTACCAAGTGCCGGCGTACTGAGGGGCGAGGGCCGGGAGAGCGAGTGCTACGGTGCAGTACCCCGAGCCGGTCGATCGCAGATGTATCCAGTCCCATTCCCTTACCGTGGCGAGTCAGTGCCGGGTTCCTTACCCTTAGCTAGTTGTGCAGTGAACTCTGTACAGTGGTATTGGTTCTTGTCTTACCTGTCCAAGGGTTTTATAAAAGCAGTGTTCCCTCTAAGCCGGAAGGAATTGTTACCCCATCACCTACGCGTGGCGAAAGATGAGTAAATGCCCTCTCTGAGGCTTGACGCTGGGCTCTGCTGAGCGTCCCGGCGAGCCCAGGATGCCTTTCCCTGTTCAAAACACAGTAGCTGAGTTGTTGTTATTTATCTCGTTCTTCCAGAGCTGACACAGAATCGGTCCCGTGGTGGTGAGGGTGGGTGGGCGGCGCTGGGGAGGGCGGCCCCGCGCTGCTCCTGTTGCAGAGCTTTCCTGTACGTGTGCCACGGCGAGTGCCAAACTCACAAAGAAATCAGCGGTGTCTGGGTGACTTTTATTTGGATATATTTACTGTATAAAAGAAAAAAAATCCAACCAGGTGGTTCAAACTGAGCGTAGGAGCAGGGGGCATGGCGGGTTGGGGTTGTGTGGAACGTCCCGATTGCTTCGACGCTTCAGCAGGTTCTGGTTGAGGATCTAAAAAGTTCCTGTTTGAAATTGGAAGGCAGTTGAGCTCTAGTTGGCTGCTAATTAGGAGCAGGCTCTTATCAGCGGGAAATACGGCGCGTTACGGTTCCGCCCCTCCAGGGGGGCGTTGGGGAAGGGGGCAACTACAAATAGTTTTTTGGTTGGCGACGCTGGACACGTCCTCACGCCCAAACCCAGAGCTGCCCGCACGAGGGTGGGTGTCAGTGGCTCAAAGCCCAGGTCAGTGAGGAGCTGTGGTGAACCTGTGCTGTTACACCGGGTTCATCAGCTGGAGCAGGACCTCGGGGTGACGGTACCTGTCACCCTGCACTCCCCAGAACTGAGCAATTCCAGCTGAGACCTGGAAGGACTTTACAGGCCGTTGATGTCCATCACGTGGGGGCTCACGGCCCCGTGTTTGCAAACAGCGGGAGAAGGGAGTGGATGAAAAGCCCCCAGGAAGGAGGCTCGGGTTTGGTTTTCAGCTGCAAAATTCCTGCCTTGGCAAAACCAAACGGTGCAAAACCCCGTAGCTCCTTGTCAGCGACCTGCCTGCTCTGCCCGCGCGGTGGCTGTGACCTGAGCTGTTTGTCTCTAAGGACTAAGCTGAGCCTTGAATTCCCGACCACCTCACTTGCAGCTCCGTCCTGAGCAGCCCCCAGGGCTCTCCCGGGGGCCGGGGTTTCACCGTGCTGGGTTACGCTGGCAAAAGCTGGGTGCTGCCTCCTGACCTCATGCCAAGCAATAGTTACCGGCCTGCCCCGGCTCTCCTCGTAGCAAAAACATGCAGCAGGTGTTTTAGCATCATTAACACAGCTCATTTCTGCTGCTAAATTGCAGATAAATGCAGGAATAAGCAGCAAATCTCATCACGAGCAGCCACCGTCGGTGACAAAGTGCAGGACTCGACTCCCCGACTGTTCAGGCCGGGTTAAAGGTGCGTTGGCAGCCAGGGCTGGGGTTGCTGGGCCGAGCCCCTCGGCAGTGGGATGCTGCGGTGCTTCAGCGCCGTGTCGCTGCTTGGCTTCATGCAAGGAGCGAGGAGGAGGTGACCCAGGGGCATCTGCGGGGGCCTGTGGAGCAGAGCTCAGCGAGCAGTGGGGCATCCTTGCATTGAGGGACACCCAAACCCCAGGACGGTATAAGCCTAAATTGATTACATGACCCTTGTGGTTTTTCTCGAGTCAGTCTTGCTGGGAAAACAACAAAAAAGGTGAAGGATTTGAATCCAGGATAGGGTAGAACTGTAGCAATATTTTCCTTAGAGGGAACACTGAAATTTTAGCAGCACAAACAGTACTTGTGTTAATATTTTAGGAAAATTATAATCAATTTAAATGTTTAAATTGATTGTACGTGAGATAATGTTCGTTCAGTACGTTGTATTTTTCTAACTATATAACTGTTCCAGAGTTTCCTTGTAACCATAACGAACTAAAGCTCTGTCTGGCTGCGGGCCGTGGCCTGACCCCGGTGTAACCGTGCTGAATATACAACCCCTGAGTGTCCGCACCGAGGTCTGCCTTGCCTTTCTTTCCCCCCCGCCCTCCCAGGTGGGACGCAGCGGGGACCCACACCCCACGCACGCCCTCGTGCCGGGACTGACCTTGAGAGCAGCAACGGTGACACGGGGGCGACTTCAGCACGACTTCAGCCCCCGGCCGAGGCACCGTTGTTCTTCTCAAGGTCAGCAGCTCTTTACAGCTCCCCAAAAGTCCGTATTTATCAATCACCTTCACCTTGCAGCCGGCACGATGAGCAAGGACCTGGCTGAGTTTTGCTGGGCAGGAGAGAAGGAGGAGGAGGAAGGGGCTTGGGCGGCCAAGAGGCTTCCTGGCAGCAGGAAGGCAGGACAGATTGCTCCTTGATTAAACTGGAGCCGGGAATAACATCCCCAGCCACACCAACAGGCAGCTCGAGGAAGCTGAACCCCGCTCCTTCTGTCACCAAAAATCTGCCGCAGACCCCGTCGGTGGCGGGGAGGACGTCCCCGCTGGGGTGGCACGGGGAAGGACGGGCTCTGCAGAGGCAGGCAGCGTGGCCGGGCAGGCAGCCCACAGTCAGTGTGGGTTTTTCCAGGCACGGGATGAGCCGTAGTTAACGTGGTACCGCAGTGTCTAAGGCACACGCGCCTTGGCAAGAGCGTTCGCCCACCTTGAACAAAACCCATTTTCAGGTTTATTGGTGAGGCCATTGCCAGGGGCCCGTGTAGCTCCCTGGCTCCGCAGCAGCACAGGCAGGGCGAGAGGCCGGCCCCAGCCTGGCCAGCGATGCCACGTGCCTACCCCAGTACGACCTCCTCTTTCTTCACACGCCCCCGCCAGCCAGGCCGTGTCCCAGCGCCCGCGTTGGCTGTCGTGGCACGTCGTGACTCCTCAGGCAGACAAGCGCACGCAGGGACGGACCGTACCTAAATGTAACCTTCCAGGCTTATGGTTAGAGAGTTAGATCTGTCGGTGTAGTGACTGTAGTGTATTATTTGGGGTTCAAGCACTCATAGCATCATCCCTCATACTTCTTCCTCCCACTTTTTCTCCCCGCGCACTCGCTGCGTACAGCAGCACCAGCAGCTTGCCCTGTAGCCCGCCAGACCACGGCCTCGGAGCACGCCAGGCTCGTGCCGTGCCAGCTGCTGCCCCCACAAGCCCTTTGATACCTGCCCTGTTCTCTACAGAGCTCCGAAGCCCAGCGCCTCACCCGAGCTTGCAGAGGGCAGGACGGTGCTGCGCTCGGGCTGGCCTGCCCAAAGCTTTTGCAGAGCGTTGAGCACTGGATTTGGGTGTAAAGACCAGAATTCAGACAATCCCGGACTTTTCCTGGAGGTGGATTCTGCCAAATCGCCTTGCCCCAGGAGGGTCTGTTGCGACAACACAGATATTTCTCAGCACTGAAGTTAACCACATCATGGCTTTTGCATATTTATTTTAAGCATATTAAAAGATTTGAAAGAATCAGGATTTTCCCCAACATTTTAAGCTATTCCTAGCGAGGTGGAAGTTGTGCTTAAGTGACCCTTAGTAAAAAGATCTCCCCCCTTCCCTGTATCTATCTCAACCTGCAGGTTGAGCAGCCCCCTCCCTTTCAGTCCCGTCTCCAAGCAGTTGGGATCTCCCTGGCTACACCCTGTGGGACGAGTTTCCCATCAGCTCATGCTCCAAGTGCCAACTACGGCGTTTCTTTTCTACTCCCATCGAGCAGCAGCTCCTCACGGGGGTGGGTCGTACCCTTCTCTCTCCCCAGCCAAGCCCCCAGCCGGCGCAGGGGGGCTGCGGGGTCAGTTGAAGCTGACTGGGGTCAGGCTCTTCCTTAGCAAATCCCATCACTGCTTCAGGGGATAAAAGCTCCTGTCTCTATCCCCAGACTTCCTCTCAGCCTTTTTTTTCCCAATGTCTAGCCCCACTCTGGTTTAGTCCTAGAGAGCATTTTGTGCGTGGCAGAAGACCCTCTCCCACCACCCCTGCAGCTCAGACGCAGCCTTCACTGTATCAACTTGAAACCCCAGCCTGTATTTTGTTGCAATACACATTTAAACCTCACATTCTTTGAAGAGTTTTAATATCAAACCGATACCAAATGTGGTTTGCAAATTTAAGGGTTTTTTTTTGCAGATACCTCGGTATGAGCAGACCGCTTCGAAGAGTTGCAGTTGTCACTCATCTTCTGTGCAGTGTAGTACAAAGTGGACTGTGTATGGAAATAAGTTAAAAAATGTTTACAACTTTTGTATATATTATATATATAAAAAGATCTTTTGAGAGAATAATCTGTGATCATGTATTTTCAGTGTCCGTGTACCAACTGCGATTTATTTTCAATAAAGAGTTAAAAATGAAGAGAAGCGGCCTGAAAAAAAATTTGGTAATACTTTATTTAACCAGGTGAGCACAAGGAACAAGGAAACTGCAGCATCAGGCCAAGGAGACCCATTGAGGAACTCCCAGCAGCACCCGCCTGGGGGGAGCTACAGCTCTGCTACCACCACCATTAACTGCGAGGCAAGGGAAGACGTGAGCTACTCCTGGGGACAACGGGCATTGCATTGCCCCCACCTGTACAAGGGAAGAGGGGGGAGAGGAGCTGACCCCACAGCTCGTTGGTGACCAAAGTGGTGGAGGCAGCTGGCAGCAAACTGGAGCTGGGTCGTGGCAGTGGCACGGGCACCGCACCCCCCTCCAGAGGAACCCGAGGCAGAGCAGGAACACGGAAGCGTTACTCCTGGTCACGTATTAATGCATTATAGAGCCATGCAAATCATCCTCCCCCTCCCCGTTTCAGGGCGTGCAGCCCGGCCCCGGTGCTGAACACAACGCGTTCAGGTATTCAAAACAGTCTTAATTATCCAGAAAAAAAAACAAAAGCACTTTGCAGCCTGGCAGCGAGCAAAAATAAAGTGTAAGGCAAGGAAAACTTTCCATAGCCAGGCTGAGCTCTCCAGCAATACTCTGAGCTCAATTTCATAGAAATGATGCTTATAGAAAAGCAGTGTTTTGTCACTAAAAATTACATAAATTAATTTCAACTTTATTCTTCTGCATGTTAAAAAGAACTAAACCCGGTCTGGGAGGATGGGAGAGAATCAGACACTGAATTACAGCCACGACAGTGCATTGCAGGGAGGACTCTTGTCACTCCATCACGTCACGGCTGCTGCTGGAGGAGTTACCTCACACGAAGATTCCCCTCGTCTCTGAGAGGGGGAATTAAGAGATGCCAAACAGCACAAGCAAAGCTACCGCAGAGCGGTGGCACCCAGGGAGGTACCGGACGCAAACACTCCGCCCGGGCTGAGCAAATGATCCTCGTTAGTGCAGCCCACTGTAAACAGAGAAATGCACTTAAAGGCACTGCAGATAAACAGGGTCAGTGATCAGCAGCATTTAATGTCCCCAGGTGCTGTTGTTCGGAGCTACCACCCATTCATACATCCAAGGAATCAGAAACATGGCAGTCATTAAATAAAATCACCGTGAAGTGCTTTACGGAACGTAAAGCCTTAACCTTATTCTTCTACATGCAGTGCTACAAAATAAGTTTCTTTAAAGAACATGATACATAAAAGGTCAGAGGCAACTTCAAATCTCACGTTCAACTAATTGCACAGATCAGTCCAGCTCTTCAAGTAGAATTAATTCCGTTTTCAGACGGGAATTCTCTTTGCTGCAGGAGCAGCCCCACGCTTACAGACACGCGGCTGTAACGGTCTGACTCACCAGTGAGCAGCGCCTTTTCCTCTCCTGCACCTTTGTACCCCTGACTACTGTGATCTTCGTGGTCACAGAAACAGCACAAAAAAATCAGAATATTGTAAGTGAAGCGACTTTTGCTTCCGTTCATTTCAGTGATTCAGAATCTTCCCCCACCCCCGAAAAAAGAAAGAAAAGCCCCAAACCAGATGCTTATTCCCCTCTTGTGTCTCCTGTCAGCCTTAGGATCAGGAAGTATTTTCTCAGCTATTGCATGTTGCAGGAGGAAGGTGCCCCCCTCCCTGCCTGCCCACCCCACCATTTGAGCCTCATTCTACTCCGACTTTGGACATTAATTAGCTACGGCGCAGTCCCGGGATCCCTCTGCACAGTGATGATCAGCACTGCGAGGGCTCCCTAAGTTACCTGACTACTCAGCTGGCACCGGCTCTCAGCCACACTACGCTGCCAAAATCTCATTCCAAAAAGTGCATATTCACGGCCAGAGACTTTTATTGGCCTCGAGGAAAGCTAACTGATGATCCTGCTGATGGCTTGGAGGGAAGGGAACTCCTCATCCTCAATATGCAAAGCTTTGTGGGTGACAACGTCCCGCTGAGTCAGTACTTGCTTACACGTCGGGCAGATGTGGCAGTCGAGGTCGGAGTTGGAGTCCGTCTGCCAAACGTTCTTTTTATTCTTTTTGGATTTGTTGGAGCTTTGTTTTTCTTTGATTCTGAAGTCGTTGTGAGCAGAAAGCAGTTCTTGTTGCTTAACCGTGTCCGGCAACAACACCAACAGCTCGTTAAAAATCTTCTTGAAGTTATCTCCCAGCAGTTCTCGGCAGCTTTTGTAATACTGCGCTGCAGAAATCAGACCCTTCAGTGAAAAGAGAATTGGAATAATCAGGGAAAAAATAAACCCAAAGAAATCCCACTGGGATTCACTTTCAGAGAGGAAGGGTTCAGGAATCCAAAGGCTCTTGCCCACTCACCTGTCTGAATTGCCCCGAATGAGTTTTAAATTTATTGAACTTGGACTCATCGCTCTGAAGAAATTCTTTAATAGATTGTATGAGCTGAATGTTCCTTTGCTGGAAGTTTTCGGGTATCAAGTACGATCCGTGACAGGGTTTTGGCCTGCATTTGAAAAGACCAGAAGTGACTCTGACATTGCTTTGTGTTACACAACGATGCTGCAGGATATACACTGTGGCTGTTCTCCTCTGTAGGCTGCACACCTTTCTCCACCCACCTACACACACAAGTACTACAAGCAGCACATGGCTACCTTGATGGGACGATGGAATGCACCCTGGGGGATTACTGTACCAAATCCCAGCTTTACCTAGATGGAATATTTAAAATGCAAGTTTAACACAGCCTTGACTAGCCATTTGGTCAGCCAGGTTCACTATGAAGACGTGAGCAAAGACCCGCACCACGAATAAAACTGAACAGATTAATACAGACGTCTATTAAACTGACACAAGTTTTCCCCTCCCTGTTTCCCACAAGCTCATCTCTGTAGCCCAGAAGGGCCTCGACCAGACTCAGCTACTGGGAAGGTCAGAGCACTGAAGGCATTTAGAGGTCACCAAGGAAAACGTGCTTCAGCACCTTGCTTCTGGGACTCACAGAGAATCAATGAAAAGGTTCAGAAATATGTTGAAGCTGCAGATTTCCAAATAAATCTAGAAAGGCCAGAAGTCTGAGCTGCCTCTGCCCAGGCTTCCATTTCCTCAGACTTGTACCCACCCAACGCTTGGGCTTTTTTACACAGCTCTCCTGCACCCAGCCCACAACGGCCACGGGACTGCCCGTGGGGAGGCACCGAGGGTGGCACCTGCTCAGAACAATCCCCTCAGAGTGTTTCCCGTGTTGTCTAAAGCCCATATGACAGAACTGAGATGTAACGTGCAAAGTAACTCTAACTCAGAGGGTTTTACTTACTCTTTCAACGATGTAGTGACAGGTTCAGAGATATTGGTGGATGGAATAACAGCAAAACCTGGAGGGGGTTTACTAACAGGCACCGACAGTCCCGGAGGCGGAGGAGGGTTCTTCAATAGCACCACAGTGTTAAAGCCTAAATGACAGCAGAGAAGGGGCAGGGAGTTAGTGCACTATCTGTGGCACCCACGTACCACCATCTAAAATTAACACCAGTGGTGTGATGTGCTCTCCAGGAGCACTAAGAGTCAGCAGCACAGACATCACTATATTGGAAAAAACCTAAAAATTAGAGAGGTGGAAATCTGTTGCCTCAACAGTCAGGTCACGTCATAGTGGCTGATGTTACTCTACAAAGAAAGCGCTTTAATTATTAATTTACTTTTTCAATAGAAGGTAATTTTAAAAACCCCACGCTCAAACTCACAATGATAAACACTTTTACATTATTAAAGTGAACAGAAATCACCCCAGAAGTCACAACTGCACCAGGCATCGCGTGTTCTAGCACACTCTGCAGAGCAGCACAGAACAAAACAGCGACGCAAACATCTCCTGATGCGATTCTGCTTTCATTAAACCCACTGTAAGTCACATTTGTTGCTATGTTACTCCAGTTTTACAAGATTATGGCACTGCTAAAAGCAAGGGCATTAAATCTCTGCAAACACAGAAGTGACCAGTCAAGCCAACTGACAAGTACCAGCAGGCACAGGTCACGGCTAAAGAGAGATTCCCTCTGCCTGCAGGGGCTTCCAAACTACATCTTAAAGCACCCTGCAGCGCTTACCTGGTGGTGGGGGCATCCTGGCTGACCCTGAGCTCCCAAGAGCTGGGAAGTCTTCCTGAGGTAAAGGGCATTTGTTAGTCACTGTGGGCTTTTTAAGGCCAGGGGGCTCTTTGGGTGTACTACAGATCGCTAACGATTTTTCCGAGTGACCATTCGTGACAGTCGCGGCTCTGTCCGGGGCGTGAAGAGCAGAGGGTGTGTTTGGTGTCTGCTCTGCTTCTGGCAGCTTTTCACTCGATGCCCTGGGAAAGGATGTCTCCTGTAAGAGGTGTGGGGACGAGGGTCTCTGCTTCTCAACCCCCATCTTCTTTTTCTTGTTCACTTTCGTAAAAGTTTGTGAGGTAGAAGCTGCCAGCAGGGACGATACGTCAAACATTGTCGGTGTGCTTCTGATCTCCTGGGTTGTCAAGCCACTACCACCGTCTTCATCGTCCGACTGAGAGAGTTTATTGCTCTTCTTATTTCCCTTAGTGCTATTGAAGGATGGTTTTTTGGCTGTCTGGTGTACGCAGGGGTTGGTAATGGCTTTGACCACGTTTTTACTGGAACCGTTGTTCCACGCAGACGTGATGTTAGTCACTGTTTTATTGTTAGGCCTCATTTTGGACACTAGAGCTGGAAAATCCTCCTCTTGGAAAGCCGTTTTCTTTGCAGTTGCTGTATATGCCAAAGACACCCCAGAAGAGATGGTGGGTGCTGCAGAGGACGACAAGCTTGGGAAATCTTCTTCTTTAAGCTTAACCGCTGCTAGCTGGGCAGAGCTGTGAGGAAGGGAAAGCACACCCAGTTACACCAGTGGTGTACAGCTCCAACAGGCAGAACGAGCTCCATACCTGAGCGCAGCCTCCCTCAAACTATCACTCAGGGGGGCACAACTGACCCAGCTTAAGGATGCACATCAGGCCTGGAATGAGCCTCCTCAAAGCAGTCACACGAGCCTGGCTGTGTTATCAGCACTGTCTCAGTACACCTCACCTTGACCAGAGCTGTACACACAGGCACATTCCAGCTGCCACATCCTGCAAAGACACTATTCTAATCATCACCAATTTCAGGAGATGATTAATTTTAAAACTCAGAGTATATGGCTCCTTCAAGATAAGCTATCGAGTTAAAAGTGGCTGGAATGGAGAATACTGAGAATTTCCCTGAAGTTGCACCACCAAAAGATCAAGCCATGAACTGAAGCCGTTCATGCAGGTGACTAGCACAGAGCAGCTCGAGCCAGAAGGGGGCCAGGGCAGGGGGAAGCATTAGGACATTAGGAAGAATTTCTTTTCAGCAAGGGTCATTAGCCATTGGAAGGGGCTGCCCAGGGAGGTGGTGGAGTCACCATCTCTGGAGGGGTTTAAGAAAAGCCTGGACATGGCACTGAGTGCCCTGGTCTAGTTGCCATGGTGGTGTCAGGGCAATGGTTGGACTCGATGATCCCAGAGGGCTCTTCCAACCTGATTGATTCTGTGATTTGTAGTTTCAAGTGATCTGTAAAATTCTTTTCTCCAGAAATGCAGAACATAAGTAAGTTTCTACATCTGCTTTCTCACTGCTGCAGCCTCACACAAACTTACCCTTGCAGAGGTCCGGCTGCTGAACCGATTGCTGGGAAGTCATCTTGGCTTAGAGCACCGTTAGCAGCTGCTTCTTTTGGAATATGGACAAAAAGAGCAAAGAAACATTTTCAACTAAAATCCATTCATTGCAGAGTGGAAGCTACCAATGAACATGACAGCAGCAATAACAAGTCCTGTTTTCAGCAGCTGATGATGTCATTAACTGTGACATCCCAAAAGAACAATTTCTATCCATGCATCTCTATTTCCCTCAATGAGCTGCATTCACCACTATGCCATCGTGTACTGGCTGTAGCATATGGGAAATTCATGATACTTAACACGAGCAAAACACTGGTTGGTAAGTACTTAGTGAGGGAACCCTCTAGAGACAGAGATGCCAACGCTCCCAGCTCTCTGCTCCATGCTTCTACCAGAGGTTAGCACTGCCTGTGCAGGGTGAGGATGCCCACCAGAGCCCCAGTGCTCCCACTGATGGATGCCAATGTTTCTCCATTTGTAAAGCTGCTCCTCCGAGCAGTCCATCACACCTCTGCTGCACACATGCCCAAGCTGCTCAGCAATTAGCTCCTGGGCAGCCATTTTACATTGAAACATAACTCATTCCCAATCTAGATTTGCCTTAAAACCCAAATCTGGTGCTGCAGACTGCAGCAGTTCAGGGACAGATTGATAACAGCTCTGACATGCACGCAGCAAAAGCTGGGCAGGCAGCTGGGGGAGACAACCTTGCCTGTCACCCCGAACTGAGCTGTACCCATTACCCACACAGAGCTCTCAGCAGCTCCCAGTTCATAATGAAAGCATATAATTTTTAAGTGGGAATCCTGTTGTAGGAGCAACAGAACAGTGGAAAATGGATTTGGAGCAACAGTAACACCAGAACACCACTGTGTCATATTTATTTGCCCCAAATCAGATGCGGTTCAAAACAATTAAAGGTTTGCTTTCACCAGTTATAAACCTTTACTGGGAATAACTTGTTCTCAAAAAAGGGGAAACTCAGCTCAAGCATCACAGTAAATCAGTTCTTGCATGCTAGAGTAGGAAAGGGCACATTCTTAGACTATATTGATTTGGATGAACATCACACGTACTGTCATACATTAATTGCATTTGATATTTCCATCCAGCTCCATTTCCAGTAGAACCTGCTGCAGGAATCCCAGCCCACCCAGACACATTCCACTGCAAATGGGTGTTGCTGCAGTAAGATTCTGCACAGCTCTAGCCACATCCACCAGATCTGAGAACAACGCATAGCGATTCCCCAGGGGGATCTCCAGACCCATCACGCCTCCCTGCAGCTGCAGAACACGTTCAAAACTCACCTGTAGCATCATTTGAAGACTTTGGCACACGTTTGGAGCTGAGCACTTCAGAATCCCTCAGGTCCTCCTTTTTACCTCTGTTGCTGCTGTCCTCTTTGTCTTCCACCCGTTTTTTCTCCTCTTGCCGTTTAGCTGCTACAGATGCCCTGACTGCTGCTGCGACGTCTCTGTCTTCTTCCTCCCTGTGGAACAAGGCAGATTTCCTTGGTTAAACTGTAAGGATCACCAAGCAGCTTGGTCTCACTCCAGCTCTCACCTCTCCAGCATCAGCTCCAATGACTGTCCCTGATCTGGTGCTGCCACCTGCTGAGAAGGCTAAACCAAACCCACCACCCCAACACCCCCCGGTGCTGGCTAGCGAGACAGGCAACATTCACCCCTGGATCTGCAGATTCTACATGTGGTAATAACAATCCAGGCCAGAAGAAACCGGGGTGAACTGGGAGAGACAGGACCAAGGATGCATGGGGACACCTGTCTCTCCCATTCGTTTTCAAACGTATGAAATCATACTTGTAGGCCACAGTAGTTCTTTGGAACATGGTTTGTCATGAACTCTCAACACATGCACGATCCGCATGCGACACCAACATAGAAGTGTTTAGAGATGGACTTTTTCCCCCAGTGAAATCACCAGTAATGAACCAGCTGACTGTCCAGCGAGAAAAAGAAGAAAAATAGATGTGCAGTATGTATAAAGCACTCAGGTCTCGTGTGGATGAAGGGACATATAAATGCAAAATTTCATTTCAATACTTAACCCTCTTCTTTTTCCAAAGCACTCAGTCTGGCCACACAGAGATCTGTTAGTTCAATGAAAAGCACGGGCCTTAGAAGAGGAACTTCATGACTACCCAGACCAAAAAGTCCCCTAAACCTGCAAACACTTGTCACTTACTTCAGAAAATCCTATTTAGAAGAGTTAGCATAAAAAACAGTTGCTGAAATTAATTTAGGATTCTGAGTATTTAACCCACAAATTGAAGATTACATTCTTTGCTTCCTGTGTCAACTCCAGAGAGCTGAAACTTCACACAAAATAATTTCATTTCGAGCACACAGGCTTAGACTGAAAGCTAGTTCTACTCTCACAGATTCTCTGGAGGCTTCCAAATTTTGTACCCACCTCCTTCCTACTGGTCCACCAAAACACTGTTAATTGGTAAGCAAAAAACAACACTGAGCAGCAATAAAAATCCACAAAATGTTGGGCTACTCACCTCTTGTATCTCCAGCTGCCTCTTCTGTTCTGCTGACTTCCTCGCCCGCCCAGTCTGCCCGACCTCCCTTGCCTGTTGTACCTGTCCACTTCTTCATAGTCCTCTCCACCTATAACACCTAAACACGAGGGATAGTTGGTCATTCTCAAAGTTATTTCTCTAATCTGAAGAAAGTGAAAACATACTAGTGCAAACAAACCTATCTTGATCTCCTTCTGATGATGAAGTTGTCTACATAACCTTCAGGACTGCTACATTAAAATACATTTCACAGTATATAGATTCCACATATTGTAACCTGTGATGTGAGCTCTGAGTAGTTTTGTTTTTATGCAGAGATCTCTCTACATACAGTTCCACACAGAAGAAAACTTTGTATGGATGTTGATCTCTGCTCTCCGAAGCGGATACACTACTCTGGTCTCATGCTCCACGTTCATCACTACTTTGTATTAACTGTAATATAAGTGATTCATGTAATTACAAACTGGAGAAGAAAGTCAGCAATTTTCCTAAAATTATGTTATCATCATTAAATCCACACATGGGGGATTTAATTCAGGTAGGAAGAGACCTCTGGATGTCATCTGCTCCATCCCCTCACCCAAAGCAAGGCCAGCTCTGAAACCACATTAGGCCACCCAGGGCCCTGTCAGGTCAAGTTCTGGTCATCCTCAAGGACAAACTCTACAATCTCTCAGGGTCCTGTTCCAGGGCTTGCCCACCCTCTTCATAAAGAATTTCTTCCTGGCTAGGAAATGTTCACCAGATGTTCTTGGAAACCCTCAAAGCAGTAAGAATGAATATGCTTCTGTCCACTGCACCCCCCAACCACACCTACCCTCACTCCTCCGCTGGTGCCGAGGAGCATAGTTGAACTGAAGGTCTATCTGCCGGTTCTGCCTGGCCTCCGCCCTGCTCTTGCTGTGGCAGGCTGTTTTGTGTGCTTTGTAATCTATCTCCGTGCGGAAAGCGTGGGTGAACTGCTCTGTGCTGCACCGTCCCTCCTCGCAGAGGAAGTGCTTCTCGCGGAAGTGTTCACGAAGGTATTCATAATCACTGGGAAGAGAAGAGAGGTGGAGCTGCAACCTTCCCAACATACTCACTGGGAAAGTCACAGTAACTAATGGTGTGGCTGCCCCCTCCCTGGCAGTGTTCAAGGCCAGGTTGGATGGGGCTTGGAGCAACCTGGTCTGGTGGAAGGTGTCCCTGCCCGTGGCAGGGGGTTGGAACTAGATGGGCTTTAAGGTCCCTTCCAACCCAAACCATGGCTACTCATACAAGGTGAAGACAAGCCCAGGTGGTTGGTTCTTTCTTTAACCCCAGGCAAACCTTCCAGCTGAAACCACTTGTGTACAGTCAACATAGACCTTAACGCACCATCCCAGCTGTTAAACTAAACCTACTCGCTGATACTCATCACACCCAGCTGTACACATGGCATGTATTTCATAAAAGAAAATGTACTCCCACCTGCTTTGCACATGAACTTGGGAGCATTAGTTAACACACTAGACAGCTGCAGACATCTGCTGTCATGCTCCAAAATGTAACTTTTAATGTTTAACATTAAAGAAGAAAACTTTAAAACATGAGCTAGACAGAAAGCGATTCCTTTGGCTGTCAGTTTGAGGAACAAAAGAGAGCAGCCAACCTGCTGACGTTCTTGCCCTCTGTCTTCAAGTACTACTTTCCCCAAAATTGCAGACCCAAGCAATTTTTCCTCAAAATTTAAGCTACAGAAAGCGGAACAAACTGCTCGCACAAACCTGTAGTATTCCTGAGCACCATCAGAGTCACAGAAATGACAAAAATAATGATCTCGCCTTAGGTGTTTCAGTAACTCATCGTTATCCAAATAACGCTCGTCACAAAATTTACACAGGGGATGCCCACGATGAGAGGTGTCATCTGGATCTCCGTGGATTCGGTGACGGGCGAGGTCCTTCCGAGAATACCATTTCCGTTCGTAAGTAAAAATCTGAAGAAATATATATATACACATGTATTACTTCTTGTGAGCAGAGAACAAAATGGAATAAGCTGGGTTGTGCACAAGTGGAAGATTTGCTTCAGAAAGGTGCAATTTGACAACCAACACCTAAAATTTTCAGTGAATAGGAAACAAAATGCAAGTGACAGATCCAAATTAAATATAACTTGCATTTCCCTCGATGATCCCAGAGGTCTCTTCCAACCTGGTCGACTGGAAATAGATGTAATTCAGCTTTTTCCCTTTCACATTTTTTTTTTTATATTAACATAATGCAACAAACTTTAAATTATAATCTCTGGTGGGGAAAAAAGTCCTAACTATGTATTTATAATCATACAGTATTTTGCATACTTGCACCAAAAAAACCTGTAAACCAGAAGCGAGCTGTTTTACTTTCCTCAGATAGCAACTACCCCAAGAGAGCTACACAAAGGATACAGTTGAGTGAACAAATTTTGTATTGCATTAAATGCCCTCCTACAACAATAAGGAATGCTGACAACTATTAGCACAGAGGTTAGCAGTCCTAGAATTTATTTAACAGTAGCTGCTGATTTGGTTCGATGTGTAATTCAGAATTACAAAACCCACTCTAGCTCCAGGGAAAGGCAGAATTGTGACTTTCAGACTGTGAAAAAGCATTGCTTGACTGACATACCACCAGCCCTTCCAAGTGAAATTTGGGTGGGATTAAAAAAAATGAAAAAGGACGATGATGGTCATGGTAAGATGAGGCTCAATACACATGACCTTTTCAGACACAGACAACTCAGCTTTCCAGTAACTGTTTTATCTTTAGCAGGTTGCAAAATACATTTTCAAACAGCCCCTGGGCATGTTCTATATGTGTACATCAAACGCAGCGGACCTCAATTGCAGGCAATAGTGAGTTTCATTTTCCAATCAAGTCAACAAGGTACAGGAAATTTGCTCTGAACAAATGCACAAGGTAATGAAACCAGCAAGATGGATCCTCATCCTGTGCATGATCCAACTGCAAATGCTATGCTGACTCTGATTTGAGACATAAATCCATCACTCCATGATGCATTCTGCCTTCTGAACCAGCACCAAGTATTTTTTGAAGGTTATTAATATGGTTGGGATTAATTTAAAAGATAATCCACTGAGAACCTCCAGGTCATCTTCATCACTCAGTTTATGGAAGAAGAAAGACTTAAAACAAAGCAACTGGCCTCACTGCAGGCAGACAGAGGAAACTTAAAAAAATAAATCAGTGCTGTTCAGCCACCCCCTTCTTCCCACCTCCCCACGTACTCTTGCAGGTCACAGAAGGAAGCACCCCTCCTTCCCACACACTAAAACACAGAACTAGCTCACCTTTAAGTGTTTAACACAGAGTTTGCAGCAGAAGAGTTCATGCTGCTTCCTCATGTGCTGTTCCAGATCTGCAAAGGTGTTGAATGGCTTCGCATCTGGACACAACGAGCATTCATGCTGCAGCAGCTTCCTAAGGGACAAGAAAGATTTCCTGAAAATCATGATTCCCTCTCAGCAACCCGATATCTTTATTGAAAAACAAATGTTCCATCCGTGGCAGAAGGCTGCGTTTTTATAGCTCCCCCAGCATTCTGTAATGAGGTTAGTGTCCTGCTTTTTCCAAGAACACTTTGTCATGTGTCAGGAACAGAACACAACCAAATTACACAGAGGCTTCAACTGTCGGAGAAGAGCTGAACAGTCACAGTGCAAGTAACACGCTGCCTCCACAATTCTGAGTGGCCTGTTACACGTCCATGCAGCAAACCCCTTGCTGATTGAAGACTCAGCTGATACATGCAACATTCACATCCAATTTAATTACATTTTCTACTGCCAGAAACTGAAGAACACAGTGGGGAGAGATAAAGAATTGTAATAGAAAAGGAGGGGGGAAAAAAAAACAAAGCAGTGTTATTCCCAACAAGAGCTGAAGACAGAGCACTGGTCGCAGTGGGAGACCCCACTCCCCCGCACTTGTGCTGCCCACAGAACTGTGATCTCAGCAACTCTCCAGAAATCCTGTCCTCAAAAGCAGTTCCCAGAGCTGGTGTATAATTAATCAGAACATGCTTCCAACTGACTCTGCTCACTAGAGCCATTGCCCAATTCCAGAAATATGATGTCACACAAAACTGTAAATGCACCAGCAAAGCTACGTTCATAGCCCGAGTCAGGGTGGATACAACGCACAATTCTCCAAGAAAAAGGTACCACTGCCTGCATGGTTTCACCTTTTTTTACTCCTTTCTTTTAACTGCTTTTAATTATCTTAAAGCCTCCCAATTCAGCATATTACAAAAAATATTTTTAGAACATGATGCTGACGCCACATTTTTTATTCTGCATTGTCTTTTCACTTCACCCTTTCTCCCTCCCATTTAGAATAAAGATCTTTGCAGGCAGACAAGGTTGCTCTTCTTTTCATACGATGTTTGGTACAATTAGTTTTGATTAGTCCTTACGCAGCACAGTGATAACTACAATTATGATACTAATTCAGTCTTTACCCATTCCATAGCAGCCATGAAATGAATGAATTCCCATCACACAAAACCACACCGTTCTACTAAGACATGCATTTCCTGCCACGTAACGCAGATAAAAACATGCTGCTTTAGGGATACGTTACAGAAAGGATTCCAGTACTTACCTGTACAGTGCATAAACATCCCCATCCGTAAAATAAATGTCGTATTTCTTCTCATGCTGCAACTGGTTAAGTGCTATCGTCGAGAAAGACGTGAGCTTCCGGCCGAAGACAACCTGCAGGCAGCACAGGAATCAGCAAGAGCACGCTCAGGCTGCGCAGCCTGCGGGATTCCAGGTAAACTCCTCGGCCCAAACTTTGTTTGTGAGGGAATTCACTGAAGCTTGGACAACACTTGCAGGGGTTTGTGTCAGTCCCAGCTGCTCCTCACCACCCCCGGTTACTGCCCCGTACCAACCTCCAGGGAGTGAGCCAGCTTAGCCGAAGGGGGATTGGACCAGCCTGGTCTTTGGATTTTGAACTAGATTAGGAAACTCTTTTATGGTATGTTTTGCTGCCACAGCTGTGCTGAGAGTAAATATCTTCAAACAGTTCAACCCCCTCTCCAGCGAATGCCTGTCAAGAGCCCTGCACTCAGCTCCCTCCTATCTCCTGGCAGGAGACTGAACAGAAAGCTACAGTCTGGAAGTGAAAAGTGACATTACACAGAGCCTGACCGGGAAACCGCTGCTGCTTCTTTCCTTAACTACCAGGAAAGCAAGAAACAAAATCCTACATCACTTCCCAAACTATTTGTACCACATACCCCTTCTAAGGGAACCTGCTTGCTCACAATTGCTCCTGCTGACCTGCAAGCAGCCTGGGTCTCACACTGCAGCCCTTTACGGTATTACATCCTTCTTCAGAAGCCACCCACCACTGGCCTGCTCCAGCACACGCTCCCAGTTTGGGAAGTGCTGGGGTAGCAGCAACATTTATGAAACAGCTGGAATTACCTGCACCAGCTCAGAAAGGCTGAGGCACAAACACAATAAGAGCCTTTCAGTTCTTACAGTAAACGTCGTAAATCTGGACATACCTAAAACCTGAACAAAAGCATTCAATTATATAATACACATCTATTATATAATTCTTCCTAAATCACTTATCTGCCCTTGTTGGGGTGAAATATCACGGAACAAATCTTTTTCTGTCTGGTTTTGTGGGGTTTTTAAAGCTTTCTTTACAGTGGGGCTACCTTTAAGTTAACCAAACCAAAAAAATATACCCAACTTGCTGAAATATCAAGTTTAAATTAAAAAGAATACAAGTTTAAGTTTGTTGGATAAATGACAACTATGTCTAACTCCACTTATTTAAAAACCTTCATTCCAGTGAAATTGTACTGACATGTCATTCCAGCCCAAAGTGAGTTTCAGAAGAGAGGACTGGATTGCTGAAAAGCAGATTTTATCACCAGAGTCCAACACAACCTCTGAGAACAATCTCACACGCATATATAACAAGCACACTGACAGGTCCTCCAAGCCTGATCCAAGTCTACATCAGGGTTAGTTTACAGGTCAACAAGTAATCCTTCCTAACTTCACTGCAACAATTATGCACCGCTGAAAGCACATATTACCATAACAAGTATATCCTGCTCTCTCCTCCGTCATGTCCTGTGCTGCCACTCAGCTTCACAGTTGTGTTTCCTTCGGACATTCCGCTGTGACACCCACCACTTCGGTCCACACCGCCCTGTACGACACCAGCTGACATTTGGTAGTGTCGTACTTGCCTGTGCTAATTCCACACACTATGCAAATTAAGAGACCCCATTTTAGGCCCTACATATACGTTCAGCTCATTCAACGGCAGTTTTGGTGTGATTTATGCTCCCCAATATCTTTTTCCTTTCCTTGGGGCAGATGGGTCAACAGACAGAACAGTATTACGCTGGCACTTAAGGGGGGGTGGAAATGAGCACAGCCACTAAAAATGACCTCTTGGCCAATTATAATGAAAGAATCATTTTAAACAGTTCATAAATTAGGGGAAAAGATGGCTAATGAACCAAAGTTCAGGCCCCGTAATATAGCAATATCACAAAATTGAAAAGCTCTCAAGACTTAACAGCCCACCCATGACCCTAAGACAAGCAGGTTTAAGGATGTAGAGCAACATCACAGCTTACTTCTTCCTAAGGGGGGAGAAGCGGAGCAGCAGCTCCTCAGAGGATGATCAGAGATAAAATTACTTTCACAGAGTTTCTTTCTGTACACAGAGGCTACTCGTGTGCCAGTAAGTTCAGCCTAAAAACCACATTGACCTTTCTGGCCTCCACAAAGCCTGAGGATCTTCAGCACGCAGCCTAAAGATCTTCAATCCCTCCAGCCACATGAACAACACAAAAAGCAGCCAAAGCAAACACTTGGGGGGAACCTCTCCTTTCACCAAGGGCAGAGCCCCCTCCCCCTGATACATTTGTTTTAGTTAATTTACTAAACCACCCCAGTGTATTTCTTCCAGTGCTAGTACCAATTCTTTCCTTCTCAAAGGGTTTGTTTTTCTCTGCGTCAGTTCTGCAAAAACAAATTCACCTTACGAGGATTTGTTTTCACAACCATCTTTGAACAACTCTTCTTCAGGCATCTCACTGCTGCGCCCAACCCTCGCCTCCCTCCGCACGGCCCAGCCACAGCATCACAGCGACTTCCCCCGAGCTCCGCAAAAGGGCCCCCCGCCACGGCCCCAGCGGGCCGCGAGGGCAGCAGAAATCTATCAGAAGAATTAAAACTGAGGGGAAATTACTTTTTTAAGCATACGCCCAAGAGATGGCTCACGCTAACAGGAACTGGAGGCAAGCGCAGCGTGGTGTGCTGTAATGCGAGGCATGAGCAAGCCCTGAAAGAATACAAAATATGTTCTCCCCTAAGCTTAAAACCAAGTCAGGAATTCGGGAGGACGATAAGAGTCATCCGAGATCACCTCATACCAACTCTGGAGAGCAAGCCTTGGTGATTTCAAAACAAATATATATTCCCCTTAAATTCCATTTTCTTCATATTTTGTTTCCAACCCGCCTCCCGTCTCCTCCGAACGGCAGCCGCAGCACCGGGAGCGAAGCAGGCGGCAGATACACCCGGAAAGCTCCCGGCTGGGGGATGTTCCCCCCCCGGCTCCACTCAGCACATTTCACGCGTTGCTCCGCGGCCCGACTCCCGCCCCAGCCCGGCCCCGGGCCTCCCCCCGCCGCGGCCCCGCTCCCCACGGCAGCCGGCCCGAGCCCAGCGCCGCGGGGCGCTGTCAGGCCCCGGCACCGGGCGGGGGGCGCGGCCCGGCCCCACCGGCTGCGCGGGCGCCGGCCCTGGCCTCACCTGGCCCAGCTCCTCCCGGCACACCGCGCAGTACCGCACGCCGCACAGCGCCCGCATCCGCACCGAGCACCGGTAGCAGATGGGGTGGTCGCACCGGCCCAGCGCCACCACCTCCAGCTCCCCGCAGCACAGCACGCACAGCCCGTCCGCAGACCCCGCCGCCGCGCCGCAGGCCGAGTCGGCCATGGCGGCGCCGACCCGCGCGGCCTAGGCCCCGCTCCGCCTAGCAACTGTCCGCACCATAGAGAGGCGGCCTAGAGCGCCGCCCGCCCCGGCGCGACTCTCTGCCCGCCTTCCGACCATAGAGATCCGCCCTCGCGGATCCCCGCCGCAGCGCGGGCCTGGCCGACCATCGAGTCTCTGCCTAGAGCGGCGCCTCACGCCTCTAATTACCCGCCACGACCGCCAGAGCGCCACTCCTCCTGACGTCACGCCCGAGTCCTCCAGGTCCCGACCATCGAGGAGCAGCCCAGAGCGCCTCACCGCCCCGCGCCGCGCTAGCCTTGCTCTCGCAGGCCTCTGACCATGGAGCAGCGCTGCCCGGAGCGCCTCCACGGCAGAGCCCCTCTAGCTGCCTCTCTCTGGTCTCCCCGGAGCGGGAGGCCGCCCGCGGGAGCCATTTGACGGCCCCTCGCCCGGCGGCAACTAAGCGGGGCCCGGGAGAGCCCGAGAGGGGCTGGGCGGTGCGGTGTCACCTCAGGGCTTGCCCCTGGGGAGCTGGAGCCCCTGGCTGTGGGGAGACAGGGACCCCAGGCCCATTCCCCAGCACCCCTGGCCGTGGGGAGATGGGGGCCCCAGGCCCATTCCCCAGCACCCCTGGCTGTGGGGAGATGTGGGACCCCAGGCCCATTCCCCAGCACCCCTGGCCACGGGGAGATGTGGGACCCCAGGCCCATTCCCCAGCACCCCTGGGTGCTGCCCTGCACCTTGGCAGCCCCGCGGCGGGCGGCTGTGAGGCAGCACGGCACTGGCTCTGCGACGGACAAGGCGTTTTGGGCACAAGGGGCATGGTGGGGTTGGTGTCCCGGAGGTGTGGCAGCGTGGGGATGCGCCAGCAGCCGATGGTGCTGGACGTGGGATTTTGCCAGGGCAAACAGCCCCGCAGCGGATGCCTCGGCCCTGCGGCTCTGCCTCTTGGTCTGGTTTTATAACACAAGTGTCTGGTAGCCTGTGTAAACTATGTGCGATTGGAAAAAAAAAAAAGCTGTTACAAAGTGCGCTTGAAACAGTGGAAAATAGGAGATTGCGTCTCTCCCACCCTTGCTTTGAGGGCTGATTTTGTGTTTTAAAGGCCTGTGTGTTGCTGGGGCTCAGAGATGAGACGTGCAGCTACTCAAACAGAAGAGGGTGCTCCAGGAGCACAGAGAGCAGTGCCAGCACGGCCTCACAGCCATGTTCCTCTGGAGGTGAAGTAAAAAGGCATAAAAGCCTGTTTGAGAACAGCACAGAGGAAGAGAGAGAAACAGTTTTTCAAACTTTAGGATCTTCCACCTTTTTTCCCCGGATTCCCACAAAATGACCAATGTGGGGTCACTTTCCTTTCCACGTATCTAAAATCAGAGCAGATCCCTGTCGAACACTGAAGTTCTGCTTCTAGATCTACCTAAAAAGTCTCAAGAAACGCCAAGATCTTGGCATGAGGCGCTCGTTCTGCCACATCATCGTATGTGTCACCAGATGAGCAGCACGTCACTCTGCTTAGCAAACGTTCCTGGAGTCCTGGCTGCTGAGTCAAGGGCTGCCTCTGTCCCAGAAATGACAAAATGGCCCAATTTTCCGTGGGCCTCTCCTGTGACCTGCAGAGCTGTAGTAGAGGATGACTGTAGAATGATTCCAGTGAAGCAGGTCAATGCTCAGGTTACTCACTGTCACAATAAGATAACCTCAAAAATAAAACACAAAATAAACTACATTTTCTAGGGAGGGAAACAGAAACAAACCACGTTAAATTCCACATTAAGATGTACAGTAAACTCCTGGGATCTACTCGTGTGCATCATGGCTAGCTAGAACACTGGACAAGCAGCATCTCTATCGTTCAGATCTGCTTTCTTTTCACCAAATTCCTTGTCTTTTGAGTTAAAAGATGCTCTTCATTTTCTTTGATGCATACACGATTGTTTAAGGACAAAGGAGCATATAAAACATAGTGAGTTCATTAAAATGTATCAGAATATTATCTACTCCGACACCAGCAGCATTTAATTACATCTGTGCTGTAAAATTAATAAAGTAATAGGTTTGATAAGTGTTTTGGAAAACAGATAAAGTAAGTATTTTAACATTGGGGGTCATTGGCTGCAACAGGTAATATTTACTTTCTCCTACAGACCCATTTATCACACTTCAGAGTAGAGTAGGTAATACATGTCTTTCTGGTAATCAACATTAAAGTGTGTTTGGGTGGGGCTGTATTAAATAATTAGGAATGACTGAGGATGTTGGCTGTAATTACTGCAGGAAATGTTCTCCCTCCCCCCCAGGCCCCGAATTAATGATACTGTTGAAAATGTTTTTGTGTCAAAACGGCATCACACAATTTTGGAGAGCAATTAGCACCAAATGAGCCGGAGGCTGCTGCCAGTAATGTGCTGTCTTGAGTGTCACTCGTCTGTGAAATTACGCAAGTACCCCAGCGCTGTGGCCAAGCACACGGTAATAAATACACCTGCATAATTAGCCTTAAAAGTGACATTACTCATCACAAGGAACATGATAACAAAGCGACCAGGCTGAACCTGAGTTTGTACTTGTCCCATTTCGGTGGTGTGGGTAGGAGCTGGTCGGTGGCAGCGCTGCCTGCAGGTCCGGGAGCGCCGGGGGCCTGATCCTGCATTGCTGGCAACTCATCAGTGGGGCATTTTCTGCTTCTCGGATAATAGTTACTGTAATCGGTGTCTGGAGGGGGAAACCGCTGAAGGTTTTGTGTCCCTTCATGGTGCAGCTGAACTTCCATCAGCAATGAAAGCTCATACCCGTCAGATTTCTCACTCTCACTGAGTCCTCAGTTTTAAACTAGACGAGGAAGTTTATTTTTGAGGCTGTGAGGGACACAGCCTCAAGCTTGGCCAGGGGAGGTTCAGGTTGGACATCAGGAAGCATTTCTTCTCAGCAAGGGTCATTAGCCATTGGAAGGGGCTGCCCAGGGAGGTGGTGGAGTCACCATCTCTGGAGGGGTTTAAGAAAAGCCTGGACATGGCACTTAGTGCCCTGGTCTAGTTGCCATGGTGGTGTCAGGGCAATGGCTGGACTCGATGATCTCAGAGGGCTCTTCCAACCTGATTGATTCTGTGATTCTGTGAAAAGCCAATACCCAAACTTCTCTCCAAAGCCTGTTTCCAACTCATCATCGTTCCCAAAAAACATCCTGCCACTGTGTGTGAGTCACGGGCTGAGATTCATCTATTTCGTGGTGCAAAGAGGTTTTTATAATACTCTTTCAATGGATTGAATCATTCTTTGCTGATGACTTAGGGATGCTGTTCTATTTCTCTAGTGATCGCAAATGGAAGCTGGATGTTAGCACTAAGTGTGACCCCAAAACATAAAGACATATAATCATATATAATTAACTAGGCTCCAGCGTGTACTGTAAATATCTTGGTTGGTACTTGGTTCTAAGCATTGTCAGGCAGGAAATGTTTTCTTTCCAAGATAAAGGGTTAATATTGATGGCAGGGATAGTTAATTTCCATGTTTACTCGCTAAATATCACATAATAACATCAGAAGAAAAAGGCTCTTTTCAAGTCATTTAATCAGCAATAAATATACTTCGGAATAATTGATAACTCTGCAGATGAGCACAACAAATCCATTTTGCTCAGAAGAGCAACAGATCAAATATTTATAGTTGAGCACTAAAGTATTGTCAAAGTGCAGAGCTAAAGGTTATGCCTGAGATTAATCTCATATTCACAGCTTGACGTGGCTGCGGTTCATTTGCAGCCAAGATACTTAGCGTGTAATAGCGAAATTTGCTTTCATTTGACAAAGTTTCTGTTAAAAGCTATAATTTTCTCAGGGCTTCTTATTTTTTTTTTGTGAATAGGTCTCAGACACTCATCAGCTGTGGCGTCACACGGGTACCTCATTGGAGGGCAGGTTTAGAGGTACAGCCCTGACCATCCACAGTCTTTGGAGACCTGAGAATGTTTGTCTAATGGCCACGGCATTGGGGCTGCTGTTTGTCCCAGCCACATCCCACCGCCCTCCTCCGAGTCCTCGGGACTGATATTAAATAATTAGGTCCGTTATTTTCTTGCATTTAAGAAATATCCCAGTCTGTGATTACTAACCACATTGATTGTTCACCCTTTTTTTTTTAACCAAAAGCATGTTTTTCTATTTAAAAGCTCAGCTGTGGAGAGGCATACACGTACCTTTGATTTGTCAGCAGGCACAAAGCACTCTGCACGATGCACAACTTCAGACTGGATGAGGGAATTTTCCTCTAAGATCTTTATTTGCGAAAAAATGTAATTTGGTGATAGAAGCTTTTCTGAAAAGTAGCGATTCCTTAAAGAGGGGGAGGATGAACAAGGAGGGGCAGGATCCTTGAAGTCTAAAGAGAGACACATGCTGGGAAGCCGAGTTGTATTTTAAGGCATTCATAAACATCAGCCTAGTGATAGGGTTTTCTTTAGCACGGGCTTGTTGGAGGCTGAGAGCGGAGTAAGTGCAGCTGACAGAAAACACGGTACCTGGCTGGGAATGCAAAGGGACAGCGGGGGAAGAAACAGCATCAGGCTTTCAAGGTGAAGCGCCAACGTGCAGATTCCCAGAACAGGATGAGGACCTCGAGGGAGCTCAACTTTCAAACAACTTTATGGGAGCTAACGTCGGTGGGCAGAGGCAGAGCGGCTCGGCAGCAGGAGCTCCCCGGCTGCTCGTGCCCCGGTGTCCTAACAGGGAGCAGAGCTCGTGAGCTGAGCTGTGACCAAACCTTAACCACGCTTAATCCAACCCATCCCGGCGTCAGACTCTACAAGCTCTGCCTGGGGATCAGGGCGTGCTTTTGAGACGACGAGATACGTTTTCATCCCCGTTTCTATACTCAGCAATGCCAAGGCTCAGAAAGTTGGAGAGGGCAGACAGCAAATCACTGCTAACTCCCGGAGTGCAGCTCGGAGCTCCTGACCCCCCATCTGGTGCACTGCCAGCCCGACCACTCTGCTCTGCATAATTTGACTTTTTTTTTGTCTGGTGCTAGATTTTGGGGGGTGTCAATCCCACACCCACGGGGACTGCATAAACGGCAGTAAGAATTGCATGTGGTCAGCATGGGCCGTTGGGCTTCTTGTAGCATCATGCTTCTTGCAACACAGTGGTAGCAAATTTAACTCTAGTTGTAGTGCTGGTCCGGGAACAGAGCAGCTAGTGCGCCTCCTTTTTGGTATCTCAGAGGGTTTTACAAATACATCTCTTAATCCATGCCAAGCAAAACACACTCCACCTGTGCCAATTTGCTGGAAGACAAATTTTATTCTCGTCTCCATGCCTTAGAGCCTTCTGCTCCAATTATCTCACATATATATAATTGTGTGTACAATATAGTCTCACTTAATTAAATTTCAAGAAAATAGGAGAGCACTCCAGGGTTGCGTGGGATTTGGTTAAGAGAGCTCAGAGATGTCAGAGAAAAGATTCATCTCACAACTCTTCCTCCTTACAGTAAACATGCTTCAGATCAGAGCCAAATATACTCTGCCCTTCACACATCTGGGTATTAGCTTGCTTTCGTTACTGTAAATTACTTCCAGGAGAAAGACTGAATCATGGACTGGAGGGGGCTGAGAAATCTGCTTGCATTAGAGACAGCCCTTTGATGGCATCTTTTTTCCCTGCTCTTTTACCTGCATTTCGTATTTTTGTCTTTGCTGCTTCCCTGCTGCTTTCCTAAGGCGACCCTGTCATGCCACATCCCCGTGGCTTCTTCATCATGATTCTTTGGTGGTGTTACGTCGTGTCCAAATCACTCTGTGATGACATCGCTTCAGCCCTTGAGATGTTTAGAGACTCTCTCAATATTCTGCCAACCGCAGATGTTGGAGGCAAAATAGGCAAAGCACAGGGCTGGCTGGTGGGTGATGCGGCGGTTCCTGGCAGTTCATCCTTTCACCCAAGTAGCCTCATCTCAAGTTGATGAGTCACGTAAGAAGTGAAGGATCATGCCTGTAGCTTGTAAGGTGATGGACAACTTCATTAACTCGGATAGGCGAGGACCGCTCCGTGGGGTTGGGTGGGTCGGGCAGAGGACGGCACCTCCGTTCAGTTTGGGTCTCCAACCAGTGATTCAGTTATTCCCTCTCCGTACCTCAGTTTTAAGCAGAAATAATTCCACCGACTCAGCTGGGTGCGATGGGGTTTAATTAGTGTCTATAAAGGGCTTTGAAATCTAAATGATCGATGCCTTGAGAGTGTGTGTGATTAGCGAGCTGGATGCCGTGTTGTGAGCTCAAGCTGCAGGATTCGAGGGAACAAACAAGTTTGGCTCCATGAACGATGCAAAAGTAGCGTGAGACTGTGGTTTGTTTTTTTAACTTAGTGCTAATGGATCCATTGTTTCATGTAAAGGTTTCTACCGCTCTTGTTATATCGTGTGTGACATTTACAGTACTCTTTGTTCCATTAGCAAAGTAATTTGAGATAGTTTATTGTCCTTTGGAGACTTCACTGCTTGCTGTTTAACTTCCATTTAAGTGGACCCTGGAAAAAAAAATCTCTTAAAATAGCACGTGAGTCTAAAAATAGGGAGGAATTAGTTGTTTCGTTGGAGTAAAATAATTAATTTAGTGCACTTTAATAAGAAGATCTGCAACATTAGGAAACGCCACTTGTTGTTTCCTCTTTCTTTTCAGAGCCACCAAAATGTGCAGCAGCTTCATCGTGGAGTCAAGGTGCGTCTTGCCTCACAGTTTGAAATCGTAATTTGTTTGTATCAGCCACAGTTCCTTTATTTCAGAGGAACAAAGAAATAGCATTTAATCAGCGTGTTCTGAATCACTGGTGAAAGGAATCGCTCCATAATCTGAATTTATTACCCGAGGACACACTCTAGATGCAAGAAAATGGCAAAGGTTGTTATTCCTGGGAGTATCTGCCTGGGGTGCTGTCACTGCGGGACCCGAGGGACTGAGCCTGCTTGGGTCCCGCTCGCTGAGCGGCTCATCCCCGCTCCAGAGCACAGCACCCTCCTGATTCAGCAGCGGGCTGGGTGTTGGAAAGCAGCGGGGTTTACAGAGCCACGTGTGTGGGAATATTTTTTTTCTTGCCATTAAGCCTTCACTCACTCCCGGGTTGAAGTAATGCGGGAGGCAGCAGGGATGGGAATCTGGGAGAGTAGGTGAAGGGTGAAGAGCAGAAATTCGGCGTTCAGGCAGCGATGGAGCGGTGGGGACCCACACCACTGACCTCCTGCGCTGCCAGGCGGGGTATTTCTCACGTTCACCTTTTCAGGTGAGATCTTCCGTACCAGGTCGCTCAGGTCCTGAGCTTCAAACCTTACCCGAAGGACGGGTGCCTGCAGCAGCACCGGGCTCGGCACCGGCGCAGGGTGAGCATGGAGCTGCCTGGTAGGGGATGGGCAGCAAAACACATCCCTGGTGCAGCCTCTGAGCTCAGCTCCTTTGCTATTTGTTGTGCCTCCGGCAGATTTCATGGCAGCGCAGCCTCTTCTGGCTGTTTTGTGCCCGTCTCTCCGAGGCAAACCTGTGCCCTGTGTGGGAAGGCAGAGGCGAAGGACCTCGGAGCAGGAGGCTCCGTTACCACCTGCCATTCGCTTGTGTGGTCTTTGGCAACTCACTTGAACTCTCTGGGCCTCAGTTTCCCAACGTGAAACCCAGGATGATCACAATTAACAGAGGCGGGGGGAGCTTGCAGAGTGCTCCGCAGGCGGAGGAGGAGGCAGGCTCTGTACCAGGCTGCGTGAGGCTTCTCATCCAAAATGATGTCGCCTCCATCCTCTCATCACACTCCCACGGGGAGATGCTGGAGAGACCAAATGGCCAAGAAGTGTCATGTATAGAATGAGCATTAATGACCAAGCGTGCCAGAGACCCCGTCACAGGGCTGGCCTCCTCAATTGCTTTGTTTTCGTGCTCGGCTGAGTCTCTAACCTTCCAATAAACACCAGAGTCATTATAATAAAAATGTGGAAAATGCTATCATTAAACCACACCGGTTTATTTTTCAAGTGCCTCTTTCTGGGACATCAAATTCATTTAGATCATTCTCAAAAGCCACAAACCCTGAATGGTTGCAGTAATGTGTGTGGTGGGAGGCGAGAGCACACCAGGCATTAAATCGGGTAGAGTCAGGGCTCTGACAAGAGAGCTCAGCTGGGTTTATTGCAGGGGTTGAAGACGTGATACCTCCGGCTGCTCACCCCCCTCGCCTCCCAGGTGGGCAGTTTTTCAGGCTGAAACCCTGGTTCATCTCAGCTTAGAGCTGTGGTAGAGATGGCTGGTCCAGCTGAGGAGACCCTGGAGAGCCCGAGCACCCAGCGGGACGGGGAGCTGCAGCCGCTGCAGCTGCCTCCTTGGTGACCAGGAGCCAGGACCCTTCCAACAGCAGAGTCTTCCTCTTAGAAAAAGATTAATTTTGTTCCAAAATAAAAGAAAAAGACCTTAAATCCTTTCAGCAGCAGAGCCATAGGGTTAGATCCCATTGCCCTCAACAAATGTGGAATCTAGAAAATGTAGATCCCATCGAGCCTCAACAAATGTGGAATAACACCTTTAAGGGTTCGTCTGAGCACAGGGGTAGCTGAGAAAAGCCTCGGCTCAGTGTCTGTGTGGTTGGTAAGTGTGATGCTGGAGCTAATAATTGTGTTTATTAAGTGAAAACATAAAAGTGGGGTTTTCAGAAGGGTTTGAGATTAGCTGGACTCTGCTCGGGTGAACCCAAGCACCGGCAGCTTATAGAAGTGACCCGAAAGGCTGAAATCTTAATTTCACAGGAGTCTGTAGAAAACTTCCACAGGAGCCAGGATTTGTTCAAAAGCTTTTTATCTACCAAGAAGAACCCGGATTTTGTGCCTCCGGGGGAGTTCCTGGCACGAAGATCACCTCGGAGGAGCAGGGTGCGATGTGTCCGCTGACGTGCTACAGCGTTGGCGGGAGCATCAGCTTCTGTGAGGGGAACAGGCATCCTAAAATTGTATTTTAGCTACTTAGAATATAAATAGAAGACAAATTGCTTGTCAGATGTTTCATTCGAAAGATATTTAAAAATACTTGGGAGAGGAAACGTGAACTCTGCTCGAGACCCGGAGCGTGACTGCGTCAGCGTGAAGGGTCTCCAAGTGCCTCGTAGACACAACGCAGGAGTCGTTCAAGGCACTGGGAAGGAAGAGTTCAGATCGGTTTCTGCAGTTTATCGGCGTGACAAGTTATTCAAGTTATGCCAAAAATACACGTAAAAGACACTTCAGACCCATCTAGGAATGAGAAAATCTTCCAGTGCTGAGTGGGAGGGTTGAGCCCACGCTGGTGCGTTGCTGCAGCGAAGTGTAAGCTGCTAAAACCGCCCGTTTGCTGGGGAAGGGGGGGCAGAGGTAGGAACAAGCCTCTGCCTCAGGCTGAGCATCAGGCCGTGCAGGATCGATCCGTCTCTTGGGGGGAGAAGGAAGTATAATGGCTTTGTATTGAGTGAAGTAAACCTGGCAGCGCGCGTTCCGTTGTGAACTGGGGTTGGGTGACCAGGGAGGGACGCGATGTGATGGTCTGTGTGCTGTACCGGTGCCATTCATTAATGGCTCTATTAAAACATGAGAGCGGTGAGGCCGTTCGTAATGTCCAGAGCACTCAAAGGGTGACAAAAATAGCCCACCCGTCAGTGCTCTGCTCGGTGGGAGATGGGAGCCCGGCTCTGTCCTTACCGTAAGCCTGGGTGCTTCCAAGAAGTTGGGCCTTGGGTGAGTTGGACTCTCTGGGTCCTGTTTGTGAACAGAAACGAGTCGTAACTCCCAGCACTCTGCCTGGGAAAAGGCCGTGATGCCCTTCTTGCCAACTGGGAATCTCACTCGCTCCCAGCCTTCCCAGAAGAGGAAAATCGTGAGGCACCGACCCTCTGACACCTCCCCATGTCTTACTGCTGCTTTGCACTTCCCTCGTCCCCCCAGTCCCTGCCCAGCCAAGGGGCTGGTTCCAAGGAGGTTGTTACTTGGCCGAGAGGAGCAGAACCTGCTCCCACGCACCCAGGGCTCCCCAGCACGGGTCTGTCTCCTGCTTGAATGTGCAAACACATCCCCGTGCCCGAGCAGAGGGTCACGAAACGCCGATGTGTGCGCGCTGGGCTGATGGCGAAAGCTTCACTGCTGGGAACGTGGGCTTGCTGGGTGGGAGAAGATGGGGCTGGATGGATGCTGGGGAGAGCTGGGGAGCCCGATGGGGGGAAGCAGGCTGGCCAGATTCCTTGGGAGCATGTTCAAGTAACATCAACAAGGAGTAACGGGCACAGAGGAGCATGCAAGATGCTGAGGATAAAATTAATCAAGTTACTGTGTGGCCTGAAAAAAAAGAAATTATTTAGTCATAGTTCAGTGTATAAAGCCGAGAACTTGGCTAATAAACAAGAGGAACTGGAACTGCTCCCTGATGAGCATAAATTTGACCTGCTTGGTTTATTAAGGAGTCTGGGGGAAAAAGTCACCTGACTGGAATGGCAAAATTCACACTAATATCCTGTTTAACTGAGTTGCAGAAGAGGAAGGGAAGCAGCCTGATGAAGCTACTGCAAATGGTCTTGAAAACTTGAAGTTTTCAAGCCACATGAAGTAGCTCTCAGCAGGAGGCATCAGGGATCGTGGTACCGATTCCCAGTCCTCCCGTTTGCTAAGTGGCCCCAGGGAGTGCTGGCAGGGGCTGGAGATACCAAGTCCTGTGATTTCTTTGGGTTCTGAAGGCAGGAGGCTTCGGTGAGAGGACGACAAGTTGGCAGGTGTCCCATGGGAATCAGGTATGTGTCTCCTGGGTCATCTTATTTTTCCTGAAGAAGAGAGAGAAGATCAGGAGTTACTCTCCAAGGTCGCTGTTGGGGTAGGCAGGCAGCTGGTCAGTCTAAACTGCGAGGGCAAAGCGACCAAGGGCAGTGATGCCGGGGGTGGCATTGAGGGGGGCTGAGCTGTGCACGAGCACAGCAGCCGTCTGGGCCCCCCGACCAGGTTCGGTGTCTCATCTCTTCCCATCGCTTTGCACCTCTTAAGCAGTTGTGACTCTGACCTGCGCGGAGGCAAGTTCATGGGCACCAGGACCCCTGAATCATGGGTGGGGTGTTAGTGTGAGCTGAGCGAGATGGGAGCGAAACCCAGGCCTCACCACTTCGTGGGTGCTACGGAGGTGGAGGTGAGCCAGCCGAGCTCTGCACAGCAGGACGGTGACGGCCACGCTCCCTGGGACACGTGTGGGCCCGCTGCTCCCCCCCAGCACCAGCATCATCTCTGCGCCGAGGCAGGTAACCAGAGCAGGGCTCCAGTTTGTGTCGCCCACCTCCGTCCGGTACCCAACTCGGGATGAATTTTGCTGAAAATCACTGTAATTTGTTCTTACACAGTTCGCCCAGAGCGTGTTCTCTCTCAGTCTCTCTCTAGGCAGTGAGGCTGGGGGTCATACCTGAATGGAGGGGGGTGCAGGTCCCCTCTGAAGGTCCTCACTTGTGGTCAGTTCATGACATCTCTCCCCCCAGCCATAAATCCTGCTGCTGTCGAGCAGGTCCCAGGGGGCCAGGGAGGATGTGGGGCTGGGGGGAGGTTTGTGGGGCTGCAGGGGGATGCTCAGTGCTGCGGGGGGGGGTGCTTAGGGCCGCGGGGAAGATACTCGGAGTTGCAACGGGGACCACGGGGAGGTTGCTGGGGTCGTGAAGAGGATGCTCAGGGTTGTGAAGAGGATGCTCAGGGATGCTCGGGGCTGCGCGGGGCTGCCGGGGGGGATGCTCGGGGGGACAAAGGGGATGCTCAGGGCTGCGGGGGGATGCTCAAGGATGGGAGGGGTGCTCGGGGCCGTGCGGAGGATGCCGGCGTCCCGGGGAGGGGGGCGGTTGCAGAGGGAGGGCGGGGGGCCGGGGCTGGCGGCGGGGGGCTGCCGGGGCGGAGCTGCGGGGTGCCCCTCCCGACGGCGCTATAAACCGGCGGGGCGCGGGCGCGGGGCAGCCTTCGCTGGGGTGCCCGGGGACGGGGTGCACCCCTGCCCGCACCCCTGCCCGCACCCTGCCCAGCCATGGCGAGGGGGCAGCTGTCGGGGGGCGCCTGGGGGGCCCTGGTGCTGCTGGGGCTGATGCTGCCGGCGGGCGCCTGGTACAAGCACGTCGCCAGCCCCCGGTACCACACGGTGGGGCGAGCCTCGGGGCTGCTCATGGGCGTCCGCCGCTCCCCGTACCTCTGGCGCCGGGAGCTACCGGCCGAGCCCCCGCGCCGCCCCGGGGCACCCGCCGCCGGGGACACCCCGCCGCCCCCGGGCCGCCCCGCCGGGGACACCCCCCCGCCGCCGCCGCCGGGCCCCGGCCGCCTCCTGCAGCGCCTGCTCCGGCGGGGATGGGGCTGGGGCAGCCCCCGATCGGCCCCGCCCGGCCCCCGCCCGCGCCCCGCGGAGCTCAGGTAATCCCGGTCCCGGGGCCCCGACGGGCGGGCGGGGGGCGGTGGGAACCGGGAGGGTCACCGGCGCCCCGGGGTGCTGGGGGGTGTCAGCCGTGCCTGGGGTGCAGGAGTGTTGCTGCGGTCTCTCTGCGGCACCCTGGGGTGCTGGGGGGGTTTCACCGGGTACCGGGGGTGCACGGAGCCTTGGGGGGGGTTCACCGGGTACCGGCGGTGCACGGAGCCTTGCTGCGGTCTCCCATCCTGCAGGCACCGGGGTTTCGGGGTGCCCCAAGCAGAGAGCTGGGCTGCCCCATGGCATCACCCCGATGTGGGGAGCTGCCCCCCGACACCCGCACCACCTTCCGCACCCCAGCCCTGGCTGCGCCGGGAGGGTGTGGGGGAGCGAGGGGAGCCGTGACCCCGCGGGACAGCCCGGGTCCGGGGGGGTTTGCAGCCCCGTCACCGCTGCGTGAGTGTGACTGCACGAGTTGAGTCTTGCCGCATTTTTAAACTCGAAGCACCAGGTTTGTTGCACCCGGCCAAGAGGGACGGGAGGTGGGGACAGTTGTTCCTCTCCCGTGGGACGCGTTTGGAGGAACCGCGCTGTGGCTTTGGGGCAGAAAAAGGAGCTCAGCCAGGCTGCGTAGGACTGGCTCAGGGCTGGTGCCAGACGTTAAATCTCTTTCCTCTTATGTAAAGCTGGAGCCAACATCCAGCTGAAACCCACGGAGCCTTTTAGCTGTTGGATCAGCTGCTGGACCACGGAGCGGTATTCCTCCCCGCCTTCCTTTTTTTTTTGGAGGAAATCTGGGATTAGCGTGTCTTTGGGAAAGCCCAGACAGGTCAGCTCAGCCCCACGTTAGGTCTGTGCTGTCCCGTTACCTCCTGCAGCCTGGCTGTGCGTGGGCAGAGTGGTCCCGGTACCGCGGCTGGGGCTCTGGACCTGCGCACGTGTGCGCATCCCTCTGATTTCACAGCAGGATTTCCACGGGCTTTGTCTGCCTGCACAGCAGCAGAAAGGGGGCTGCAGTCCCCACGGGTCGGATCTGAGCCCACGGAGGGAGATATTTCATGAATATCACGAGTGCAGTGGTGGTTTAAGAGGGGAAACGCGATCCCACGTGGGGAGGGAGGTGGTGGTGGGACTCGGGTGCGCAGCCACACGCTCAGGTGAGGCTCGGAAATAACCTGGCCCCTTTTCTCCTTTCAGCTTCTCCCCGTTGGAGACGCGGCCCTGATCCGTGGAAGGGGCTCAGCAGAGATGCTTCAAGCGCCGGAGGAGCCTCGAGTGCCCGAGGTGGGAACCGTTCACCCTGGCTGGCGAGCAAGAGTCCCACCAGCGGCTCTCCTGGTCCTCGGTCCTCTCTGACACCACACAGACAATCGCATTCCAAAACATCTGATTTTTCGTGGCCGCTGTCCAGACGCAGTGGTAAATTCATCTTGTTTTCAGGTCAACCTTGTGCTATAAACTTTGGGGAGAAATAAACAGGGAAGATATTTATTTTTGTTTATTTTTTTTAGATTTCTGTACTGGCTTGTTTGCAATATGATACAAACACGTACTGTTTGCTTCCTAGGGACCTGCCCTCATTAAAATGAGAAATGATCAAAGGAAGCTTTGGCTTCACTGTGCTGTTGTGGGTTTGTTTTTCTGTTTAAAGCAAAACTTGGTACAGCTCGGCACAGGGCAGGCACTGCAGCGGTCGGGTCACTCCCAGATTTTTCTGACATGATTTAACTTCTTGACACAGTTTCTTCTGCAGCTTTACAGTAAATCTCTTTTACTGCCCGCCGGGGAGTTACTGCCAGGCTAAGTGTCATTTAAGATGATAAAGTTAGAAAGCTTTCCAGGACTGGGCTGAACAAAAGCTCTGCGAGTCCTCACTGCTCTGGTTGTCTATTTGCCTGCTTAGAGATTAATTTTATATATGTCTCTCCCAGTTTGTTCCCAACCGGTTTCTCCTCCATGTCCCGTCTCCCTTCTCCCCAGTGAGCAGAGGTCTGCGCCTTCCCCGGGGGCCAACAGCCCAATAAGATGGAAGAAAGTCTAAGAAGGTGTTTAATTACCCCTCCTGCCTCGGGGCAGGACCCAGCATCCCTGATGGATGTTCATCTAATCCCTTCTAAAAGGCTGGGCACGAGGGGACACGGTGCTCCCCACGGTCTGTCTCCCGTCCCCCTCGCTCCAGGGTCTGCGTGCCCAGACCACGGGAACCCCGCGACTTGGACCACGGAGACCCTCTGTCCTGGCCCCCGTGGATGCCCCAAGCTGAAATGCAGCCCCAGGGGTTCCCTTCCCTCCGACCATGTTGCACCACATCACTGAGGCTGTGGGGCGGTGGGCAGGGTTGAGGGGTGCCGGGAGGGCAGTGGCACCCGGGTGGCTTTGCCATGCCAGCTCATGGCCACACCGATGCTGGGGCTGGGGAGGGCTGGGGAGCTGCAACAGGGGTGAGGATGAGCCCTGCCACCACGTCCCCGTCCCTGCACCCTTGCAGAGTGGGGAGATGCCCCCATGGGTGCCCCTCTGTCTGCACAGCCCTGGCCAAGACCAAGGGCCCGGGAGGGGATGGGAGCTCTGGGCTAAAGCCCGTCTCGTAGCTGTGGATTGGGGCAGCCCAGGGATGGGGCTGCTCCCGGGCTCTGTGTCCCCGTGCAGCACCTATGGGTCCTGCCCTGGTCCAGGTCCATCCTGAGGTGCTGCCTGGGAGCTCTGCAGACCCAGCACCGCTGGTGGAGCCGGGGCTGGCCGAGGCAGCGAGGCTTTCCCAACCGGGGTGCCCCAGTACCCAGCCCGCCGCACCAGTGGGTGCGTTTTCTTCCAGTCCAAGAGGCGGGCGAACCCCAGGGGCTGCAGCAGGCAGGAAGATGTCCCACCCCAACCCAGCCTGAGCCCAGGGCGGCTCCTTTTCCTTCCCGGCTCCCCGGCCTCTCCCGGGGGACCAGCAGCATCCACCGAGGCCGCCGGGCACTCCGAGGCCGGGGGCTTTGGGCAGGGCAGTGTCTGGGGCAGGAACCGGCAGCCTTGGGGAGCCGGCATGAGCTCACACCAGGGCTGGCCCACGCACACACAATGGCTGCAGGGCCCCTGCGAGCACCAGGAGGAAGAAAACTCCCCAAGGAATTTCCTCCGTCGTGGGCTCTGCCCAGAAGCTGTTGCTCACCCCGCCGGGATGCAGCGGCCGGGGCTGAGCCAGGCCGGGTCCCAGCCCCTCTCCGGCGGGTGGTCCCAGTTGGGTGCGGTGGTGGCTGGGGATGGAAAGCCCTTGGGCACTGCTGGGTACCCTGGACGGTCCTTGTGATGGCCCCAAACATCCCCGTGGGGAGCCCCGGGCTGCGGGACGCAGCGCTGAGCTGGGGTCTGCCGGGGGTCTCATCCTGTCCCGTCCCACCAGGCTGTCCACACCTTCCCCCTGCTGCTGCCCCAGGCTGGAGATAGCGGGGCAGGAGGTGCAGAGAGCAGGAGATACCGGTATCGCTGTGCCTGCTGCTGCGCCTGTTTCCAAGCTGTCCCCAGCGCTGATAAGGTGGCAGCAGCTCAGAGACCCAGGCAGAGACCTCCCCGGCCGAGCTGCAGCACCCGGGGCTATTCCCAGGGTGCTCGAGGGGAAATGCTGGATCAGGACCCTCCTGTGGACCCCACGCTCCCACCCCAAGTGTCCCCCGAGGCATCCCGAGGGCTGTGCCAGCTCCTGCCTCCCCGTGCTGACTGTACGCAGGGCTGTATTTGGGGAGCCACTCACCTGCAGTGGGCATGTGCCACGGGAGTGGAGGTGGCCCGTGCTGGAGCTGCCCTGCCTGTGCTGCCCGGCCCTGCCCGCTCCTGGGCATCCTGCCGGACCCCCGTGCCCGATGGGGACAGCCCCCCTCTCCTGGGGACGTGCCCACAGCCCCCCACTCCCAGGGACATCCCCACACACTGCGGGGTCCGGCACAGGAGGGGCTGGTGGTGCAGTGAAGATCAAATGTCCTCTCAGGGTCCCCTCCAGCCCCCCTTCACCCCCTCCTGGGTGGTGAGACGCTGGGCTACAGGCACCCATGCATGAGAAGCACCCCCCTAATCCAGCTGTGCTCCCCGAACCCCACCAAGAGCTGCAAACACCTCAGGGGCCAGCGAAGGTCCCTGGGGATGTCCCAGCCCTTCTGCTCGTGCCAAGAAGATGCTGCAGGAACGGTCCCAGCCCTTGCGGGGTCCCCTGGGTGCTGGGGTGGCATCTCCATCCACCTCCAGCCCTGCAAGAGCCTTTCGAGGTGCTTCTGCCGCTTCCTGCTGGCAGGGACCCATGGGTGCATGCCTGCCCGGGGAGGTCCCCTCCGCCGCGCTGGCACTTCTGCGGACGTGCTCACAAGTGCTGCTCTGCTGCCAACCTCGCCCAGGGTGGGTGTTCCTGGGAATGGGTGCTGCCAGGGATGGGTGCTGCTGGGGATGGGTGTTCCTGGGAATGGGTGCTGCTGGGGATGGGTGCTTCTGGGGACAGGTGCTGCTGGGGATGGGTGCTTCTGGGGACAGGTGCTGCTGGGGGTGGGTGCTGCTGGGAATGGCTGCTGTCAGGGATGGGTGCTCCCGGGGATGGGTGCTCCCAGGGATGGGTGGTCTGAGGGATGGGTGCTGCTGGGGACGGGTGCTCCCAGGGGACAGGTGGCCCCAGACCCAGCCGGAGGGCTCAGTGCTGCTCTTCCATTCACGTCCTTGCTGCGGCAGGCACAGTGGCACCCCGGTGTGGCACCGGCACCGGAGCTGAGCTGTGCCAGCACCAGCCTCTGCAGGAGCAAGTCCCTCTGCAGCTGGGTTACCTGGGTGGTTTGACTGCTGCCACGAGTGACATTTTGTCTCTTCTAGGGGACAGCAGTGGCCAGTGGCGTGGCCGTCACCCTGCGCAGCGCAGGCAGTGGGGTGCCCATGCCGCGGGGACACGGCGGGTGCGGAGCAGGGCGGCTGGCACAGCCCGGGGCGCGGGAGCAGGATCGTTGCTGGCACACTCGTGGGTGTGCGGGCGTGTGGGATGTCCTGGGTGTGCCCAGCCTGGCTGGGGACCGTCGCCAGCTCCACGCCGTACCCAGAGCTCTGCCGTCTGCTTGCCCTCAGGACCTGGGCACACACGGACCTGCCAGCTTGCACAAGGGGCATCTCCCAGCTCTCAGCAGTGTAACTGAATTTTCTGGACTTTCACAACCCACAAAGAGTATAATTAATCCTCCTAATGATCAGCTCTCCTTCTATCTCTATAAATCTGACCTGGAAAATGTTTACAGCTCAATAGTGCCACACACAGAGGCCTAGAGAAAACGAGACGGTGCTTTTTATGAGCTCTCCTCTCCTTCCCAATTCCTCTGGCAGCGCAAATAAATCACGGGATTTTCCCTGCTCCATGAGAGCTGCTGCTCCCCCGAGAGCTGCTGGGATCCAGCAGCCCCGCGCTGAGCGATGGCGAAACGAGGGAGGAACAGGCACGGCCGCATCCACGCCAGGTGGAAAGCCCGGGACTTTATTTATTAATCCTCAGAGCTAATTACTGCAGCAGCAACGGCTCCGTGCAGCTCCCAGCAGGGACCATCAAACACCACCGCTGACAAGGGCACGTCCCCGAGCTCGGGTGCGGGACCCGGGTGTCCCTCCACGCCCAGGCAGGAGGTGCCACGGGTGCTCCAGGGCTCCCAGCACACGGAGCGTGGCCGTGACCAGCCCAGCGAGCTCCGGCTCGGCGGTGGGAAGCTGGGTGTGGAGCTGGGGGGCGGATAAACACGGGGCAAAGGGTGCTGTGGGGAGGAGGAGGCTGCGCGGGAGGAAGAGCATCTCCCTGCCAGCTGCTCCCATGGCTGAGGTGGGTGCGCTGTCCCACGCAAGCCGAAGGGAGGGGTGTCCAGCAGCGCCCGGCCTTGCCCTCGCCCTCCCCTGCCTTTGGCGAAGCTCCCATCCTCGAGTGGGACCAGCACCGGGGCGCGACCCGCACCCCTCGGGGAGACAGAGGAGCTGTGGGATCTGCCCAAAGCAGCCCAACAAGCACGAGGTGGAGCCAGGAGCGAGACACGGGGCTCCCGGCACCTTGAAAACGTGTGTCCTCTTTGGCAGAAGGTGGCCCAAAGGCACGTGCAAAACCTTTGGAAGGTTCCTTTGGGACAGCCCAGCGACTCCATCACCAGCCTCGGCAAACCCTCAGAGCCCCTCACCCTGACCTCCCACCCCCCTCAGAAACAAGCCAGCCTGAAGATCTCGGGTTATCAGCCGAGGTTTTGCCAGTTTCTGAACGAAGATGGACTTTATGGACCCCCAAAACCCCCTCCCGGTGCCGCCCCAGGGACCCCGCCAGCCGAGCCTCATCTCCGTGACTGCGAAGCTCCTCACAGCATTTGTGTTTTGCATTAGTGATGCCACAGGATCAGGCCCAAAGCAAACAGGGTTCAGGACACAGGTGTGACTCTCTGTCGCTGCCCAGCCGAGCGCAGGGAAGGAATCAGAAGCAGATGTCAAACGAAAAGGGCTTCAAGCCCTTCCAAGCCAGCGAGCACGCAGATCCCACGAACTCCCTCAGCCTCCAGCCTGGCCCGCTTGGGACTTAAATAAAAGCTCCAGTTGAGGCTCACAGTGTGTGCGACCAGCAGCAGGCAGGCAAAAATCCTGTGCTGAGCTGGCGCTGTACCAAGTCCCCTCCGTGTCCCGGCAGGAGAGGGGACCCGGCAGCGGCTCGGTCGGGGGTCCCGATGCCCCCGGGGCAAACGCCTGGGCTGGTGCTGCCTCCTGGGGTGCTCGGGCCTTCCCAGGAGCTGTATGGAGATCCCAGCATCTCTGCTGGCTTCCATCCTCTTGCCAGACAGGTGACACCCCACACCTGACCCTCCTTTATTTCTCTACAATGAATAGATGTTTTTTTTGGGGAAAAAAAATGCCTTTTGGGGACACTGAGGTTGAAAAAAAATCAACAAATCCAAGTCACACTTGAGAAAATGCTCGTGCTCAAAAAAATAAGCATTTTTGAAAAACTCAAACATCCTTTTTGAAATGATATTTTCTCCCTTTATTTTTATTTTGCAAGCTACCAACGCTTTTATAAAGACGTTCAAAAGGGTTAAAATATTCTGTGTGACCACCCAAAGATTTCATCCCTCGTGTTTTTATTGCACTGAATAAAAGGAAAAACTTTTTTGTTCAAATAAACTGGAAACAATTCCTTCTCCTCCCCCCACTCCCTCCAGCGTTTTGGTTTGGCCAGTGAGTGGAAAAATCAATTATTCGCACTCCTCTGGCCCGATAAAAGGCTTCAGGACTCCACAAAGAGGCTCAAGGGAGCACTTGCATCGTACAGCAAATCAAACAGCCTCCGAATTTCCCAGCTCTCTGGCCTCCTCTCGTGTCACCCAAGAATTTGTGCCGCGATCGGCGCTTCTGCAGCACCGCAGAGTGACTTTATACATCGCTGCAGTGGAAGTCATTTTTTTTAAAGCAGGCTACAAATGAAAAGCGAATCAATATTAATTTCTGGAGTCTTATTTACTGCCTCAATCTGGCCGCTGTGTTTGCTTCAGCTCTACGAACACCTGGTAGGAAGGCAGATGAGGAAGGAGAAATACACAGAGAGCTAGAAAACCTGTGACACGGGCATGTGACAGCACCAACACGGGGACAACTGATCTGGGGCGTTTCCTCCTTGGAAGAGGTGTCAAGGAAATGAAGATGAGGAATGCAAAAGGGTGCAGACGAGGATCTCCGGGTTTCACCAAAACCAACTCATTCCAGGTGAAACCTGGGATGGGCACCCGGGATGGAGCAGGAGCCTTACCCCACCGGGAACGTCTGGGACCAGCACGGCAGAGCTGCCCGCTAACGAACCCCGGCCCCAGCCCGGCGTTCAGGGGGACACTGAACATTTCCGAGCTCTTTCACATGAACGTATGAAGTGCATCAGCCCATGAGCTCTGCGTGTGCCGGACTGGGTGGCTCGGCAGAGACACCCCACAAAGCGCTCCGCATCTCCCCGCGGTCACGGGCTGGGTGGGCAGAGGAGCTGCTGGGCTGTGTCCTCCCCTCCCCGGACCAGGGGCTCCCAGCACATCCCATCGATTCAGGAGGAGCTCTCTGGATGAGTGGCCTCTGCTCCAGGCCCTGCTCCCATCGCCTCCCCTTCGCGGGGTGCTCCTTGCCCGTGTCCCCCAGAGCTGCGCTGCCCCACGGCTGAGCCTTGGCCCGGGTACCCCTTCCCGGAGGGGAGCGGGGACGGGGGGCCTGGCCCACAGATCCAGGGGGACCCAGCAGCTGGGTGTCAGCAGTGGTCCTCAAGCTGGCCCGGAGGGTGATGGGCTCCAGACAGCTGCCCGCAGGGTTGCCCACTGCCCTGGCCCGGGGGACTGCGGGGCTGCCCCCAGCCCGGGGGCTCTGTGCTGCACCGGGGGGGGGCCGCGGCAGCTGGAGCCGGAGCTGAGCCCGCAGAGCCCCGGGTCGCTCCCAATTGTGGGAGAGCCCCGGGAGGCCCCGATCAGCCCCGGGCATCCCCACTCCATCTGCCCGGCTCCATCCTCCCGGTCCCAGTGTTGGTGCCGGTCCCGGTCCCGATCCCGGTCCCGGTGCTGATGCCGGTCCCGGTGTCGGTGTCAGTTCCAGCGCCGATGTCAGCCCCGGTGCCGGTCCCAGTGCCGATCCCGGTCCCGGTGCCAATCCCGGTCCCGATGCTGATGCCAGTCCCGGTGCTGATGTCAGCCCCGATGCCGGTCCCAGTGCCGATCCCGGTCCCGGTGCCGATGTCAGCCCAGGTGCCGGTGCCGATGCCGGTCCCGGTCCCGACTCCGCCCGCCCCGTCTCTCGGCCGTCCCCGTCCCGGGCTGCAGCTCCGCCCCGGCTCCTCCCGTCCCCGTCCCCGCCCGCCGCGCTCCCGGCGCCGCGGGGCAGCGCGCAGCATGGCCGCGCTGCGCAGCGCCCCGGCCCCGGCCCCGGCCCGCCCCCCCGCGCCCCACCGCCCCGCGCCCGCCCCGGGCCGCGCATAAAAGGGGCCCCGCGTCCACCCGCCCCCGCCCGCCGCGCCGTTCCGCTCCGCGCCGGCCGCCGCGGCCATGGCCAAGGACCAGCTGAAGCCGCGGCTGTGCCGCATGCTGAAGGGCGAGAGCGGCTACGGCTTCCACCTGCACGGCGAGAAGGGCAAGAGCGGGCAGTTCATCCGCAAAGTGGAGCCCGGCTCGCCGGCCGAGGCGGCGGGGCTGCGCGCCGGGGACCGCGTCGTCGAGGTGAACGGGCTCAACGTGGAGCAGGAGACGCACCACCAGGTGTGGGCTAGGGCGGGGGGGTGGTGGGGGCACCCCCAGGGTGGCTGGGGCACCCCCGGGGTGGGCACCCCAGCTCCGAGCCTCCTCCCCGGCTTGGCTCTGCCCGGCTCCAGCCTCCCCGGTGTGGGCTAAATGGGTGTTTTTCTCCCAAAATATCAGTGCTGGAGCATCCTCACCCTGGCTGGTGTTGGTGGTTGTTGGGGTGGGATGGGTGCCCCCCAAAATCCTACGCCTGGGTGCCCCCCCAGATCCTAGGTCTGCGCTGCAGGGGGGTTTTGCATGCCTTGGGCACCAAGTTCCTATGAGAATGGTTGTGTGGTGTGCGCTGCTGGGGAAAGGATGTTGTAATTGCGTGAAGGTGGGAGAGCCGGAGGTGTTTGGGCATGGGCAGGGCACCGCTGCGTTACACAACCTGGGGTGGAAAGGAATGGGGAGACCCGGGCTTTCTTTCCGGCTCTGCTGGGTGTTTTCTCAGCCACTTCGAGCTGCTCCTGCTTGTGCAGCCCAGGGTGGATCAGGATAAAAACCTCCTGATAAAGCTCTGCAGATGGTGGGCAGTTTGGCTGCCTTAAGCCAGATAGGGCTTGTGGGGACATCATGGCTGTTCCTAGACCACGGCTGTGACCGGGGGGGTCCAAGCGAGCTGTTTGCCAGCTCTGTAACAGAAGCTGCACACTTCAGGCCGTGTCATTTTCTGCTTATAAAACTGGAGCTTGTGTTTGTTAAACAGTTTAGTCGAAAAAACAAGCATTGAGATCTGAGCTGCTCCTGTCCCACTGGAGACACGGAGCCTGGCAGGGGCATGGTGCCCAATGTGCCCGTTTGCCTCATGGCTAGCGGGGTTTAGTGCTTTAGTAACTTAAAACACATGGGTGGCCCCCATTGCTAGGATGTGGGGGCAGAGCAGGGCTGTGCCTCGGGGAGCTCGCAGACCCAGCGGTGTTTTGGGGGTGCGGGTTCCCTGGCGTCCCCCCCAGGTGGGGATGTTGCTGTGCTCGAGGTGGGGCAGAGCCTTCCAGGTGCCTCCAATGAAGCCTCGTGGCCATGGGCTGGGGGGGTTTTCATTGCTAACAGCCTGTTTTGATGAGCTGAGCCGGCTGTGTAAAAGTTAATGTTTGTCTTGAATGTGATTTCCAAACCCTTGAAGGAGGATCCACGTCTGTGAGCTGGCTGGGCACAAAGGAGGGCTGCGTTCCTGTAAGGAGCTGCGTTGTACTGGAAGCCATCAGGGCTCCCTGCTGGAACTGGGGTGCTGGGGGTGGGCGATAGCGGAGCTGAGGCAGCCAGCTGTGTCTCGAGGGGTTTCCAGTAGGTCAAGTGAGTGGGAGAAATTTTCCTGTCTTCCATTTTCTGCTGGCGGAGGCGGGATTCAGCTGTGGTGGAGGCAGGATTTGGCCCTGGCACTCGCTCCCTGCAGCAGAGCAGTGAATGGGACGGAGTGTCCCATCCAGGGTGTCCTGAAGCTCACAGTCATGCTGCGTTCCCACTGTTCCCTGTCCCGGGACACCCTCTGGGATCACCCTTCCTCTCGCATCAAAATAGCGAGAACCTCTCCCCCCCTCCCCAAAACAACCAGCACGGATGGGCTGTGGGGAGGGCGATGCTGTGGCAGGTCAGACACTGGCTCCTGCCGAGGGGCTGGAGCAGCTGGGTCGTGTGGCCTCTCCTCCTTGCGCTGCTGACGTCCCCAACCTTGAATAAGTAACGCTTCTCCATGTGCCTCTGAAGCTGCGGTGGGACAGAGCCTGCAGCAAACAAGGCTGTGCTGTTTGGGTGTAACTGTGTTTCGAGCTGAAGCTGGCGGCATTTGTGTCTTTGTTCTCTGTTTTTTTTCCTGGCCTTACCCAAGGAGCGAAGGCAGAACGTGTTCTCAGGGCGTTTCACGTCTTGGATGCAAAATTGCAGCCTGGTTCCTCGCCCAGGCGGGCAGTGGGTGTGCAGGGCAGGGCAGGGGCTCCTGCTGTGCCTGAAGCCTGCGGGGTGTAGGAGCTGGGTGCTGCCTCTCCTGGGATCAGCTGGTGGATGGTTTGTCCTGGATTCCTGTGGCTGCAGGTGCTGAGCACTGTCTGACCAACCTCCCCCTGGCTTGGGTCTGCTCTGCAGCATGGAAAAATGGTGTTCTGGGGGTCGTACCGGGGGTGATGGTCTCCCTGGAGATGGGGGTGATGGTCTCCCTGGAGATGGGGGTGATGGTCTCCCTGGAGATGGGGGTGATGGTCTCCCTGGAGAATGGGGGTGATGGTCTCCCTGGAGAATGGGGGTGATGGTCTCCCTGGAGAATGGGGGTGATGGTCTCCCTGGAGAATGGGGGTGATGGTCTCCCTGGAGAATGGGGGTGATGGTCTCCCTGGAGAATGGGGGTGATGGTCTCCCTGGAGATGGGGGTGATGGTCTCCCTGGAGATGGGGGTGATGGTCTCCCTGGAGATGGGGGTGATGGTCTCCCTGGAGATGTGCAATTTTCAGATAAGACCCGTTCTTCCTTGTCGGTGTCTCCACACTGGTGTGGCACGCACAAAGGCGATCCGACTGTGCCCTTCAAAGGTGGTGTGGGAAAGCCTTGAGGTCCCTGCTGAGGCTGGCAGCGGTGCCCGGGCAGAGGCATCTCTTTCAGAGCAGGAGGGATGAACTGAGCTGTTCCCAGTGGCACCACGAGTCTCCCTCCTGGGCAGCTGATGTTTGGCAAGGGTGGAAGGGCCCAGGCTGGTGTAGCCAGGGGTGAAAGTCTGTTTGGGTGGAGCTGCGGAAATCATGCGGCCGGGACGGCTGCTGAGAAGGTCCTGAGGTGCCGGATGCGCGGGGGAGACCGTGTCGTCCTCAGAAAAGCTGCGGACTCAAGGCCGTGGCCATGGCTCGGAAACGGGTAGGGTGCCGGGCTCTGCCCGCGTCGGGCAGGACCTCGCTGTGCGCTCAGCTGCTGCTTTGCCTTCCACCCCGCTGCCCTGTCCCCAAAGCGACTTGCTGCCGGGGGAGTTTGTCACAGAAAGCCCCTTCTGCTCGTCCCTGCTAACGGGGAGAGGGTGAGGGGCTGCTCTGTGCCCGCTCTCCATCCCTGCCTGGCTCAGCCCTGGGGCTGGGGGGACGCTCGCTCCATCGCTGCTGTCCCCAGCCCCACATGCTCTGTGGCTGTGGAGGAGCTCAGCAGCGGGCTGAGCCTAATGCCTGGAGCACCCCAACAGTGGAGTCTGGGGGATGTTGCTGTGTGGGACCCAGCGTGTTCCTCCTGCACGCTGCCCCTCTGCATCTCCTGCTGCTGCGGGTTGGCTGCCTGCTCCCAGGTGTCCCCCGGGAGAACTGGCCTCACACAGGCGCTGCCTCACCGGTGTAGGCAGCACCGTATGGTGTCGCACGTAAATAGATCTGAAAGGGAGCAGATGGATTTTCTGGGTCTTGGTGGAGCAGAACCTTTCAGGCTGGGTACGGGTGTGAGCCCTGGGCACGCCGTGCCCGACGTGGTGCGCGGAGACGGGGGCTGCAGATCGCTTGGGTCAGGACAAGCAGCCGTGTCTGCAGTCTATAAATTTCTTGTTGGTGGTTTTTTTTTTTTCATTTGCAGATACTGGCTCTGTTGACCTTGAATGGAGCTTGCAAGGGAGTAAATAAACGCCAGCTAATTGCGCATTAGGCTCGTTTGTCACTTCTAACCTTGTCGGTGGCTGGTGTGACCTAGATCAGAGCGGGAGCCCCGTAAGGAAGCCCAGCGCTGTACGGGGCTTTCCCAGCACGCCTGGGGGATCACGGGTCTGTGGTCCTCAGGGCCCCGCCATGGGTGGGGATGGCTGCCGAGCAGCATTGCCAGCGATACCACCCTTCCTCCTCCTCGGGATGAAGGCCTGTGCAGGAGGAGGTGGCTGGCAGGGAGGCTGGGGGCGGTTTCCCTTTACCCTGCTCCCCTGCATAGCCTGGACTTGCCCCATTTCCATCACAGCCCACTCTGGTGTGATTTACCCCCCTGCCCTGCTGGGATCAGCTCTCCCCGCTGCGCTGGCACCGCCGGCTCCTTTCAGAGCCTCTGCCCGTCACCGATCCCCGCGATGGAGCCGGGCAGCGGCAGGACAATGGTCCCCATTCAGCGCTGCCTGGAGCTGCATCCCTGCAGGGATGGGCCCATCTCCCGCTCCCAGCACCCGCTTCCCTTATCTCTGCTGGCCCCTGGCACAGAGCAGGTTGTTTTTTATAAATCCCCCCAGGGTGGGGGGTGGCCGGTACACCGGTGTGGTGGGGAGCACCCAGCAAAGGCAGCCCAGGCACCGAATGTGCGCGTGGGTGCTTGGTGCCTCCCTCTGCACCCCGGCTCTCCACCCTGCCTGGGGCATGGGGGGAGAAAGACCCCCCAGATGAAGGAAATGAGGGTGTGCGGTGCTGTTGACTTGGTGGGACAGGTTCTGTTGTCCTTCTCGGGGACGAAGCCAGGCAGCAGGTTTGTGGTGCTTGGGGGCAATGAAGCAGGGAGAGCTCCTGTGTGAGCAGAGCGGGTGACCCCTGGTGCCCTGGGCAGTTGCCCTGGGCAGAGCTGTCATGTTGGCTGCAGGGCATGGGATGGAAAGAGCCATCACCATCATCACCTGGGGCTGCAGGCAACAGGCACTCCATGCTGGGGGTCCCCCAAAGCCGCGTTCTGCCCTTCTTCCCTGTCACTGATGGCTGGAAGTGACAGCAAGCTCGCACCCTGCAGCAGGACCGAAGCTGCAGGAGGGTGCTGGGGAGTTGATGGTCCTTGGGTCCAGCTTCTGCTGCAGCCCGGAGCTCCCTGGGTTTCTGCTCAGTTGTTCTTCTCCTTTCCAGGTCGTGCAGCGCATCAAAGCCGTGGAGACGGAGACCCGCTTGCTGGTGGTGGACAAGGAGACGGACGAGTACCTGTGCAGCCTGCGCCTGACGTGCACGGAGGAGATGGCGCACAGCGGGATCCTGCTGAGCTCCAGCGGCTCGCCCGCCAAGTCGGTGGGCAGCGACAACGGGGACGTCTGGAAGCCGCAGCTGGATCTGAGCGGGGGCAGCCTCCAGCGGCACTCGCACAGCTTCTCCTCGCACGGCAGCAGGAAGGTGAGGGCAGAGCGTGGGCAGCCACCCTGGGAGCACCCTGCTCGGCTTGCTTCCCGTCGGAGAAAAACCTTCCGTAGGTGGCTGGTGGCTTTGGGGACCCCGCTGTGTCCCGGAGCAGTGGGCGAGCTCCCCTTGGCCTCATTCGCTTGAAGCAGCATCGGCTGCTGGGGACTGCGCTGCTCTCTCCCCTCCTGCACCCCTCAAGGGGCTCAGGAGCCCCGGGAGCTGTGGGGGGTCACCAGCCTCGGGGACGAGTGACCCGGCCTGGGTCTTGCTTCCCTACGGGGACAGGCTGCACAGACCAGGGACGCGGCGAAGCTGGAGCTTGTGATTGAGCTTCTCTCCCCTCCGTTATTTGCAGGAGGGAGGGAACATCTGGGGCGAATGTGTTCTCAGCTTTTTGCTTAAATAGGAAGGAAATTAGCTCTTTTTCAAGTGGCCTGGGTCTGGACTGCGATTCTGCAGTAAGTGCCTTTTATTGGTAAACTCCTTTCCAAAAAGGAAAGAATTTGGGGGTGGAAAACGTCCAGTTTCCGTGGCTGCCTCGCTGCTGGGGCTGGGCTGGCGGGGACGGCGCAGCCTTGCACCCCGCAGATAGCACGGTCCGGTCCCGGCGCTGCCCTCGCTCGGGTGTGAACGTGGCAGGAGCCGTGCGGGTGTCACCTGGCCAAGCCGGTGGCTCTGTCACCTCTCTGCAGCCATCTGTCCCCTTCCATTCTCCACCCTGTGCTCGCTGCTGTGTCCCACTGGGCAGGGGGTGCTGGTGCCCATCACGGAGCTGCCACCCTCCTCCTTGGGGAGCGTGCGGGGGCTGCAGGGGGTGGCACCTCTGTCCCCTCACAAGTGGGGTGGTGGCTGGATGCTGGCCGTGGGGCTGCCGGGAGGACAGAGGTGGAGATGTCAGGAAAGCTCCATGTCCTCAGGAGCCCCCACGCAGTCACAGCTGAAGCAATTTCCCCCCGCGCAGATAAGAGGCAGGAGGCACGTGCACGTCCGGCGATAAGGAGGGGGTCTCACCTCCCGCCCTCCCCTCCGGAGCTGTTTGGCATTTGCAGAGGAGGAACCCCCCTTCCCTGGGGCTGGCAGGGGCAGGGTGGGAGGCAGGATTTATATTTTTTACTCATTGCACGATGTGAAGCTGTTTGAAGGTCTGTGTGGTGACGGTGGGTGCGTTTCCCCTGGGGGTCGGCGCAGTGCGGGGCTGGTGGCCCCTGGGATGGCCGGTGGGAGAGGAGCCGTCCCCGCACGGCCGGGGGCAGCTTTCCAAGCTGGGGATTTCCTCTCCTGCCTCTGTTTCGTTTGCTGGTTGCAATCCAACAGCGTGTGCTGACGGGAAGTCGGGCGAGGGAACGGGACGGTCCTTTCCGGCCTTTGGGTTTTGGCTTCTCCAAGGAGAGGGTGGGATGGGGAGAGCCGGGCAGGGCTGGGGTGCGAGGGGGGAGAAGCACCCACGCTCCCCCTTGGAGGGGTTGGGGGCTTGGCCGGGGGCTTCACCTGGGGCAGCGCGGCCGGGATGTTTGGTGCTGGCTGTGCTGTAGCCGGGGCTGGTGTCTGGTGGAGCCTGAGCTGGACAAAGGGAACTGGCTGTGGGGGTGATGCCGGCCGTGTGGGGCTGGGACAGGGGTGCTGAGCGTGTCGGGTGCTCGCAGGGCTCAGGGCAGCGGCTCGTTTGCTCCTGCAGCAGCTCTCTGAAGAGCTGGGCGCTGCAGGCTGTCCTGGCCAAGGTCACTTCTCCGTGCCGGGGCCGTGAGTGACCCTGGTGCGAGGTGAGGGGTGGCCGGAGCAGCAGGACTTGCACCTTGCTCCTGTGCCTTGCGGTCCTGCTTGCTTCAAGGCGGTAGTACCTGCTCCAGGCTCTTGGTCTGGGCGATGTGGCTCTCCTCCTAGGTCCGAAATGGCTGGAGGCCAGGGGAGCGATGGTGCACCCCAGCTCCTGCAGTGCTCAGCCCTCCAGCACCGCGTCCTTGCATGGGGCAGCTCCAGCCTGACCCTCACCCTGCAGAGCAGGGCCCACGGGGGGTGCGGGGGCCCTTTGGGAGGGATTTCTGTCCCTGCAGTGGGGTCCAGCTAGAGACTTGCCCTAAACTAGGTTTGGAGGGGACCAGGCTCTGAGCTGGGTGGCACTGGGCTGCGCTTGGGTCTTTTGTGTAGCTTCCCTGGAGGCGTTTAGTAGGAGGAGAAAAGGCAGCTCCCTTCCCCCTGCAGACCCCGGCCCCAACCTGCCCCTGCGGGAACTGGTGCCGATGCTCTGGGCTGCTCCCAGGGAGCAACGTTTTTATGAGCAGCGTTTGTTTATGTAAAGGCTGCGGTTTTCCTTGAGTTGAGCCTGGGTTGTTCAGTGCAGCAACAAGCAAGAGGGAAATCTGGAGGCTGTAGCAGTGGGCAGCGGGGAGGCAATGCAGCAGGCAGGGTGGGCACAGCCCTGCCAGCCTCCCCCATGCTGCCCCACTCATTTCCCCAGAGGAGTGACCCCGTGGCGAGCTGCCGTGGGTGGGGAGGTCAGCGTGCACCCCGGCAGGGACCTGGTGAGCAGGACCTTGTGCTCCAGGAACCACGGTAATGCCATGAATAATGCAGCACGTATTTAAAATCAGGCTGCCTGCCCCGAGAGCAGGTCGGCAGGGCTGGCTGCCAGCAGCTGCGCTGCCATCCCCGGCACCCTGGGGACGTGTGTCCTGCGTGGTGGCACGGGGGGAGCAGGGTCTGCCCTGCCCTTGTCCGACACCGCTGCACCCAGGTCCGTGCCTGCCTGTGCTGGGGGGTTTGCCTGCTCGCTGCCTGCCCCACGCTGTGCCCCCTGCAGGGGCAGCAGTGGGGCCTGTGCCCCCCATGCCATGCGCTCCCCCATCCCAAACGTGTTCTTGTGGCCACTGGGCTGTTTTCTGCTTTTCCCTGAAGCTCTGGCTCTGCCCTACCCAGCACCGAGTCCCCGGGGGTTTGGGGGGTAGCAGGCAGGGGGGTCTCAGCATGGCAGGGGCTGTGCTGGGTGCCTCGTGGTGAGCTGCTTTTATTGCAAAGGTGCCCTTGGGGCAGCGGTGTGAGCCAGTGGTGGCTGTTTAATTAAATGCCTGGGCTAACAGCCTGTAAAAGGCCAGCACGCTGCAGGGCTGGGCAGCGTGGCCTGGGTGCTGCTGGCCATCCTGGGGTGCTCGTGGTACGTGGGCAGCGTGGCCCAGGGCTGGCAGCACCTTTGCAGGCTGTGGCTGTGGCTCGGCTGCTGCGCGGTGCGAGGGATGTGCCATTACTGGGACCCCCGTTACACCGTAGCAGTGTCCTTGGGACTCGCTGCATCACTGTGTTCTCAGGTGTGTTTGTAGGAGAAACAAGAACAGCAGTAGAGTCACCGAGATGGGTTTGGGGTGACGCAATTCCCCTCCGTCGCTGCTGCCGTCGCACCAAAGCACGACTGCGGGGGGGTGGGTGGGCAAAGGGACCTTCACAACCAGCGTTTGTCTTTTGGGAAGCAAAGCCATGGCTTGTGGCTGCTGGATTCAAGCAGCCTGTTGGGTCTGGGAGTTCTGATATAGGGGAATTAGCGGCCGATTGTTAATTGGCCCCTGCTTGGGGAGGGACGGTGTCACCTTGGCATGGTGGTGGCAAGATCATGGGTGTCCCTCCGCCGACACGGGGGAAATTGTGGCCAGCTCTCTGAGCCTCCTGTGTGCCACCGGCCCGCTCCAGAGGAGCTGATGAGCCTGGGGACAGACGTGCCGTCATTTTCTTCTCAGGAAGGGTCATTAGCCATTGGAAGGGCTGCCCAGGGAGGTGGTGGAGTCACCATCTCTGGAGGGGTTTAAGAAAAGACTGGAGATGGTACTTAGTGCCCTGGTCTAGTTGACGTGGTGGTGTCGGGGCAATGGTTGGACTCGATGATCCCAGAGGGCTCTTCCAACCTCATTGATTCTGTGATTCTGTCCTCTGGAGGAGGGTGGACGAGCACCTGGGTGCCTGTCGGGACTCACAGGTGTGGGGACAGTGCTGACATCAAGGCAGTAAATATTTACACTTCTGTTTGGGTCAGGAATAAGAACTTTTTCTGTTGCAAATAAAACTCTGTGTTGCAACATCTCCAGCTGCCAGCTTTCTGCCGGAGCGCTGGAAGGGGAGTAATGCAGGACAGATGTTTTTGGAGAACTTTGCCAGCTCAGTTGAGGCCCAAAATTTAGGGCTTGTACAATAACCACAAAGATGTAATAAAACCTAACATGAGCAGAAATGTCTGCAGTAATTATGTGATTAAAAAAAAAAAAAACAATGCTAAAATAAGTGCATGGTTTAAATTAAAGCACTTCCCTGCAGCATCCCGGGCCCCAGGGGCAGGCTCAGCCCTGCGGGGAGAGGGTGATCGGGGAGGACAGCAAAGCTTGTCCCCGGTCCAGCCCAGGTGAGGTTCCTGCTCTGTGGGCAGAGGCTTGGGGAAACCCCCCAGCACGGAGCCCGAGGAGCTGTGGCCGTGTCCCTGCAGCGTTCCCTGCCCTTCCCGTGGCAGCTGGGTTTGGGGGTGCTGCCAGTGCTGTGCCCAGCTGAGGGCATGGGATGGGAGCGCAGCTTCCCACGTCCCTGCTGGGATGGGGATGGGAAGGTGCCTGCAGGGAGCTGGGAAGCAGGACAGTGGGGATGGGGATGGGAAGGTGCCCGCAGGGAGCTGGGAAGCAGGACAGTGGGGATGGGGATGGGAAGGTGCCCGCAGGGAGCTGGGAAGCAGGACAGTGGGGCTGGGGACCCCCAGCCTCCCTGCAAAGGGCAGCTGGGCTGCATGGGGCTGGCGAGGGGTCTGCTGGCTGCAGGAGCTCAGCCGAGGAGCGGCAGCAAAGCTGGGCTTGCTTTTGGGGTTAGTGCTTCAATCCTGTCCCAGAGGCAGCAGTCGGGCTGGCGCGTGGGGAAGCCGGTGGCCCTGTGCCGGCGCTGACCCCGCTGCATTATTGATGGCGCCGGGCTCGCCGGCATCGTGTGTCGTGGCGCTGGGCAGTGCCGGGGCTGCGGGTGGGCTCTGGAGCAGCTCCAGCTCGCAGCATCTTGGGGACGGAGGCTGGGGCATGTGGCAGCCGGAGGGGCCCTCTCCAGGGATGGCGATGGGGTGGTGGCCCGTGCCGATCCCCTGCTACACCGTGGGCTTTGCTCAGAGGAGTGTGGAGTGTTTTGCTCTCCTGGGAGCCTGCCCCTTTCCCGTGCAGGCAGCAATAGGCTAAATGGATTAAAAAACCCGATTTTTCAGACCATTGGTCCCTCTGACAGCCCAGTGACTTGGCGCTTGGTTAGAAGGCGCAGGGCAAGACCTGTTTTTGCAGAGCCCCCTTTGCGTGAGCTTGGTCTGCTTGGTCCCCGCACATCGGCAATCTGTTAACCCCTGATGTTTGTTCGTTGGGTTTTGGTGTCAGTTTGGGGCTGGGGTCTCGGTGCCACCGTCTGCAGCAGGGTTTGCTGGAGCCTCAGCTCGGGTTGGGATGAGCAGCGTGTCTGGGTATCGCTGCAGCACTTGGAGGAGGTGCCAGCAGGGACCTGAGCTTCATCCTGCTGGGAGCAATCCAGACACGAGATGGGACACTCGCCCACGGGGCCGTAAGGTGAAGAGAACAGTGTGCTGCTCGCCGTGCTGGAGCATGGCAGGTCAGCCCTGGCTCCTGACCCGCCAGGTCCCACACGCTTGCATCCTCCCAGGGCTGAGGGAAGAGGGTTTGGATGCAAAACGCTTCCTTCCACATGGACTGTGGCTGTGTCCCGTCACCCAAAGCGCCCGGGAGCTGTGGGTGGGCTGTGGGGACAGAGGGAAGGGGCTGAGCGGGCGTCCCCCCGCCGCAGCTCGCCTGCCCTGCTCGGGGTGGGCAGTGGGTCCTGCGGAGGAGCTTGGCTGGGGGGTTATTTTTGTGCCGGGGCAGCGCAGGAAGCCCCTCCCGGGGAGGAGAGCATCCACCCCGCGGCACAAACTTCCTCCGCCGCGATATTTTTAGTTAAACACAAAGCGAGTGGAAGGGAGCGGGAGGCAGGAGGCAGATTAGCATCGGGAGGAGCTGCGCCCTGCCAGGAGCCTTTGTTCCCTGGGCTGTGCACTCCCAAGGGACACTCGGTCCTGCGAGGGGACAGTGGGGTCACCCCTGGGACCTGCCACCTCACTGGGAGCAGGACAGGAGCGTGGGTGGGTGTTTGTGTCCCGGCCCATCGCCCGGCTGCAGAGCGGTGACGCTGCTGACGCCAAGAGATGCTGCGTGTGGTCCAGCCGGTGATGTTCCCTTCTGCATCCCCGAGTAATCAAAAGCTGTCCCTCAAAATGATTTGAAAACTGATATTAAATAGGAGTTGTTCAGAATGCAGCTCGCTCTGGAGCAGCCGGTGCCGGCCCCTCTGCTCGCAGGGATGCGCTCGAGCAGCTTGCTTTAATAACAGCTTACACGTGGGCTCCTCGCCAGCTGTTTAATGGTTCTGTTCAATAGTAAAAATATTAAATGGTTTCAAAGAAATTAAAAATCTGGCAGAATCGGGGCCTTCTGCATGTGCCCTGGCAGCTGCTCAGAGCCGCTGCTGTGACTTTGCTCCATCCCTTGGAGTTCCTCTGGGCTGGTTGGGCTCGTGGTCCTGGCGTGCTGGAGGAAGCCTTAAAACAATATTGGGGTGTTTGATTTGCACTCTCTATTTAATCCCAAAACCCTAATTAGTTACAGAGGAGGGGACACACTGCCTGTTTCCAGCTCTCTCTGTCCAGGACTGTCCCAGGTGCCACCATGCACCAGGATAAAACGCTCAGAGTTTGACCCCGAACGTGGCAGTGCTGCGGGTCGAGCGAGTCCCACCTCCTCCTGCCCTGCGAGGAGGCTGCGAGGTTGGGTGGTTTACCCAGCGCTGCAGGAGAACTCGGTGTGTAAACCAAGGTCTGAATCGAGCTGGTTTTGGCTCCCGGTCCTCAGCTCTGTCTCTAGGTGTGGAGATTTTACAGGCAGTGGTCTCGGGAGACTCCAGCTTGGGATATGAGGGAGAGAGAAAATTAAATTTGTAATCAGCAAAGGGCTTCTCCAGATCCACAGGTCTCTGTGAATAAGGAATTAAACCCCAAGCTGTCGACATGATTATTTCTGGCAAGATCCGTATCGTAATTTAATTTCATTACAGCTTTTGCCTGGGCTCCTGAGGGTTTCGGCTCCACTGCTGCCTACGTTTAAACCGTAACCAGACTTGGAGCTGGGGTTTGTTGGCTAAAAGTCTCTTTTCCCACTAAAACCTTGCACGGGTTTGTTACCAGGTACAGTAAGCTGGTGGTAGGTGTCTGTTAGCTGTGACTCTGTGAAAGAGAAATGGAAACGTAGTTTTATGAGTAAGGGGAAGGTGAGACAGATGATTCCCTGTAGGTACCAGTGCCACAGGGGTGTGTGGGGCTGCTTTGGGGGCATCTCGGGCAGCGATGGGCAGCGGGTCTTTCCCTCGGTGGGGTCTCCAGCCCCAGCACTGAGCCGTCCCACGCTCCCCCCGTGGCATTGTGAGATTAAACCCTCTGACGGATTTACAGGGACTAATCCCGTTAAAAAAACACGTTAAAGAGCAGCACAAAAGGCAGCGGGAGGGCTAATCCCTCCGCTGCTGCCTCGGCGGGCTGAGCTCCCAGCCCGGGCTGTGCTGTGGCAGCTCTTCCTGCAGCCCTGGGGATGGGGCTGTGCCCCCTGGCTGGACTGGTGTCCCCCAGGGTGTGATGCTTTGCTGTGGGACAAGTCTCCATGGCTCTTCCCAATCCTGACAGCTCCTGCCTTGCCTTGGCTGGCGCAGGGCTGGCTCGCGTGCACGGGGCTGGCAGTCCCTCGTGAGCAGCCAAAGGCCATCGCAGGTAGATCAGTTAGTTCTGGCCCTGGGGTTGTTCGTGGTTAGCAGGCTTTAATTAAGACAAGCCCTAATTAGTTCTAAGTGGGGTGGATAGCCTGCCTTGCCTGGAAGAGTTCCCTGCTCTTGTCTGGCAGCTGCTGATGAGCGTAGGGCTCCCACGGACATCGGAGGGCTGAGCCCGTCCTGGGGACGGGGTACGTGGGAGACCCCGCATCGTGCTGGAGAGGGGCTTGGAGCAGCCCGAATGTGGGGATAAAAATTGCCCTGTGATGCTCCCTGAAGCATTTCTGCTCCTCTTCAGCCCTTCCCAGGGGCACGGCTCGCAGCGGGGCCAGCGGCCTCGGCATGCTCGGGGCCCAACGCCACGCACCCGCCTTTGCCTGGGGTTTATCAGCAGGAGCAGCCGGAGCCCGGCGCTGGCTCTGGGGGTTATCACGGGAGACCCGCACGGCGTCGGGAACGCACCTTGTCCTGCGGTCTCATTTTTAAGGAGCTGGGTTTAAAACGTCATTTTTGAGCTGAGCGTCGCAGCAGTACGGGCTGAGCAAGCCCTCGTGTTCCCCGCATCGGGTCACGCTTTGCCCCTGTGTTTTGCAGCAGGACGGAGCTGGCGCTGGCACATGGCAGCGTTTGCTGTGGAAGGAGGGCTGAGTCGTGGGGAGGAGGTTGAGGAGAGCCCCAGGCAGAGCCCCAAGGGCTTTGGGTGCTGCGTCTGGATCAGCTCCACCGACAGATTTTGTGCAAAAGCTTTGAGTTGTGGGTTTGTGGGAGGAGGGGGGTTGTGGGAGGAGCGAGGCCCCTCGCTCCTACTGTCTGGAAAATTGCACCCCTGGATGTTTTATTGCAGGATGTTTAAGTACAGAGGGCTTTACATTTGGTGAACCCCAAGCGCGGGTGCCACAGCGCCGGCTTTACTTTCGTTCGAAGGAATGTGGAGGATGTTTGGAGCCCTCCCCCTGCCCCGTTTCCTTCAGCGAGCCATGCCGCCCGGCCAAGACAAATATTGGTGGTAAACTATTGAACTTCCCTGGTCCCGATGCTCCCCGGCGCTCACAGAGCAGCGCCTGTTCTCCCCCTTCCCCGGGCAGGGGCCGGGCTGGGGAGGCACAGATGTGTCCTGGTGCTGGGGACCCTGGTGAGCGTGCGGTGACCCTGGAGAAAATGTCTTCCCTGGGTGTGGGGCTGAGAGAGCCCCGTCTGTAACAGGGTGTGTGGCGCTCTGGGGAGGGAGCGGGGTTCCCTGACATGTGGCACAGGAGCCCCCACCACCATCTCAAGGGGCATTTCCCTCGGCATCGCTGGTGCCAAGCTTGTCGCAGTGAGAGCGCAAAGCTGGTACGAGTGGATCCCTGCTAATGACCCGGGTTATTAATGTCAACGAATGGGGCTGGCATTAATGAATGATGTGGTGATTGCTCAAGGCCTGGCCTTAGCGAGTAGCTGGCGGGTCCAAAGGGCAGGCTGGTACGGCGTGGTCAGCGGGTTTAGGGTGCTCTGGCCGGAGCCTCCGGCTGCCCTGGGTGCAAGCGAGTGCGAGCTCCCATGCGGGGTGTGCGTTGGGTGCTCCTGGGCAGGGGGCTGTGCTTGGGGACGCGTCCCCTGTCCTTGGAGTGGTGCTGAGGAGGTTGGGACGTGCCGCTGTGGGTGGCGGTTGTGCCCCCGATTTGGGGTGCCGTGGGGCAGGGCACGCCTCTCCCCGAGGGGCCGCGAGCTCTCGGCTGCGGGGCGACTGGGGAAGCTCCTTCCCAGCATCTCCCGCTGCCTTCCCACCACTGCAGCAATCCCTCCCCTTGCCCCGGGGGGTTCATGGCGAGCGTGGGAAGGACTTTTCCCCCTGTTCCAGCCGCTCCAGCCGTGGTTTGAGCCCTGTGCAGAGCGGCCGACACTCCTTGCCTCCTTTCCCTCCTACCCACCAGCAAACAGATCCCCCTGGATCTGCTGAGATCCCTTTGCATCCAGAACGGAGATCCCGTGTTTCTCCTCTTGGACCCATCCCAGCCTGCCAGGACGCAGGACCAATCCCAGAGACGATGCCCCTGGAGCAGGGGAGCTCGCCGGCATCCCGGCTGCGTGTTCCCTTGGCAGATGGTGCTGGAAAAGTTTTCTCTCCTAAAGAAAACACGTGCACGTGGCGGTTTCGGTCTCCTCCGTCCTCCCTCCCCGTCTCTCCCTGGGCTGGGCCAGCTGCTCCCAGCCAAGATGGAGCTGCTGTTCCTGGCTCCAGCCCTGCCTGGGGGAGAGCGTGGGTGCCTGGGCTGGCTGAGGCTGCTCAAATGCCAGCAAAGCCAGGGGGGGAAAAAAAAAAAGCTGCTTCTCGTGGCTTGTGGCTGAGGAATTGCCCAGCTGTGGGGTGGCTGAGGAGGGGCAGGGGTAGCACAGCTGGGGGGAGGCGGGTGGGATTGGATGGATGCCACGGAGCCAGAGGGTTGTCCCCATTGGGGACGCGTGGTCCTCACCAGGACGTGGCCCCCACCGCAGCCCCTCTCCTGAGAGGCTCCTTTGTGCTCGGGGATTTCTGTAATGCCGCGGCACAGTGCCGGGGATTTCGGAGAGGGGCAAATCCAGGCTTACCCCTCGCCGTAGGGCAGCGGCAGCTGATGGGGTCAGGCTCTTATTTCTCTGGCAGCAAATTCCTTAAAGGTGAAACCCTGACAGGAGACAGTAACAGAAATGCTTTCCCATCGCCCTGCTCTGGTGCGGGGTGCCCAGGGGGTGGGAGCTGTGCCGTCCCACGGGGCAGCCCAGCCTGGCAGGCACTGTCACCACGGGCTGGAGGTCGGGCGTCCTCCCCACCCTTCACATCCTTTCACTCATTTTCTCCTGCCCGGCAGTTTCTCGGGATAACACCCTTTTGTGGTGCGTGGGGCCGTGGCTGAGGTTTGGTGCTGGCAGAGGACGTTGAGGGACCTCATTAACTTTTTCTGATTGCTTTTGCATTGCCCTGGAAGGGCAACTTAAATAACTGGAGCAATTTGAATAATGGCAGTAATTTAAATAAGCTACAGAAGCCCAGACCTTGTGTTTGGGGCGGGCAGACGAGGTGCCTGGCAGTGTGGGTGACAGGGAGCTTTGACACTGAGGCAGGGGACGGTGGCACCACGGCACGGTTTGTGCTGGCACTATCAGGACCCCGCAGGACCCCTCCTCTCCTCCCAGTGATGTTTAAGACAACTCTGCTTGTTTTGGGGTGATCACAGGCTCTGCCTAAAGGTGTTTGGTGGCAGCTCAGCCGTGTTTGGGTCCCTTGGTTTCTCCCAGGGCAGCGATTGCCGCGGGTGCTGCCGCAGTCCCTGCTTGTCCCCGGGGAGCACCTGAGCATTGCAATGTAGAGGCAGCGGGTGCTGCTGCCCAGGGGATGCTGTGAAGTGATGAGCTTTAAGAGCAGGTGTCAGTCACTGTCAGGTCTGTATCAGAAGAAGGAAGCGAGGTTTTTCTCCTTTGACCGCTGGTGTCGGAGCCGAAACACCTCCTTGGCTAACGGGGTGGGTGGTAATGAGAGTTGTGGCTGTATAAAAATGGAAGCAGGTTGTTTACGGAGCTGGTCCTGCCCAAGGATTTATTCCTGGCCTGGCTGGTGGAAAACCTCTGAATTACCCCCCTTCTGCAGGTGCTGGGGGGGTCTCACCATCCCGGGTGCTGCCGCCTCGCTCCCCAATCCCGGCTGCAGACGGGGAAGGGGAACATCTGCTTGTGTTTCGGTGGGCCTGGCGTCCCACCAGCCCCGTCTCCCCTTCCCCCTCCTTTATTTATAGCATTTCACCAACATCTGGAGTTTGAGCCGATTCGGCGCTGGCTGACTCTGAGCCGGGGGATGGAGCTGAGTGAAACGTGTGCGGCCGGGGAGGGAGGGAGCCCCCGAGCCCTCCCCAGCGGCGCGCGGGGGGCCGCAGCATCCCGGCGTGGAGCTGAGGACCATCCCGGGGCTGGGAAGCCCCAGGAGCGTCCCTGCTCTGCTTTCCCCTGCGGCGGGGACGGTGTGAGAGCTGCCGTGTCCTCACCCCGTGGCACAGCCCTGGGGGTGCTCTGCCCCCCCGCCCTCGCAGCGCTGCTAGCCGGTGGCCCTGCTCTCTGGCTGGGTTTCGAGGCTCCTTTGACATTTGCCATCAGCAGCCAGCCCTGTCCCCACCGAGAAGTGTCATCGAGGTCCCCCTGGCCCGGGGGGATGCAGGGCTATAATAGCCCCCTTTTCTGGTGCTGCTTTAATGGGAAGATTTGAGTCATTGCTGGGGGAAGGGGGATGAAAACCAGCCGGGCTGCAGCAGGCGGCGGATCCCTGGCACGGCAGTGAACGGAGGCAGCGATCCCGCTCCTGGCCGTGGCACGAGCCCAAAGCCTCCCCGGTTCTCATGGCGAGCCGGTGGCCACGGTGAGGGTCCCGCTTTTCCCGGCTTTCCTCGGCTTTGTAGCGTGAAAGACGGCAGGTTTTCATGTTGGGGACGTGAGGACCCCGCTCCCCTTCCCGGCTCAGGGTGATAAACATCTGCTTAAAGTTAAGTAATCCCGAAATCCGAGCGAAGGCAGCAGCCTTTGAGCTTCCAACAAAATTGTAGTAATAATAGTGGCAATTAAAGCTTGCCCGCGGCTCCGCTCGGCTCCCAGTATAACCATTACTGCCAGGGGAGGGTGAGGGTGTAAATGGGCCCCTTGTTCTGGCGCTGCTGCCGCCTCGGGCCCCTTTCCTGAGCGGGTTTCTCTCCCAGCTTGGCTCCTTCCCGGCTCCCAGCATCGCCCCTCGCTGCTCCGTGGGCCGGTGGTTGGGTTTGGGTCGGGATCCTGCGCTGCTGGAGCTGCCCTTCTCCACGACCCCCAAAGGCGGCCGTGTGTCCCCTCCCGTGTGTCCCCTCCCGTGTGTCCCCTCCCGTGTGTCCCCTCCCGTGTGTCCCTCGGCGCTCGCTGCCTGCAGGGATGGAGAGGTCCTGGCTGGAGGTGAGGCGGTGGGGATGGACACTGAGGCCCCGAGCAGTGTCCCTTGTCCCCCCAGCACATCTCGGTGTCCCGAGGTGGCTGTGGAGCGGGATGGGAGCCCAGTGTCCCCCTGCCAGCGGAGGTTTTCCTTGCAGGGAGCAGGCGAGCGAAGGAGCCATTTTCTGGCTGAAACCACATGCGAAAGGAGAGGAAACGCCACGGGAGCTGACTTGAAAGAAAATATGTTAACAATGTAAATCAGGCAGGAATGCTCCTGCCTGCGTTGTCTCCAGCTCGGCCAAGCCGAGGCGGAAAGGCTCAATGTGTCACAAGGTCCTTCTGTACTGGGCACTGGGGAGGCCGCACCTTGAATCCTGTGTCCAGTTCTGGGCCCCGCACTTCAAGAGAGATGTTGAGGTGTTGGAGCAAGTGCAGAGGAGGGCGACCAAGGTGGTGAAGGGTCTGGAGGGTCTGACCTCGGAGGAACGGCTGAGGGAGCTGGGGGTGTTTAGCCTGGAGAAGAGGAGGCTCAGAGGTGACCTTAGTGCAGTCTACAACTACCTGAAGGGAGGTTGTAGCGGGGTGGGAGTCGGCCTCTTCTCCCAGGCAACCAGCGATAGGACAAGAGGACACAGCCTCAAGCTTTGCCAGGGGAGGTTCAGGTTGGACATTAGGAAGCATTTCTTCTCAGCAAGGGTCATTAGCCATTGGAAGGGGCTGCCCAGGGAGGTGGTGGAGTCACCATCTCTGGAGGGGTTTAAGAAAAGCCTGGCCATGGCACTTAGTGCCCTGGTCTAGTTGCCATGGTGGTGTCAGGGCAATGGTTGGACTCGGTGGTCCCAGAGGGCTCTTCCAACCTCATTGATTCTGTGGCGTGTGAAAGGGCGGCGCAGCCTCCTCGGGGCAATACCGAAGTGTTTGTGCAGGGGTGAGTGCTGGCGGGTTTCTGGGGAGCCCAGATAACGTGCCGCTGTCCCAGGGAACGCTTCAGCGCAGGGCTTGGGTTTCACAAAGGCAAAATCCCCCCGGGAGCTTAGGAAATATCTTCCCAGAACACAACCAGGGAAACGTTGGCACCGGTCAAAAAGAAAATAAACAGCAGAGCTGGCACGAGACACAGCAGCTCCGTGTCGACGGAGCACGTAAGGGCAGAGTGTCTGAGCGTGGGCTGGGGTCTGGGATTGCTGAGCCCAGAGAGGGGCTTTGCAGAGCTGTGGGCTAAGCCCAGTTTTTTCCAGTGGCTGAGGATTGTGTTAGTCGGGAGGTTTAAGAGCCCAGCGAAAGCCCCAGGTCATCTCTGCGGGAGGATAAGTAGTTTTGACTGAGGATTTCTGCGCAGAACAGATGCTGAATTGGGATTATTCATTCATTTATTTATTTTAAAACAAAGATCTTGAGTTCATTTCAGTTAAGGGCCTCGAAGTGGAGATTTTGGGGTGAAAGCAGAGCAAGCCCGCGTAGGACACGGCACCGGGTACCACCCTCAAGGCCAAAGGGAACCTGCAGCCGAAGCTTTCCCCTGCGTGGTTTATTTATGGAGTAACTTGATTTCACGGGTGATCCCGGGGGATCCCCCGAAGGCGGAGGGACCGGCCCTGCCGAGCCCCGGGGATCCCTGGCATTTTGGGGTGATTTTCTCGGTGCTTTCGCGCTGCTGCCAGAGCTCTGACTCTGTGAAAGTGGAGCAAGAGGAAAACGGTTTAAAAAGGTCCTTTTTAAACCCGAATAGGTGACCCTAGACATGTTCCCATCTGCTCACAAGACGTGCCCCCCGTTCCTAGCCGCGCAGAGCCCCGTGCACCCTTTAAGGTCGCGCGGACCCGACCCTCTTCGCCTGGTTGAATCATTTCCTGTTTTCTCCAGTTTTTGAAGAACTCCGAGGCGAGCTGGAAATGTTTGCAGATGGGGTGAACTAACGGCGCTGGGGCCATGGGAAAAAGACGGGTGTGCTGAAGCTGTGGAGGGCAAGGATGCGGGCTCAGGGTCGGGGCTGGGCCCGGCTTAGGTCGCTGGAGCGTGTTGGGAGCCCTGCCCTGGTTTGGCAGGAGCTGGGTTTTATTGATCAGTGGATGTTGCACTGATGATTTTTTTTTTTTTTTTTTTTCCCTGGAGAGGGGCTTTTTACAAGGGCAAGTAGTGACAGGATGAGGGAGAACTGTTTTAAACTGAAAGAGGGGAGATTGAGATGAGATATTAGGAAGAAATTCTTTGCTGTGAGGGTGGTGAGACCCTGGCCCAGGTTGCCCAGAGAAGCTGTGGCTGCCCCCTCCCTGGCAGTGTTCAAGGCCAGGTTGGATGGGGCTTGGAGCAACCTGGTCTGGTGGAAGGTGTCCCTGCCCATGGCAGGGGGTTGGAACTAGATGGGCTTTAAGGTCCCTTCCAACCCAAACCACTCTGTGATTCTATGATTCTATGCTCCAAGCGAGCCCTGGTGCCCACGATGGGTGCTGCCAACGGCAGCTCTCTCTCGTGAGCCCTTTTGGAGGGATTTGGTGCTCTGGCCCCGGGGGGTCGGGGTGGCCGAGCTGTCCCTCCTGTGCCAGAGCAGCAGCATCGTGGGCAGCTCTGACCCGGTGTCCAGCGAGGGCTGGTCAGCTCGCATCCCCGTTTCTTCCCGGTGCTGGGATTGAGCTGGTCAAGCTGGTCCTGAGTCCTGATCTACCTCTGTCCCTGCTGGATGTTGCACCCACGGTCAGAATTCCCCCTGTTTTTTGCCCCAGGACTCTGGGACCGATCTCATTGCTCAGTGTCGGAGAGCACACATGCTCTCTGTGGCACGAAGCAGGTATTTCTTGCTGGGATTATTTGGGTTTCTCTCTCCTCATCTGTGGTCTCTGTCCCCTGCAGGTGACAGCAGTGTCACCCTGGCTGTGTCTGTGTGACCGACGGTGCCTGTGCTCGGTGACGTTGATGCCCTGCGTCTGGGGATGCTCTGCAGAGGGGGGAACCCAGCGGGGCCCCGGGGCAGACGGGTGCTGTGGGGCTGCTCTCTCCATCCCTGTTGGCAGCCAGTGGCTCCAACATGCCAGAGGGGAAAGGTGGCAGAGCCGTGCCCCAGCGTGGCAGGTCCCGGGGGTGACCGTTCTGTGTGTCCCTGCCTGGTGCAGCTCTGGAAGATCCCCCCTTGGAGGGGACAGATGGGGTCAGCCCCCGAAGTGACTTATCTGCAGCAGCCGCGCTCCTCCCACGGGAACAGCCACTGACCCTGGGGGTGCCATGGGCAGGTCACCGCTGTCCCCACGGGGAGCCGGGAGATCAGCGAGTGCTGCTGAATTGATTCAGCTCTTCGCTGCCCTCCACATTTGCCCCACCGTGACCCACAGTGGCCAAAAGCCACCTTGTATCAATACAGAGTTACTCCCTGTTGTCACTGGGGCACACGAGGACCCTGCAGACAGTCCAGCTCCACGGTGGCAGTGGGAAACATCCCTTGGGTTGCCCGGCTCTTGCCGTGCAGGGTCCATGCGCAGCCGGAGCCCCTTGGCATCATCCCTGGGGTCCCCCCTGCTGGGAGCTGATTGTGCCAATGTCACCGGGACCAAGGGCATGGCACTGCCTTAAATAAATAACTTGGGTTAATCCGGTGTCGCGGTGAGCCCGTGTGCTTCGCCCGGGCTCTCGGGTTTGGTTCCTCCCTGCCCAGGGCTGTGGCTGTGGGGCTGAGCTGCTGCCGGGGGGTCTTGGCATATGTGTGGGCTTTATCTGGGCTGCTTCTGCTGAAGGAAATGCATTTTTTGTTTTGTTTTGATTTTTCTGGAATGGTTTTGGACAATTGATTTTCTAAAATAGACTCAATGAGAGGAAATTCATTTGTTAACCTGTCCCCGTTCAGGGGAGCGGGGTGCAGATACCGTGCGTCCTTGGGAGCTTTATTTACGATTGCACCTGCTTTAGAGCAAAACCAAACCTTTAAATTAACCGCCGTGTTTTGTCTCCCCCCCAACCCCTCCTCTGTTAATCAGGATTTAAACGGACAGAAGGAGCTGTGCCCACGTCTGTGCCACCTGAAGAAAGGCCCCAACGGCTACGGCTTCAACCTGCACAGCGAGAAGTCCCGGCCGGGGCAGTTCATCCGCTCGGTCGACCCCGACTCGCCGGCCTCCAGAGCGGGGCTGCGGCCCCAGGACCGGCTGGTGGAGGTAACGGTGCAGGGGCTCAGCACCCCCCGTCCCAGGGAGCCTTTTGGGGTTTCCTCGGCGCGTGCTGCACAGGGATGTTCAGTCCTGCCCAGCCTGGCAGGAGCAGCCGGGTCCTGTCCCCCTCTCGCAGGTGGGGAGAGGGACAGCAGGAGCGATGGGACCCTCGGTAGCCTGAAGCTGAGACAAACCCCCGTCCCATGAGGTTTTCCATCAGATTCCCCCTGTATTCCTCCATAATACGGAGCCGTCGGAGCGATGTGGGTGCTCAGGCAGCGGCTCTGGGGTCCTTTGGCAGCTCGTTCAAAGTGGGCGCTTGCAAGCGCTGAAATCTGGGTGATGCTGCTGGCTCCAGCGGGCACAGAGGAGGGTGGGAGCAGGCAGACTGCTGCCCCTGCGCCCGTCTGGGTGGCTCAGGGTGGCAGCAGGATCCTGCGCACAGATGGGGTGCTTGGGGGGTGCCCGTCTCCCTCCCTGCAGCACGGCGAGCCCCGTTCTGTGTGGCATTGTCTGATGCCACTCGGTGCTGGAGCTGGCTCTGCCTGCCGCAGCCAAAGGGCCGTGGGGACACGTGGGAGCTGTCCCACTGCCTGCACAGGGGACGGGGTCACCTCCTGCCCAGCCACTGCCTGCTAAGGCGTGGGGACAGGTTGGTGCTGCCGGGCTGAGCTGATGTGCTGCCAGGCAGGGGTGTGGAAAAAAGAGGAGAAAAAGCTTTGTGGAGATTTTTAAGACACGGAATTGTGAAAGATGGGGAGAAACTGCTCTTGGAAGCAGCGTCCTGCTCACCGAGCGCTGGGCAGCACAAGTTCTGATGCAGCCTCAGAGGGGGAGCGGGGTTTGCACTCCTGGAAGCAAACACTCGTGTCGCGGAGCCGGGCACGGCGGGGAAATACTAAGCCCAAAGCTCTCGCCTCCTTTCTGGCCCCGTGAATAATTGTTCCCGTGTTGGTGGGGGCTGCTGCCGCTTCCCCACACCTGAAAATTTAATGCCGGCAGCAGCGTGGGGCCGAGGCGGGGAGCGGGGTGCCAGCAGCGCGGTGGCACGGCGAGGGGCTGTGTTATTTATTCATGGGTGCTTGGCAGAGCGCCCGGCGCACACAAAGCGGCGAGGGGTGAGCTGGCGAGCTCGGAAACCCAATCCCCTCCCTACCCGCTCTTTGGGGCTTCGATAAATATTTGATGCCCCCCAGCCCGTGCCGCCTGGCTGAGCTCAGCCTGGGGTGAGCGCTGGGCGTGAATCGGGGTGACCTGGGGGGGCAGGAGGATGCTGCTGGGGACGGAGCGGGGTTACGCCAGCAGCTGAGGTTGCTGCTGAGGTGCAAAGCCTGGGGAAGGGGGGTTCCCTTTCCATCCTGGCCCTCAGGACCCTGCTTCTGCCTCGGGTTGGTGTTCAGGCATCCAAAATGCAAAGGGGAGCCTGAAATTTGGGGCTGGCTCTGCAGCATTCGCCTGCCTTGTCCCTTTGCAGTGGGGACGAGCAGCTGCCGCCTCTGGGTCGTGCCGAGGCTGTCGGGGGGCTGGGGCCTCGGTGGTTGCGATGCAGCCACGACTTTGCAGCGAGAGGGACCGTGGCTGGGCCAGGACCAGCCTCATCTGCTGTCCTGCTTCCCTGGGATGTGCTGCAATGTCCTGGGTGCCTCTGGGCGCTGCAGGGACGGGGTTACCCTCGGTCCCCGACTCTGGCATCGCTGCGTTTCAGGGTCCGGTGCAGGAGAAGGCAGTTGTGTGTCTGCAGGAGGAGGAGGAATGTAAATACGTTGGTGCTGGTGATCCCGGACAGCCGGGGCCCTGCGGGAGAGCAGGCGTGTGCAGCCAAAGCGTGCGGTTATAACGTTACGTGTGGCTTAGAAAACCAAACAAATCCTGCCATGTGCTTCTCCTAACCAGACTGCTGAAGTCTGATTTGTTTCAGACAGCTGTAGTAGTGGAGTCGCTGGTTTTAAGAGGAGGAGGTTGCTCCGTTCCTGGTGATCTCTGTACCACCGGCGCTCCATCCCCCCTGAACCAGCCCACGGCTCTGCCGTCCCTGCGGGTGCCAAAGGCAGGACGGGCGGCACAGGGTGGGTCGAGCTTTGCCGGAGACGGGCTGGAGTGTTGGGAAGGGTTTGTCACACGAAAGCGGGTCCAGCAGCGAGGGGCCGGGTGGTGCGGAGACCTTCCCTGCGGGACAAAGGGTGATTCATTCCCCACCCTGAACAATGCCGCGGCACCACGATTGTCCCCTCGCCGCGGGAGCAGAGGATCACGTTCCCCAGTGGGTCCTGCTCACAGGCAGGGAAGGGAGAAATGAATCCGTGCAGAGGGCACGGGGACTTGCCCACTGGGGACATGGGAAATCCGTGGTTTTCCATCCCGGAGGGATGAATGGTGATGTGGTGATGCCACAGGCACCAGGACACAGGACATGCTGGTGGCACCCAGCCTGCTGCCTGTGCGCTTGGCTGCACCCCGTAGGCAGCCTGAGAATACGTGGGGCACATCCGAGGTGAAGTCTGGGTTTGAAGTCACTGCAGAGGGCTGCCAGAGCCTTCCAGCTTGACCTGGGGTGAGGTGGCAGCTGGGATTCCCCATGGACGTGTTTGGGATGGGGCAGAGGTGGAGGTGTGCGGTAACACGAAGGATGCTCTGAGAGGCACCGGGGGGTCAGGGGGTGGCAGGAGGCCATGGCTGGCTTGGGAGGGGCAAGGAAAAAGCCTGTAGCCTTCCTGTCATCCCAGGGGAAATTAGAAAAGGAAAATCCCGTCCCTCAGGGGGTGAGGAGTCCGCTCTGGGGGGCTATGAGCAGGACCAGCCTCTCTGCCGCGGGGGGCACGGACTTGGGTTCTGACGCCGTCGCTTCGCAGGTGAACGGCATCAACGTGGAAGGGCTGCGGCACTCGGAGGTCGTGTCCCACATCAAGGCCCGGGAGAGCGAAGCCAGGCTGCTGGTGGTGGACCCCGAAACAGACGATTACTTCAAGAAGCTGGGGGTGACCCCCACGGAGGAGCACACCAAAGGTGAGAGCTGGGCCACCCTGCGCCGGTGCCGTGAGTCACCATGTCACGGGTGGGATTTCAGATGTGAGGGAGGGTCACGTTTCCCTTCTGCCTCATCCCTCCGTGGTTTCCTGAGCACCACCCAGCTATTTATAAACAGTGAGAATACTTCCTAAGCCAGCCAAAACCCAAATTGTTATTTTTACATGGTGAATAATTAACTTAGGAACTTGCTCCCGTGAAGTGGCTGAGGCGGAGTGTGGTGGGAACTGGGGGGAGCTGGGCGCAGGAGGGAGAGCGTGATGGGTTGGGATGGAGAATGGATTGAGAGCAGCCCTGAGGAGAAGGGCTTGGGGGTGATGAGTGACGAGAAGCTCACCATGAGCCGGCAACGTGCGCTGGCAGCCCAAAGCCAACCGTGTCCTGGGCTGCATCCCCAGCAGCGTGGCCAGCAGGGCGAGGGAAGGGATTCTGCCCCTCTGCTCCGCTCTCGTGAGACCCCCCTGCAGTGCTGCGTCCAGCTCTGGGGCCCCCAACAGCAGAAGGACACGGAGCTGGTGGAGCGAGTCCAGAGGAGGCCACGGAGATGCTCAGAGGGCTGGAGCCCCTCTGCTGTGGAGACAGGCTGAGAGAGCTGGGGCTGTTCAGCCTGGAGAAGAGAAGGCTCCGGGGAGACCTTCTAGCACCTTCCAGTGCCTGAAGGGGCTACAGGAAAGCTGGAGAGGGGCTTTTTACAAGGGCACGGAGTGACAGGATGAGGGGGAACGGTTTTAAACTGAAAGAGGGAAGATTGAGATGAGATCTGAGGAAGAAATTCTTTGCTGTGAGGGTGGTGAGACCCTGGCCCAGGTTGCCCAGAGAAGCTGTGGCTGCCCCCTCCCTGGCAGTGTTCAAGGCCAGGTTGGATGGGGTTGGGAGCAGCCTGGTCTGGTGGAAGGTGTCCCTGCCCGTGGCAGGGGGTTGGAGCTAGATGGTCTTTAAGGTCCCTCCCAACCCAAACCAGTCTGTGATTCTATGATAAATCCCCTGTTTCCCTTCACTCCACGAAGGAGCCTGAGGGCGCATGGAGAAACGCCGGAGCAAACACGGTGTGTGTGCAGGGGGAAGGGTTTCATGCCATGGTGATCACAGGGTGGCTCTTGCAGGAAATGTTTTCCTTGCTGTAGAAACCTGGCAGCAAAAGCTGCCCGTCCGCTCCCCAACCCGCTGCGCTGCAGGTCCCGGGTGGGCGGGAGCGGGCGCTCCCCAGCCCGTCCTGCCCCGCTGAGCCCTGTACGGCTGCTCCTGGTCTGGTCTGTGCTCCCTCAGATGCTCAACGGGGAGATTTGTCCAAAGAAATGAGTCAAACGATGCTGAGAAGCGCATGGGGCGAAAGCGGTGTCAGCTGCTGCGTGTCGGTTCGAGGAGGAGCTGGGCGAGGGCTGTCCTCAACGTTTTAGGCACTGAGTGTATTTTAAGAGCAATGCACCTCTCAGGATTAAGGAAATAGGAAATTATTTCCAGACATGCCAAAATTTGAAATTACTTTTGGTTTTAAGTCCAGTTAAGGAAAGACTGGACATGGCACTTAGTGCCATGGTCTAGCTGACATGGTGGTGTCAGGGCAATGGTTGGACTCGATGAGCCCAGAGGGCTCTTCCAAGCTGACTGATTGATTTCTGATGAAGAACCAGGTGAAATCAAGTAAAGTGGGAGGAATGGGAAGGGATTTGGTTCCAGAGGGCACAAAGGGGATGGACAGGCTTCTGCGTGGGCTCGGCAGCAGCCCAGGACAAAGTCAGGAGACAAGACACGCTGAGCTGGTGGGGTGGGCAAGGGAGAGGCAGGCTGGGGTGGCCAGGCGGGCGATGCTGAGGGATGCTTGCCCGGGGCCAGCGATCCCAGCTGGGTGTATTTACTGTGTATTTTCTGTGTGTGGTCCGTAGGTGTGGTACCCCAGCCCATGACAAATGGATCTGCACAGACTCAGGTGAGCTCCAGGGTGCTCCGATGGCCGGGTCCTGGGCAGCGTCCCGGGTTGGCTCGGTTCAGGGGAACGTGCTGGAGTGATCAAGAGGGCTGGGGGGTGAGGCCAGGCTCCTGGCATGTCGGGTTGACTTTGCCAGCCTGCAGAGTAGCGAGGGATGCTCATCATGTCCCCAAGGCTCGTTTAAGCTCAGCTTGACTGCTGCTGGCTGATTTTAATTGCTTCCCGCTGCAGTTTTAGTTTCGGGCCTGAACAAGGCTGGTGTCAGCCCCCTGTAACCCCTGTTCCCAGGGGCAGGGGGAGGAGGACAGGGACCCCGCTCTGCCTGGCACAGGGGATGTGGGAGAGCAGCGGCTCTGCTGGCAAACCCCAGGGAGCTGCTGTGTGTGCACGCGTGCGTGTGTGTGCACGTGTGTGCAGGGTCCCTTCAGCAGGACCCTCCCCTCCGGGTGCTGGTCCTGGCCCTGGCCCAGCCGGGTGTTGCTCTCTGCCTGCTGGGGTGACTGGGGTGTCTGTCCCCACCAGGCTGGAGCATTTTTCTGCCTAGCTTTTTTTTTTCTAATTATTTTTTTCTAATTATTGGGTTTTTTTCTTTAATTCTTTTTATTTTTTTAATTCTGTCTTTGTGCAAACTGGACTGACGTTTTAATCTCCACCAGCTGAACGGAGGATCCACATCTTCATCTCACAGTGACCTTCAGAGTCCTGGGAAGGAATCAGAGGTAAAAACCCTGAACATTCCCCTCCCCTTTACACGCTGTTGTAGGTACACACTTGCCCCATGGTACGGTGTAATAACACCTTCCAGTGCATTTTCAGTGTTGTCTCACAGAATTGGGCACACTTGTATCACGTGTGCTTGTCCCTTCGGGCATCACGACCTCAGGGAGGTGGCCCTGCCCCAAACCGAGCAGAGGGGAACGTCAAGGGGTAACAGCAGTGAGTTAATTGGTGCTTAGTGACTCGTGCTTGAATAGTCTGAAAGGAGGTGTAAGATGAAAGGACGTTTACAAGAGTTTTGGATCTTAAGTGTAATTATACTGACGAGCTACAGGGCAGGAGGCGAGGCCGGGAGGGCAGGAGGAGCGGAGCTGTGAGGTTCAAGCACTGCTAACGGGAACAAGGCAGGGTAACGTTTAAAAAAAGCCAAATTGCTTTTAGCTCGGAGCACAGCGAGTTTATCAGAGTGTTTAAAGGAGCTGCTGGAGCTGGGAGGAGCGTGGTTTGGTGACCTGAAGGGCTGGGGCTCTTTGGTGGAGCCTGGCAGGCCTCGCTGCGCGGGGTGGGTGAGCGACCACGAGTGAGCACAAGGCATAGACTGGTATTCTCTCGGTGCTATTAATTTAGCAGGTTTTTTTTCTCAAAATAGTAAGAAGGGGATTTCTAAAGCGCTCTGCCCCCCACTCGTAGCCCAGCGTGCTCCTACGGCAGGAACAAGAGCCCAGGGTCAGGGGAGGGGCCCCTGGGCTTTCTGGCTGGAGGGCACATTGCCGCGGTGGCAATCACTTCAGAAAGTTAATTTTCTTATTATAAAAGTATTTTATTAAGCAGAGGGAAAGATGCTGTTTTCACTAAAGTTCCCAAAGTAAATGCTGCCTTGACTGGCATCGTACGTGGCTGTGCTGGGCATGGCCAGCTGGGCACCCAGCCGGGTGCTGCTGTCCCCCCACGCACCCCAGTCCCTGCCTTGGTCAGCCACGGGTGCTCTGGGAGCAGATGGGTGCCCGGGCAGGTGAACACAGGGGGCATTGCCACAACCCCTCCCTGTGAGCCCCAAGGCTTGCCCAGTTTGCTCCCTCGTCCCTGCTTTCTGCCTACACCAGGGGCTTATTTTTCATCTCCCAGCAGACAAGCGGAGCAGCTTGTTTTCCCTCTGGCAGCAGCGTCTGTGTTGCTGCTTTTCCACTTCCAGCCGGGGCAGCCCCACATTCTTCAGGCAGGGAAAAAAAAAAACAACCCACAAAACGCAACATAGTCATTAACTCTGTGGCCACACAGATGCTGCCGCCGCCAGCGAAACCACAGACACGGTGCAGGGTTGGGACTTTGACCTTCTGCTCCAAAAAAAAACCCCTCCTGCGTGTTTGCTTATCGTGCACGCTGGAGGAAACGCCTCTGCTGGGGCCGTGCAGGGTGAAACTTCAAGAAAGATGTTGAGGTGTTGGAGCGAGTGCAGAGGAGGGCGACCAAGCTGGGGAAGGGTCTGGAGGGTCTGACCTACGAGGAACGGCTGAGGGAGCTCGGGGTGTTTAGCCTGGAGAAGAGGAGGCTCAGAGGTGACCTTAGTGCAGTCTACAACTACCTGAAGGGAGGTTGTAGCGCAGTGGGAGTCGTCCTCTTCTCCCAGGCAACCAGCGCTAGGACAAGAGGACACAGCCTCAAGCTTGGCCAGGGGAGGTTCAGGTTGGACATTAGGAAGCATTTCTTCTCAGCAAGGGTCATTAGCCATTGGAAGGGGCTGCCCAGGGAGGTGGTGGAGTCACCATCTCTGGAGGGGTTTAAGAAAAGCCTGGACATGGCCCTTAGTGCCCTGGTCTAGTTGCCGTGGTGGTGTCAGGGCAATGGTTGGACTCGATGGTCCCAGAGGGCTCTTCCAACCTCATTGATTCTGGGATTCTGGCCGTGCCCGCGGCGGTGGGGGATGCTGCCATCTGTTCTCCCTTCTCCACGCAGGATGGAGACGCGGAGAAGAAAGACCCGTTCGAGGAGAGCGGGCTGAGCCTGAGCCCCACGGCTGCCGAGGCCAAGGAGAAGGTGCGGGCCAAGCGGGTGAAGAAGAGAGCTCCGCAGATGGACTGGAACAAGAAGCGGGAGATTTTCAGCAATTTCTGAGCGTTGCTGGTGGCTGCCGCCCACCGCTCTCCTGCCCCAGCTCGGACGATTCGGAGGTGCCTACGCCCTGTCCTTCAGTGTCCACGTGAGATGCTTTGTGCTCTGCTCTTCACTGGTTGCTTTCACAAGGCGTATTTTAAAGTCCTTTTTTTTTTTTTTTTTATTTTTTATTATTATTGTTACTCACCAGCGATTCTCATAAGACAAATGTGACCAAAGCTCCTTTCCGTGCTTGCTCTTCAGCCCGGCTCTGGCTGCCCGCCGTCCCCCCTCCCTGGAGGACTGGAAGAGTTTAACTCTTGTTTCTTACCTGCATCATTTAGGCTTTTATTACTACTTTTTTTTTGTATTTGGCGTGTTTGTTTTGGTTTTGTGGGTGTCCCAGACTGAGCCCCATGGGATGCTCTGTGCCCCCGTGCAAATGTCTTGCAGCTTCATGCCCCCGCCGCGGTGGGAGCCCACAGGGTGGGGTGGACCCGGCACCCCCTCCCCAGCACCCCGTCGGCAGCATTCACTGCTCCCACGATGGGAAAACGGACAGTGGCTGTAAATCGCTCTGGTTGGCTTTGCTGTTGAAACAAAAGTTTGTTTTATTGTTTTTGTTTAATGAAGTCCCATATGTTTCCAGTTAATTCAGGAACCTCCCTCCCCACCAGTGACTCCTGCCCCGGCAATAAAAGCCCCTTTTTCATCCCCGACAGCTTGGCAGAGGGGAGAGGGCAGGATTTAAAACCAAACCCCAAACCCAGCAGCCCAAACGCCCCAGGCCTCACCGTTAGCAGCTGTGGATGCGGTGGGGGAAGGCAGGGAGTGGGGCTAGTCCTGCCCTGCGGCGTGAGGAGTGGTGCTGCCGGCCCGGCAGCCTTGCCAGAAGACGAGAGCCACGAGATGCTATAGAAACTCTTTGGACTTGAAGGTGAGCACAACCCAGCATCCATCCAGGGAGGACCTGCGGGGACTTGGTGCTGGGGCGGTGGGGCTCAGCTCGGGCTGTGCTGGGGTGCTGGGTCCTGGAGCAGGGTCTGGGTCCTGGAGCAGGGTCTGGGTCCTGGAGCAGGGTCTGGGTCCTACCCGATTTGTTAATTCTGGGTATTTGATGCCCCCAGCCCGTGAGCATAACTGAGTGTGTCTCACTGTCAGGAGAGCGTCCTCCCAAGCCGTGGGGTCTCCGTGGGGCTGGCTACGAAGCAGGCAGCGGTGTGATGGAGTGGGCAGTTGCTTTGGCTTTTGAGAACACTCTTGGTATTAGAGCAATGTATCTTTAAAGCATGACAAATTAAGCCCATTTAAGCTCTTTATTACTTGCCTTTGGCCATAAATGAGGGAAGATGACTAGGCTGACCTACACCGCTCTCTCCGAGCGTGCAGAGGTGTGTTACCAGGGCAGGGGCCCGGCCATGGTGGGGCTGGCCCCTTCCCTCCCACCCTCCAGCAGCTCCCCGAGCCCAGCCACGGCGGCTGCCCGGGATTTCAGCTCAAATGCCAAGGCAGCAGCGGGAAGGGACTGGGCACAGTGGGGCAGTCAAGTAGAAAGCCACTTTCCCCAGCTAAAAGCAAACGGCAGCCATCTCTTGGGCATTGATGACCATTTTAAAACAAGTGGCTGTGATTTCACCCCGTGTCACTCCAGCACTGCTGTGTTACAAGCCTTTGGGTTAGTAGCGCATTACGGATATCGTAACGGCTGTGTGTGTCCTAAGGATTGAGCTAAAAGGTGCCTTACAACATCTACTGCTCTCCTCGGCAGCGGGTCGGGGCTCAGCGCAGCGGCGGGTCGCTGCGGGGCAGCTGCTGCCCGTGGCTGTTAGCTGGCTGGCAGGAGAGCACGGAAAGCCTCAGGGGTGAGGGAGCTGAGTTCTGTTGTAAGAAAGTTACCTTCTGGGAATGTTGATGGGCTGAACAGGTTGAAAATAATGACTTGGGAGAGGAACCTGTGTAGGTGTTTGGCTATCAGTGACAAGACTGGCAGCGGGGTGACGGCTCAGGGTGGGGAGAGGTTTGCCTCCCCTCCAGGACTCTGCCATTAACAAGACACCTCTTCAAAGACAATTACCTGCTCTCTTTTTGGCCCCCAAACCATTTGCTTCTGTAAGTCAGTAATCTTTTGAAGGAGCCCTTCTTTTTCAAGGTATTTATGTTGCCTGCACTGCCAAACCCCAGGCAGAGCCCCGGGCTGCGCAGGGCTGAGCGTTCCCCATGACACTGACCTAAAGGTCGTGCTCTCAATGCATGTCAGACAGCAAAGCCCTGTTTGTAAATACATTTCTCATACAAGACTGGGCCACTGAAGTTGAGGGGGGAAAAAAGAACATGTTGAAGGCAGATCAAAAGAAATCAGGTGTGCAAATCCGTACTGATAAGATTTAAAAATCTTAATCTCTGCTTACTCCATGGAAACTGCTCCTGGTTAAAGCACTTATCGTATTTCTGACATCTTGTAGCTCAGTAGTAATTATTCAGTTCCTGTACATTTAACTTGGAAAAAAAAAATCAATATAAGGCTGTCAGCTGCATTGTAAAAACATAATGTACACTGTAATGTCAGTAATAAACTTTGTTTTCCCATGTACCGAGTACTTATTTGCTCGTTCCTCATCTGTTCGATAGGGAACTTCAGAGCAGAGTTACAGCCGCCTTTAGCGCATTATAACTTTACTTCCTCCCTTGCCTGTTTAAAGAGTAGCTGAAATTATTCCTTTGAAGCCCTACAATGAAGTCAGCACTGCCCTTTCTTTGAAGAACAAAACCCACATGATGGTGGTGTTCCTTCTGTCAGCTTCCGAGGCACACGCTAGCCTGGCTCCCGGGGCCGCTGTAACCCTTGCTGGCACACAGAGCCAAGCGTGATGCTGGTTGGTCTCCTACCCCCCCTACTCTGCATCACCCCTGCCCTTCTACTGCCAGGACCCCAAGGTCACTTGTCCTCCTCTGCTCCTGGCTGGTGAAGCCTCCAGTTGTGCCTCCCTCATCCCAGTGCCCCTCGTTGCACGCTGCCTGCTCTCAGGGCTGGTTGCTATGGTCTCACGCTTCGGCGAGGTCACCCGTGCTCTCCTCCCCCTGCACAGATGCCAGCAAACCTCCTGCGTGGAAAAAAACCAACCCCACCACCTTTATTAAATGTGTATTTACAAGCAGCAGCAAGTCACTTAGGACAAAGCCTTTCTCTCCAGCTCCTCCTGAGGCGGCACAGCCTGCTGCTCCGCCGGGGCACGCTCAGGCGTTCACCCGGGGGCTGGAGCCTTTAGCACTGGCACAGCGGGGCTGCTGCACTGTGAAAGACCCTTTTTCCTCTCAAGAGCTCAGGCAGTGCCAGCGGCTGTTCCCTCCCCGGAGATGCTGAGCTGGCTGCAGCACACTGCTGTTCCCCTGCAGTCACACAGCCAGCCCCGTGCAGAGCACAGCTTTACCAGGGCTCAGCTCCGGGCTGCTGCTGAGCTGAAGCAGCTTTGTTGCTCGAGGAAGATCAGATGATCTGTCAGCATCTCTTAGCAGCTGGGCAAATGTCTTGATTGAGGCACTCGTTGCAGCGAGGATTCACAGGCAGGCAGGTCTGCTGGCCAAACCCCACCAAGAGCCAGTTTATCTCGCTCCAGAGCTCCCTGCAGTGAGAAGAAAAACAGGAGCTTTCCCATACAGCTGCTCAGAGGGGTTAAAGAACAGCCCGTGCTTTTAAATGGATCCCTTTCACCTACTGCCTGTTCCTCTTGGCTTCCCAAGGCGCCCGGAGGCGGGTCCCAGCCTCCTGCTGAGAACAGCCCTCCCAACCTTTCCTGATCCTTCCAAACTGGGGTGGGGAGCAGAGGACAGACACAAAGTGCCTGTGGTCATTATCTTGTGCTAAGGCATGTGCCAGATGTGGAGCTGCAATGAGTACCCATCAGCTGGCACTTGATACTGAAGATTAAGCATCAGTGAAGGCCAGAATCCAACCATGGTCTGATATTGCTGTGGCCATGAGGCTGAGCGAGGTGCTGTGCAGAAAAGCACCTGGCTTGTGTCATGGTAAACTTGTCAAGGCAAGACTTGGGCATCAAGATCTCCAGCTACCTGGCTGCATTAGTGGTGATCGATAGATCTGATAGAGCCAGGAAACAACCAAGTAGCTGAGATGCTGCTGCTGCAGCTCTCTAGGAGAGCAGAAACGCCTGCAGACTAGTCCCCCATAAAGTGGGGGGACCCAAAGTGCAGCCACTGAAAATGCTGTAAGCAGGACTGTGTGCAGACATGGCTCCTGGAGCTAGCTCGAGGGGCTTGGCGTGGAGGAAGGAGGCTGGGGTCTCAGGCCTCACCTGGGCAGCCAGTCCTCCAGCGCTACCCGAGTTGCCTCGGGGTATCTGGTCTCCTTCTTCACCCACTTCAGCCTGTTTGTGATCCTGTGCACGTGGGTGTCCACAGCTAGGAAGGGAGAGCCCAGAGTTTAGGTGGGGGCAGACACACCTGAACGGAGAGAGCACAGCCAAAAGCTGCCTGTTGCAGGTACAGAGTCCTGCCCAGGCTCCCTCCACGGGCTACCAGGACCAGGCAGGTGACACAGGAGGGAGGCTCACTCGCACAACAAACACGCTGCGTTCGTCCTAGGCCCAGAGCCCAAAGCAAGATGGGATGGATAGCTCACACAACCCACCCCAGGCCTCCTCCAAAGGTCTGGATGCTCTGGTCTAGCAGGCACAGGGCAGCCCGTCCCGGGTTCTCTTCCTCCCCGAGTTTCAGCTGACGTTACGCAAGTTGCAATCTCTGCCCCTTAGTTTACCCAGATGGAAAACACATTTCATAATACCCACCAACACAGGAGGGTTTGTGAGGCTTAAACGAATGTTTATAAAGTGCTTTGAGCTAAAAAGCTCTGAATGCAAAGTGTATTATTGTTAGATCAGCAGCGATAAACCTGTCTCTGTGGCTAATTGGGCAAAACCCAGGAAATTGCTGTAAACAGGAAGACTATGTCTTGCCTCCTAAATCAAAACCAAGCACACAATTATTTGGAAAACACTTGGCTTGTTTGGCTCCCTCTAGACTTCCCTCCCCCACAGCAGGGCGAGAACAACAGCCCCCAAGTGCTGTTGCATGGAGCACAAGAGCCACATTTCGTACAGCTGATGGTCACCAGTGGGGCTGCAGGAGGCGGCTGCTGCCACGCTGACCTGGGGCTGTGTGCTCACTGCAGCAGCCCTCCTTCCTCAGCACCCTTCCTGGCTTTCCCAGGGCGCCTCCATTAAGCAGCAAATACACTTGGAACATTAATCTGTCCCCAGGGGCCCCCCAAGGACGCTGCAGCTGATGGCCCAGCCCCATCTGCCGGCGGCCCTGCTGCCAGCCACGCTCCCCAGAGCAGCCCCGGGCAGGAGGGAACCTGCCCGGGCTCTGGCCTGGGCACATCTCCACCCCAGACCTCCTTCCAGCCAGTCACTGCTAAAGCACGCAGCTCCACGGGGTCCAGCTGCACGCTCTCCTGTGCTCCCTGTTCAATAAACACACAAACATACCTGTGGTCACCTATTACTCAGCTGCAGGAACTAAAACAGATCAGAAATTCGGTAGGTACAGATTGCCCAAGACCATTTCTTTCTACGACCCAGCATCTGAGGGGAGGGAGTGACCGCCCTTGGGGCTTTCTGCCACCAAATCCAGGGAAAAATCCAGCTAGATCCACGCTTCAATCCTATAGCAACTCATCCCCGGTGAGTGGTTGAGGGTCACATCCTTCACCCCCCCAAATACTCTGCAGATGACTGAACTGAGGTGATGCCATCAGGCTCCTGGGGCAGGCAGTTCACCCAGCTGCAATGCTTCCCCTCCGCGTGGGGAATGGAGCAGGGAGGATTTAGGAGAGGAATGGGGAAAACAACCTACCTATCCCAGACACGCTGTCCCAGGCAATTTTCATGGCCAAGTGGGCCATTTTGGGCCCTACTCCTGGCAGCTGCAGCAGCTCCTCCACCGTTCTCGGGATGTCACCCCCGTATTTCTGCTTCAGGATGGCTGTCGTCTGCTTTATGTACTTCACCTTGTTCTGGAAAACCAAGGGGAAAGGCAGAAAAATCCAGGTTGCCCTCCAATACAGGGAAAAGAGGCAAACAGCTCAGAAAATAAACCATTCCTGAGTGTATGTTACATGTGAGGCCACACGCTGGAGTTCGTGGAGGGGAGACAGAGGTCTTTGATTTCTCCTTGAAAGCCAAACGCTGAGACCTGCTTAGCTCTAACCTCCCCAGGCCCTGCACCACACAATCTCCCTGTGAATACAAATTGCTAAGACACAGCCTTCAGCTTGATTCCAGGGCAGAGATCACCACAGGGCACAGCATGCAGGCTGAATACCAGCTGGGGGGGGGTCTCTCAGGAGCAGGGCTGGTTCTCACCCACCTCCTGCCTTCATCACCTGCTGTCAGCCCAGCGATGGGCCATGAGGACAGCCTGCAGAGGACAAGCCTGCACCCGCTCTGTGCTCCCCTCCTGGGCCTCTGAGCTGTCTCAGACAGCTGCACAGGACAGTGGAGGGGCTTCCTCTACGTGCACGTGGGGTGCTGCTGCGATCCTGCACTCACCCTCCAGAATCCTACAGGGTAAATGATCTGCCCAAGCGTCGCATCATCCATCTGCAAAACGCTGTCGACCGTGAGGCCGCGCTGCCTCAGGCGCAGCATGGCAGCGGATGTCACCTGGTCCTTGGTCTGGCTGGAGAGCATCAGCGACAGCAGAACTTGGTAGCGCATAACCTGGGGAAAAGCAGATCGTGGGACACCCTGAGACCTCTGGGAGGAGCCGGCCGCCTCTGGGGCTCAGTCCTCCCACCCAGAACCATCTGCAGTCCAGTGCATAATATGGACCTACCCTGGTTCGGCCGTTTCCATCTACAAGAGACTGGAAGGCTGTAACAGAAACAACCCAGAACCTTTTAATTCTACCACACAATAAAGGGAGACAAGAAACACCTGCATGTGTAAAAGGGCAGGGAGCAGCTACTGTCTGCTGGGATCTCACATCCAAAGACGCCAGTGCTTAGCCACAAAGGGCCAGACAAAGCTTTTCCTGATGATGGGATTCTCAGGACACCCCACAGGACACAGAAGTACAAACGCCCAATGATTTTTCATGCAACTTCTGCTTTAAAGCAGCTTTTGAAAACCCCATCCCTTTCCCACCAGGCTTCAGTAGGAACTGGGTATCTGGCTCCAGTGAGCTCCTTGCGAAACCAAACCTGAAGAACTGGGATGACAGAGACTGGGAGATGAAGCACAAAACCCAGAAGCTCCTCTGATGCTGTCAGGCAGGGTTTAGCCCAGATCATTCGCTTCCTATTTTTCAACTTTTTCCCCAGATGTGCTTCTGTCCCCACCAGAACGAGCAGGATGATGCAACTAACCTGGACTGACCCAGGATACCGTGGGATACCATCCTTCCTCCAGCTCTTTTTCTTACAAAGTTTACAAAACCACAGGTGCACCAGGAAAAAATCTCCAAGTGCATGAAAATTGTGTCAGGAGTGCTGGTGTACGCTGAGGGTTACAACATCCCCTTTTCCTTGGAAGCAACAACCCTGCTTCCCTGGGGAAGAGAAGTTATTTCCGTATCATGCACCATGGTCCCCCTGGCCCCAGAGCTGCACTCGGTGCCAGCCCACGTGGCTGCGGAGCGTGTGATGCAGTCTGAATCCGGAGTCAAAGCTGTTTTCCACGGGGACCCAAGCCCGAGGCACGGTGCCAGCAGTAAGGACAGCGTTACACATGCTGAAGCTCTGCAGCTGTGTCTTTGAGGAGCACACGCCTCCCGCTGCTCCTCTGAGCCTGCCTTGGGTTATCCCCACGCTCCCACACCGGCCCTGCAGCCCCGGGTCCCAGCGCTGCACCACGGCCTCGCTCCGCTTTGGTTTTTGTACTGATGCAAACGGTCCCCTCAGAGGGAGGTGTCACCGGGGGCCTTTGATTGTGCTCCCAGGCTTGGGGAGCACAGTGCCATCCCAGCACGGCCCTTCCTTTCAACCAGCATCCCCTTAAAAGTGGGCTGTGAGAGGGGAAGAAGCCAACCTATGCTTATGTGCTGCTCTGAAGAGCATAAATGCAGCCTGGAAAGTTTTTTCTCGGCTCCCCTCGCCTTTCTCCATACTGTTTTTCCTCTGTATTACAGAACCGTCTTGCTGGATACTTTCCTTGGACTCCTACAGAGATTTTTGAGAAAAGGGACATGCCTTCATGCCCTGCCAGCCTGCCCCAGAAGACAGCACTGCCACAATACACTCTCAGTGTTTTCACTCCCAAGTCCAAAATCATCCTATTTTTGCCTCAGCCTCTTGACTCAGCCTGCTAACTCTTCTGGCAGCAGTTTAAGCAGAGGACAAGGGCCTTTCACAGCTGCGTTTGCTGGTTGGTCTCTGTGCCCAGCACGGGCTGAACACGAGCAGGGAACATCTCAGAAAACCCCCGCTGCTGTTTCACAAGGGCTGCCTGAAGCCAGCGAGCCTGGTACCGGACAGGCAGCGCCTGACCCTCCTCCTCTAGCAGGATGGAGGGTTTCTCTCGCAGCAACCTCTTGTGGGACCAGTCCCAGCCTCGAGTCCTGACACGCCCTGCGTTTATTTTTCTGTTCTGGAGACATCCAAAGCGGGACATATCCAGGTGCAACGTGAGGATGAGGGAGGCTGAAGGGCTGTGAAAGTGGGGCTGTGTTTTCACGTGCCTGCCTGGCAGAGCAGGGTGTTGTTACCTGCGGAGGTGCGCTGATGTCGTAACACTTCTGCACTCCCATCTCATCCACGGGAGCATCTCTGCTCCTCCTCATCTCCCGGATGCGCTCCAGCTGCTGCCGCCAGTCCCTTGGCTCCCAGCGTGGTCTCTGGGGCTCAGACGTCCCCTGCTCGACACCGTCCCCCTGCCCAGATTCGTAGGCAATGGTGACGCTCTTCCTCCTCCTGCTGCGCCTCGGGGTGCTGGCTGTGCTGTGGACCTGGCTCGCTGCAAGAGGTGGGAGAGAGACTTTCAGGCCTGAGGGCCGGGGAGAGAAGCCTCCATCTCCCACCAGAGCCCAGTGTTGGACCCGCGTGACAGCAGCCACCTGGGGGACCCTGACGAGGGCTGAACTCATAGCCCCAACCCAGCAGCACCACCTCACATCCAGCCAGCCCTAACTGGAGCCAGCTGTGGGGTGAGGAATGGCTGGGAGGGACCTGGGAAACAGGTGACAACAGCTGGGGACACGTGTCACACCGCGGGGACGCGTGTCCCAAACACACAGGAGGCTGCCGGAGGACAAGGTGCATCCCCAGGCCCTCACCCCGTGCCACAGGCAGGACAGGCGCCGGGGTGCTGCCACATCCCGGGCTCCGGGGAGGACGTGACCAGGACACCGTGCCCCCGTCCCCGGGCCGGGCTGGGCCCTGCCTGCAGGCCCCCAGGCCCCTCTCCCCGTGCCAAGGCCGGGCCGGGGCCGCACAGGACCCGAGAAGCGCCGGTCACCGATCGCTCCCCGCTCCGCCGTACCTCCGAGCGCCCCCCGGGCCCCACCGAGCCGCCGGGCCGCCGCCCGCCCACCGGACACGGCCGCGCTCATGGCGGCGGCCCCGGCACTACCGGCCCCGGCAGGCCCCGCGGCGCGCGCGGGCGCCGGAAGCGGCGGGACTTCCGCCGGGGGCGGGGCGCGGAGCGGGGGGGGCCGGCGCGGAGCGGGGCGCGGGCCGGGGCCGGCGGGGCTGGGCAGGGGGCGGCGGCGGCGGGTGAGTGAGGGAGCGGGGGGGCGGTGGCCGCGCTGCCCGGGCGGGGGGCGCTGCCCGGGCCGGGGGACGCGGGGGCCTGGCGGGAGGCGGGGCCTTGTCGTGCCCCCGGGGGGGGTGTGTGGGGCTACCGGCTGCCCCCGGCTGGGGGGGACCCCCGGGGGTCCCCTGTCAGGGAGCCGGGGGGGGGGCCTGTGGCGTGTCCCCCGCTGTGTGTCCGTAAGGGGTTGTGGTGGGAGGGGGGATTGTGGTGGGGTCCTGGCGTGTCTGGGGGAGGACGCTGGGCCGTGTCCTGGGCTGGCTTGGGGGCGGCGGTGTGTCACTGGGGGCTGTGGTGTGTCACTGGGGGCTGCGGTGTGTCCCGTGGGGTGGTGGGCTGGGGGCTGTGGCGTGTCACTGGGGGCTGTGGTGTGTCCCGTGGGGTGGTGGGTTGGGGGCTGTGGTGTGTCCCGTGGGCTGGGGGCTGTGGTGTGTCCCCCGGGGCGGTGGGCTGCAGTGTATCCCCTGGTGATGTTGAGCTGGGGGCCATGGCGTGTCCCCTGGGCTGGTGGCATCAGCACGTCCCCTGAGATGCTGGGACAGGGTCTGTGGCGTGTCCCCGGGGAGCACAAGAGATTGCTTTGGCGTGTGCCCGGGGTGTGGGGAAGGCTGTGGCATGTCCCTGGGGCATGGGGCATAGCCGGGGGGCTGCGGGGTTTGTGCCAAGGGCAGGGTGCTGGGGCTGCGCCAGCGTGCCAGGAGCGGGTGTCCTGCTTGGAGCCGGGTTCTGGGGTCCCCGAGGGGCAGCGGGTTGGGGCTGGCTGGGCAGACAGTTTCTGCAGGGTGTTGCTGTCGATGTGCTGTTGCTGTAATGGGTGTGCTGCTTCTCGCTCTCCCTCTTTCTCCTTGCCATGGCAGCATTTGGAGGTTCGAACGCTCAGATTCGTAAGTCCTTCCTCACATCCAGCTCCTTTCCACATCTACTTTGCAGGGCTGTGTGCTTGTCCGTTGCTTTTGGACTGGGAACAAGGACTTTGGCTCGCACCCGCCGAAAAGTGCGTGTGTGTGTGTTTATACGTCAAAAATCAGCTCAGCGGCTTTAAAAGGGTGGTTGTGCTGTGCAGGCTGTGGTGGTGCTGGGCGTTCGGAGCTCCCAGAAAATGGTAACCCCGAGCTCGCCATTCCTCGGGCGGCTGCAGGATGCGGGTGCTGGAGGCAGGAGCAGCGCAGGCTCCTCGTGCGTGCGGGCTCCTCGCTGTTTTGACCTCAGCGTTGGGCTTCTCCCTTGTTTGAAACGGCTTGAGACGCCAGAGCTGTTTGTAAAAGCCACGTTGTGGTGGCTGTTACTGGTGTTTTCCTGCTTAAAGATTCCCCTTGGGCGTCCCTTAACAGAAACCCTGTTCGGTGTTTGCAGGGGCTCAGCGCTTGTCAGCAATGGCAAAGCCTCAGAGCAAGGATTCTGGACTGAAGGAGAAGTTCAGGAATCTCCTGGGGCTGGGAACATCCCGGGGAAGTTCAAAGTCATCGGAGGGCAAGCAAACAGAGTTTATCATCACTGCAGAAGTACTCAAGGTGTGAGAACTGACCGCAGCGAAGGTGGGGATAGTGCTGGGATTACCTGAGCTGAGAGGATCGGAAGGAGGGCGAGGGCTGGCTCCTTCTCCTTTCTGTTTTGCCATTCATCCCCTCTCTGATCATGCCTTTTTGCCTTATCTCTCAATTAATTCTCTAGTGAAATGGATGTAAAACTTGCCTGCTTTGAAGCCTCAGCATTTTAGTTACTCACTGAATACTTTTTGAGATACTTGATAGGACGGCGTTGTCTTATGTCGGGTTACAGGGTGTTCCCTCAAAATCCAAAAAGCTGGATACTGTTTCTATTTTATGAAAACCTTACGGTTTTGTGAAAATTTAAAAAAAAAAATGGATTCCAGTGATTGGTGCAGCAAGTCTGTAAGCAGAATAGTTGGCCCACGGAGAGGAAAACACATAAAAGGGAGAAGGAGCCCAGAATCCCTTCCTGTCTGTGCTGGAGCAGCCAAGCTCTTACCTGCTGGAAGGCTGCGGAGCTGGACGTAATGTCCCTCCTTTCTCTGCCCTTCTCCCGTGAGCTGAGCAAGAGCCACAGCCAGTGAGTTACTAACTTTTCTGAAGAAAATGAGATGTTCTGTCCTGGAGGTGAACCTTGGCTCTGGTTCTGTGAAGGTTCTAGTTTTGACAAATCATTTGCTAATGGAAAAAAGTTTTTGGAGGAATTCCTGAAAAGCTCCAGTGATGACTAACGGTTAGATCATTTTGGACAAACGTGTGATTTATTTTTCGGTGGTTCATGATCCCCTTTGAGGAATGGGTGTTTCCAGTAAGATAAACTGTTAGCTTATTTCTACATTTCTTTCCAGGAACTGAGCGTAGAATGTGGATTAAGTAATAGGATACGAGCGATCAGTCAAATCTGTGAAGTGGCAAAAACAAAAAAAATTGAAGAGGTAAGTGTCAAAGTGTTCAGTGAATATTGGAAGGGTGAAAATTTCACCAAGAGCTGCTAACCTGTCCTAAGAGGCTCCTGTAGTTTAGACTGCCTTTTAAAATTGGCAGTCCCAGAAGCTGTTTTGTGCTGTCCAAACCTGGGAAAGGCTGGCTCACACGCCGAGGCAATTAGTGTTGTCCAACCTGCCAACGGTGGAGCAGAGAGGACATAGCTGACAGGCTTCCTGGGCTGAATGGAAGGAGAATGCTGCGAGTATTGAGGCCTGTTCTGGATGTACAGGAGATGAGGTTAATCCTGTAGAAGAGGTGTTTGCCAGCTCCTCTGTCTCATAAATAAGCAACATCGAGCTGGTTTTAAACTCGTCTTGTGTTTGGGTGAAGGTTTCTGCACAAATGTTCACCCTGAAGTAAGTGTGTGAATGAAGAACTTCAGTTACTGGGGTGCAAGTTGTCATGTGGGATGAGATTTGGTGTCTCCTGTTTGTCTGAGCTTATGATTGGGCAGGTGAGAGTGTCCCTCAGAAAAGAGAACGCCGGACATGAAATCCTTGGATATCTTGTTCGTTAACTTGCCGTAATTAATGACTGACCTACTGGGTAAAGATCCCAGAAGCAGCTTAACTTTCCTACTACTGCCTGTCTCCTGTGTTTGTTTTCAGCACGCAGTGGAAGCAATATGGAAAGTGGTAGCTGATATGCTCCAGCCAGAGCGCCCCGCCGAAGCCAGACATGCTGTTCTTCATCTGCTGAAGTCAATCGTTCAAGGACAGGTGAAAACAAACTATAGAAGAAACACTACACTTAAACTAGGGTTTGTGCAGAGTATGAATGTGAGAAATATTGGGTGGCTCTTCTCTACAACTGCACGTTTCTTATTTTGGTTGTGCCTAGTGAATGGGAAGAGGAAGCATTTAAGTCTTGGTTTGACCTCGTAGCAAAACTTTTCATGCAACTCGTAGAAAACTTTTCTGTTTTGGGGCAATGTTCTGGAAAAAGAGGAAATCCTTTGGGTTAAGTTCAGCATAGTACAGCAGATTTTATGTGGTCTTTGCCCAGACCCATTAGGCCTAGTCTGCAGCAGTTTTTGATGTTTCAGCATGTCAAGCATGCAAGAAGTTCTGTATGAGATACTTTTCTAGCCTAGCCAAGTTAAGCATACTGTGAATTCTTCAGATTTCACAATGTGCTGTACAAGCGTAAGACTGTCTCAGAGCAAAGTTCTAGTTGTCAGTATTCTGGAAAAGTAGGGGTAGATGCTTACAAAAAGAATCAGTGTTGATTCTGGTTTGCTGGCTTATTTTTTTCTAAATGCTCTACTGGCAGTGCTGTGAGCTGCGGTTTCCATGGATTACTTTGTGTATGGGATGCTGTCTGTGTGTTCCTGGACAAAATGCTGCCAGCCCTAAGTGCTGATATCACAGATTGAGAAGACCTGAGCCATTGTCAGTAGCCAGTAGAGGTTGGAGGTATTTTCAGGAGACTTTCATAGCCCATAGGAAAGGGAAATAATTTCAAGCATGAGGATTACTGTTGTAGACCTGGATAAGGTCCAGGCCTTAACTGTCTTTGTTCATTAGTGACACTGTTATTCCCCTCCCCTCCTTTTTTTTTTTAAGGGTGAGAGATTAGGGATCCTCAGAGCACATTTTTTTAAGGTTATTAAGGACTATCCCTCCAATGAAGATTTGCACGAACGGCTTGAAGTGTTCAAGGCTCTAACGGAGAATGGACGATACATCACCTACTTAGAAGAAGAGTTAGGTGAGTATTGTCTCTACCTATCTTCAGTTTGGTGGGAATAAGTCAAGGGCGTTCAGTGATACGAGAAAAAGGTAGTGATAACACTTCTGGGTAGAAAGCATAACGTAAAATTTGTTTTCCTTCTTTAGCTGACTTTGTGCTACAGTGGATGGATGTTGGTTTGTCTTCTGAGTTCCTTCTGGTTTTAGTGAACCTGGTGAAATTCAATAGCTGCTATCTGGAAGACTATGTAGCTGACATGGTCCAGTAAGTTGGCTTTTTTTAGCTCCTACATGCTTACTCTTGGTAAATTACAGGAGAAAGTTGCAGATCAATATACAGACAAGTGGAATCTTCATCCCATCTGGATCTGTTTCGTTCCAGGTCATACCTGACATTTCTGACAAATATTTGATTTTCAGTTCTTACAGTGTTCAGGTCTGTTTTAGTTTAACTGCATGTGCTTTCCCCATTTCATGTGATGGACCTGAGTGCATTGCTTGGTCTCACAAGGGGTCTCTGCTGTTGGATTAGTGTAGGCATATGGAGTTGCATTTAAGTGCAACTTTAAGCTAACGTTATAAAAGAGGTTGTAGTGTTCCATGTCTCTAGGAGTGTTACCAACAATGCCACAGTAAGGGGAATAATGAGTAAAATAACACGCCAATTTACTTGTCTGTTTTGGCTCTTTGTAATTTGCATTTGGCTCTTTGTAATTTGCCTAAAATCATATTAAGCAAACAATTATAATTAAATGTTCTTTCCCAACAGCAAGATATGCCTCTTGTGCATTCAGACTTCATCATCTGTGGATATTGAGGTTAGTAATTTGAGTCTCTCCTAGTACTTTAGAGTTCTTTGAAATTCTTTGCAACTGTAACTTTTACAAACAGAATCAGATCATCAGACTCTCAGTTTATTCTCATCTTAAAAGAGAGCTAATACAATGTTATGAAGTATTTGTAAGCCATTGGATCTCGTACACCAATAATCATTTTATTCTAAAACAAACAGAGCATTGATAAATTTGATAAGCCAAGCAATTTTTCAGCAGTGTGTTTTATGGTTTACTTTCCCTCTTGCAATGATTTAAAACAAAAAAAAGACATATCTGTATCTCTTTTGACTCCCAGAAGATTTCCTGGTCTGCCAGGTTAGGATTTGACCTGCTTTATTCCTAGAGAAGTGTATAACCACTTTGTCTTTATCTTTCCCAAAGATTTCCTTGCAAGTCCTGGATGCAGTTGTTTGCTATAACTGTCTGCCATCAGAGAACCTGCCAGTATTTATCATCACTTTGTGCCGTACCATCAATGTGAAGGAGCTCTGCGAGCCGTGCTGGAAGGTCAGAACTTCCTTGTAGTGTTGTTTTTTAATGAGTTCACTGTTTTGGCCTCATCGATGAAGCCTGTGCACATCTGCCATAAATTTCAGTTTGGTTTTAAGAGTAAATTAAAAATTGTTTCAAGTATTAAGGGATCAGCACATTGTTAGTCCTGTCATGTCCATGGAGTTTACCCAGTTTCCTCTCTGCTGATGTGACAAGCTTCTGTTGTGGCATGGGAATGGCTGGACACATTTCCTTACCACAGGCTGGCATGCTCGGCCAGCTAACTGCGTGTGTAGGGTAATGAGTGTTTTAACAATTGGATATTTAAGTGTTCTCTTCGAATTTGCAGCTTATGCGCAACCTTTTGGGAACTCATTTGGGGCACAGTGCCATCTACAACATGTGCAGGATCATGGAAGACAGGTAAAGATGGTGTATCTAACTGTCCTGGTTTTGCAGGGATAAAATTTATAGAATCAATTTTCTGTTCCATGTTGTTCCAGTTTCTGGCCAGCTGTGGGCTGGTGATCAAGGCCGTTGGCAGTAAGCCAGGGCAGCTGCCCCAGGCTGGCCCAGAGGTGTATAGTATAATATTAACGTCAGGTTCACTATAAATTGGAAAGCTTCTGGGGATGAGGGCACTCTTTGCTCTGCTCTCTTCTCCCTCTTTCTCTTTCTCCTCTCTTCTCAACGGTTGTTATCCCTGGAGGAACTTGCCACCACTCGATGGGCTGAGTATAACTTTGTCTTTTGTATTAGTGTTGATATTGGTTTTCTTATTTTATTAAATCTGTTTAAATTTCAGCCCACGAGTCTCCCTCCTTTTCCCAGTTCCCTTTCGCAGCTTGGGTGATAGAACAACTGGTTATTGTTTAGCTCTGGGTGCGGGCTAAACGGAGACACTAACAAAACCCAAGGAATTCAGTAGAGGTCCCGTTGAGATAGATAGGGAGTCACTGACCTCAGTAGAACGAGCTGAAGGTTCTGGTGCTTAGAAATGAATTCCTTTCCTAGTTATGCTGCTGAAGTGCTCATTTTTTTGGCTTTTCTGAATTTAATTTTCCTTTGTTTAAAGTTGTACTAAATTATTTTCTGCTATTAATGGTTGTAAATTGCTGTGCAAGGCTCTGATGTGTAACAGCTGGGAATTCCTGTTGTGACAGTGTGTATTCCTATTGTCTCGTGTATGTTAAACTGTAGCATGGTCTCAGTCTTTCCTTCCATCTGTTCTTAGAGCTTACATGGCAGATGCAGCGCTGCTGAGAGGAGCTGTGTTCTTTGTTGGGATGGCTCTGTGGGGTGCTCATCGCCTCAATTCACTCAAGAATTCCCCAACTTCAGTGCTGCCTTCGTTCCTCAAGGTAGGATGGGATGCTGGAGGAGCTTTTTAATCAGGTATACATCTGGACCTGTACAAATTTAGAACAAAAATGTGCTCCCCTACACCAACGGGGTCTTTGTATGCCCAAAAGACGAGAGACAACAATTGGGTATGGGGTGAAGCATGGGGAAACTGTAAAACAACAGAGGATTTATGTTTGAAACTGAGGCCTTCTGGAATATCTTTGTTGGCCAATAAAGCAAAGTCTGAATTCTTTTTATCAAATATCTACGTTGTGGGTATTTTAGCTTAAAAAATAAAACCAAAGCAAAAACTTGCATTCTTTCCCATGTGTGGTACAAAAAGCAAGGGATGGTGTCTTGAGGGATAGCCTCAGAGCTCTCTTAAAATTTGCTCATCCAAGTGCATCAAGCAGGAATTACTAGCTTAACCTCCTGTGTCTGTTCTGTAAGATGGGACTGTATTTGACATCTGATCTACAGCTGTTTGCAAGGGTGCATAACTGCACTGCAGAAAATGGTTCTTTGCTTTGCCCTTTGTGTGTATAGACTTGAATATATTTATCTCAGACCTTCAGGCTACATTCCTAATTAGTAAGGCGTGTTTCATTTGCATTTAAGAGGGTTTTTGATCACTGTTAACTGACTGAAATGCTTTGTATTCCAGGCCATGACATGTCCCAATGCAGTTGTGTCTTATGAGATAGTTCTGTCCATAACACGTCTAATAAAGAAGTATGGGAAGGAGCTGCAAGCTGTGACCTGGGATATCCTTTTGGACATCATGGAGCGATTACTGCAGCAGCTGCAGGTAAGGGTGGAGCCTGTCTTGATGTGCTTTCAATCAAAAGTCCTTGCCATAAGTATTTTCACAAATGGATCTCCTATTTGTACACTCTAGTGAACTTTGAAGCTGAATGAAGGTTTAGCCCAATGCTCAATACTGTGCTTCTCAACCAAGTTTTCTGTTTGCATTTAAAAGTTAGGAGTTTCTGGTAAGGTAGAAGTCTCTTAGGAATGTTTTTGTCTTTGTTTCAGAGTCTGGAGAGCCAAGAACTGAAGTCCATTGTACATGATCTTTTGACTACAGTAGAAGAACTCTGTGACCAGAATGAATTCCATGGCTCTGAAGAGAGATTTTTTGAGCTGGTGGAAAGATGTGCTGATCAGAGACCAGTAAGACTTTACTTATTGTTTTTCTTTGTTGCCAGTTGAATCTATTTTGTTACTCAGTACACTTCGAAGTTGGGAGTCCTAAAGTGGTCAGAAAATCACAGCAAGGACTTACATGAGCTGTATTCTCAGGGTGGGGGTTGGGGGAATGGATATACTGTATTTGCTTATACACTAAAAAAGAAATTATTGATCTTTCCATGAAAGGAATCGTCTGTATTAAACTTGATAACGTACAGAGCTCAGTCCATTCATCCTGCCAAAGATGGCTGGATTCACAACCTGCAGATGTTGATGGAGAGATTCTTCAGGTATGAAATCCTAACTTTGTGAATACACTTTCAAATGTTTCTTGCCACCTTTTCATGTTGGATAATTTTGTTTTGTGAAGTTCTAATGTTAGTTAATGACTGCTAAGAAGTATGGTAGTTCCAGGGCACAGTTTGTGAAAGGATTTTGTTTAACAGAAGAAAATCTTTCCACTGAGTTATTTATACTGCTTTTTTTTTCTCTATATTTCAGTTGGATGGTGCTATTCCAATTAGCTTAGGCAGTTATGCGTTCCACTCCGTAGCACTTTGTAGTTCTGACACCAAACGAGATTTTCCTGTTAAGCATCAGGGTTGCATATGGTTATCCAGTATTAAAGTTATCTGGTTTTGAATTGGTACTCCTAAAAGTATTCTCGTGCTCTGAACTACCAACATAGGGCAATAACAAACTTCTGTCTCATCTGTGAAATGCTGCCAAAGAGCAACTCTTCCTTGGTGCCATATGTTTGGTTTTGAATTTGCTCACCAGAGCACTTGTTCTTCTGACACGTGCTTCCTAGTTTGGATTGGAAATGGGAAAACTGCAGTTACAGATCTCCAGAGTAGTAAAAGCTGAACTGAGATTCCAGTTTCCAGTTGTTCTTGAATCTGTTTTTGTATGTGCAGACATTAACTGAAGGCTCAGCTGATCAATAACAGTTATTGTTCTAACTCTTAAGATGTTTCCTAGTTTAGTTTTACTTTCCTATTCTCACCCACTTTCCTAAATATCAGCAACTTTATTCATCTTGAATTTGCTTTTCCCATTTTAGGAACGAAAGCCGTAGCGCTGTTCGTATTAAAGTTCTGGATGTCTTGTCCTTTGTCCTGAGTATTAACAGACAGTTCTATGAGGTGTGTGTTTATCTGCTTCTGATGATCACATGTGAGATCTTAAGGGGGTGGGAAGGGCTTTGGTGAGGCATGTTTTATGGTGTGCTTTAAATGTTGCACACAATAGACGTGTTTCTTTAGGATGGTTGTAGGAGGACTTGCCTTTTAATTGTCCTTAGTTGGACACAGGTATGTGCAGCTTGCAGTGGGAGCTGCTGCCTTGTGGGGACATACCTGGTTGTGTGTTTGCTTCCCAGTTTTAAGGTCATTAATTCCATATACGTTTTCTTTTGGAAGAAAGGAAAGTCAATGTGAGAGATGCAGAGTTTATTTAAAAGCTTTGTAGAAAGTTGAGGTCTGAACATAATCTGACGTGGGCAGATTGACGGGTCCGGGCGCTTGCAGTTTAATTGCAATCCAGGATGGGAGCTGTCTGAGAGGAGTTATGGAAGAGCTCTGGGGATTTCTTCAGCTCCTTAGAATGTACCCAGAGTGTCAGAGGACAGGAAGGGCCAGAGGTGCTTCTCGGATTCCTTCAAGATTTGTGAAAGCATGTTGGTGTTGCATGTTTCCTCTCTCTCAAAAAACCAAGCCCTAGAAATCCCTTGTCAACAGGCTCTGTTTGAGCCTGGGCTATCAAGTCTGTAGCATAGATGAAAACTAAAACACCGAATCCAAGTTCAACAAAAGTCATAAATATGCAGAGAGATAGCATACAGAAATACTTAATTGGATGGAAGAAGAAAGATGGAGGAACCAAGCAGTTAGTTGAGGAACAAGCCTGATACCAGAATATCAGTGTTCTTTTGTTTGTAATTATTTGTCTCTTTAACATGCTGATTGAACAACTGACAGCAAAATGTCAAGGCTTAGTAAGGTCTGTCCTCTTGCAGGAAGAGCTGATAAACTTGGTTGTGATCTCTCAGCTGGCTCACATTCCAGAGGATAAAGACCATCAAGTCCGAAAACTGGCCACTCAGCTACTCGTAGACCTGGCTGAAGGCTGCAACACACATCACTTCAACAGCTTGCTTGATATTATAGAAAAGGTGAGGCAGATCCTGGTCAATTGTCAGTAGCATCACCACATCTCTTGCCAGATGCTCATACTGTGTCTGAGGAGACTAACCTGGGGCTGTAACCAGTTGCATGGCTCAGGGGATGTTGTAAAACTGCTGGATTTTGGAGGATACAAGTCAAAGCGTGGAGTGGAAGGGAATTTAGAAACCCTATCAATGCACATCCCAGCTACCTGACAGGGCTTGCAGAATTTCCAGCAAGGATGACTTCTTGTAGCCTTTCCTGACCTTCCAGGATGGAAATAAAGAAAAGGTGTGTTGCAGATTTAAACCATGTATTGCTTTTCTTTTTAAAAGGTGGCTGCACATTCTCTCTCGTCTCCTTCTGACCTGGAAGAGAGGGACTTGCTGTCGTATTCAGCTTCCTTGGAGGATGTCAAGACAGCAGTTCTTGGACTCCTGATAATTCTTCAGGTGAATGCTGCAAAGCATTAAACACGTCTTCTTCGGAATAGTCTTCTGCTGGACTTGGCTTTTTAGATAACCGTTCTCCCATTATTAAATATTCTGACTTTTGTTTTACCCACTTAATATTTTAGCTCTTGTTTTGGTAATTCCTTTTGCTTTTGGGTACTGTATGACTGTTTGCTAAATGTTTTATTTTCTTAATTTCCATTATACGATGAGTACGAGCACATTTTCATGTGCGGAGGGCAGATGCGTTCATAACCTAGCGGAAAGGGAGTGGTTCCTAACCTTGAATAGATCCATTATGTTTGGGTAGCGTGTCCTGAGATATGGTTAAGCAGTTGTGAAGAGCTGGCTGTTGCAGCCAGTGCCCTTCTGGAGTCGGGCAGAGTTGCTGTGGAGTCTCTGCAGAGGTTCTGTCCAGAGCCGTCTGTTCATCTTGCTTTCAGGAGCAAGTTTGTGCTGTGTTTTTCTTGAATTCTCAGTGCAGATACACATTTCTGAATAACAAGTGTCAGTCTGCCTTTTGATTTGTGTTTCTGTCCTCTGTAGACAAAACTCTACAGCTTGCCCTCCAGCCACGCCACGCGGGTGTACGAGATGCTGGTTCACCACGTCCAACGCCATTACATCTATGCCTACAGCCTTGCTGTTGCCAGCAGCATCAGACTGCAGGTGTGAGCAGTAACCTCCGCTTTCAGGTTGAGAACTGCGTGCTGTCTGTGGAATTCTTGGTGGCAGGTGGGGAATGTGTGCTCTAGAGCTTGTCAGAAGTAGAATTAAATGTTTCTTGGCTAACAGGAGTATGTATATGTACTGTAACACCAGAAGTGATGCCTCCCACAGAACTAGCCACAGCATCTATTAAAAATCCCTTTGTCCTTTCAGAAGTATCACATGGGGAGGTGGGAGAGTATCCCACTGGCTTGGGTTCTCAGTGATTCCAGTGTCTTCTCTGTTACAGGTATTTGATTTCCTGCTGATGCTTCGAGCTGACTCCCTCCACCGTCTCGGCCTTTCCAACAAGGATGGAGCAGTGAGGTTCAGCCCTTACTGTCTGTGCGATTTTGTGTAGGTTTCTCATTGCATTAAGCAAAAGCTGTTTTCCAAACTGTTTGGTACTTTTGCACGAGCTCAATGGTCCATCAGTAGCAATCTGCAGTTTTTCTAAATCTTGCAAGTCCTGATGAATCAGCTGCTAGACGAGTCTACAGTTACAGCATAGGATTGTCTCAACTAGTAACTCAGTGGTGAATTGTTCTTACAGATCACTTCCCTACAGAGCTCAATCTTGGACATGAAACTTCTGTTCCTGCTCACAAAATTTCACAAAAATATTTGAAATTTCCTGCCTGAAACCAGTTTTCACATTGAGACTTGATTCAAAGCTTTGTACAAATCAGACTATTTTTAATTTTATAGCTTGATCTAAAGTTCTGTGTGTAACACGCCCCAAAAGATATCTTTCTAAATTTGCTAGTGGCCTGGATAGAAAAATCCTTAACCTGACCAAACTGACTCGTTACTGTCTGTCTACTGGGCAGTCCTGTGTTTTTTAATTGTAAATGCAATTTATATTATTGTTTGGTCATTAAACTGGCTACCAAATAGGGTAGCACTGTAGGTCACGGGAATAGGCTGTTCTGATCTTGATTTTACATGTGTTATTTTGCCTTTCCATGTTGTAGAGAAGCAGAGAAGAGGGCTTCTGAGAAAAAGCCTACTGGTACGCTCTCTCCACCTTCAGGAAGCCCCAGCGTGCCCTCCCAGAACGCCACCATTCGTGTAGGGCATCTGCCATACTCGATGGTCTTCAACGTCCTTCTGCAGTGCTTGAAGCAAGTACGTCCACTCTTAATGAGAGGTGTCATCTTCATGTGAAATATGGCAACTTAAACCAGCTGACTGGGGAATTCTATCCCTGATCATCTAAATAACTTCTGGAAAGCAATACGTAAATCCTCCTTCTTGAGCAGAATCTGTGTGTAATTGGGCAGCTTTACAACCACCAGTGGGAGCACCAGTTCAGCTCTTGAGAAACGAAGCAGGGCTTTAATTTCACTCTGCCTCAGAGCAGACAAGGGTAAAAAATACATTTGTGAAGATCAGATAAGTCATCCTGTTTCTGAAAGGGCATTTGAAGCTAAAAGAAACCCTCCTACTGCAAGATTTTGAAGGATTTGGAGAATTGATAAATGTTTCAGTTGCTAATAAATATAAATTAGTGTTATATTGGACATAGTTATGTGCTGAGGGGTTGTCTTGCTCTGGAAGTTAATTTGTGCTAGTGGTTAGGAGAAGTGAATTCTGGCTCTGTCTTTTTGAGCTCAGGTGGATCTGGATACAAGTTGTCTTCCAGTTTGTGGTGCCAGTAATGCACCTAGAGCTGAACGACAGGCAGGAAGTAACTTGTGACAGCTAAATGCCACTTCTTTTTATGTAGCTACCATGGCAAGCCATACATCTGCCTAGGAAGTGGCATGTTGTCTGAAACTCGAGTGGTCTTACTTTTGAACTGAACTGAAATAGTACAAAAATTTTCCACCTTTTTCTTTCTTTGCAGGAGACAGACTGGAAGGTGTTGAAGTTGGTCCTCAACAAATTACCTGAATCCCTCCGCTATAAAGTGCTGTTTTTAACCTCTCCTTGTAACATAGACCTCCTGGCCTCTGCACTGAGCTACATGGTAATGCCACGCACCCTACTGATGTGTAGTCACCAGATCCTTAATTTGCTTGAGAGTTGGTTGGGGTTTTGGGTTTTTTTTGAGTTTTTCTTTTTATTCAGTCTAATATTTTGAACATTAGCGTGCTGCTTGTCAAGCCTCACTCACCTTCCCTTTTTGTGAGGGTTGTTTTAGGTACAGAAGTAGGTAATAATGAGTGGTCTTTATGTGTGTGTACATGTGAGAAGGGAGCTATGGGCAGTGTGTGTCCATAGTGCAAAGGTGTTCTAACTTACTGTGTGATGTATCAGCTCACAGACAAAAAGACTACCGACAGGCTCCATGGTACCCCAGAAGGCTTTTCTCGCACTGACCTGCATCTGGCTGTGGTCCCAGTACTGACGGCGTTAATATCTTATCATAATTATCTGGACAAAGCTAAACAGGTATGGGGGGAGTACGAGAGTGCAGGGGGGATGGGGCCTGAGCCTGGAGAGTAGAGCATTTTCTCATACTAGCTGATGAGGAGACTTTAGTGCAAGGTAACACTGCCCTTTTCTGTTACAAAAAGCTGTATTTGGGGTGGGGTCAGGGGTGAAAAAATACTTTTCTCACTTTGTGCAGCAGTAACTGTCCAGTCAGCTGCATTCACTGTTCTCCATCCATACCTTTCCCCCCTTGAGGGTCGCTCAGTGACTTTACCCTCTGCTGGAAGACCCTGATAAGCATAACAATTCTGTTTAATTGGAAACTTCAATATTAATTTCTAAAATGTCTACTTGATTAAAGTCCCATCTTAAGATTTTGGCCTAGAATACACGCAATACTAATTAGAGTTTTGTGTTAGTGCATTTTGGATAAGAATTCATTGCATCATACAGGCATTGTACTAGTGGTACCTTGCAAGCTGTTCTGAAATGCTAGCTGAAGGCAGGAGATGGTACCTCAGAGCTTTTCTTTTCCCTGTGTTATGACTTTTTTTCCTTTTTTACTCTTCCAGCGTGAGATAGTGTATTGCCTGGAACATGGTCTCATCTATCGCTGTGCAAACCAGTGCGTGGTGGCACTCTCTGTCTGTAGCGTCGAGATGCCCGACATCATCATAAAGGCTCTTCCTGTCTTAATAGTCAAATTAACCCACATTTCTGCTACGGCCAACATGGCAATCCCTCTCTTAGAATTTCTTTCAAGTAAGTTGTAATGTTCTACTTCTGATCTTCCATAGTTGTCAGTGCATATGGGTGTTTGGGTTGTGTTAGTCACATGGAATGCGTTCGAAGGGTTTCTTGGGTTTTGGTGATGCCCTTGAACCATCCTCAAGCTATAAATGTTTGATCATCCCTTGTTTGTTGCTGGTTTTCTATTTAAACCACTCACACACACTGAAGAAAGAGACATGCTTTGTGTAGTGCAGCCACACAGTGATGGGAAACAGGAGGCTGCGTTCCCCACCTTGCTGCTTAGAATTAAATAGCGTGAAATTACACCACGACGTTAACTTCCATGTCAACTGATGACTTAGAAGAAACAAAGGAATTCAAGTTAAACTGAATTGTGATATTGAATAGTTTGTGTTCAGACCTCACCTGTGCTGGTTTTCTTGAACTGTTCTAGCTCTAGCAAGGCTGCCTCACCTCTACAGGAACTTCGCAGCAGAGCAGTACGCCAGTGTGTTCGCCATCTCCCTACCGTACACAAACCCTTCCAAGTAAGTTCATAGCAAACGTGCTTCTCCCTCATCTGTAAAATTAAGAGAATGAGGTGCTTTTTTTGTAGTACTTGGGTCAAGGTTATTCATAGGATATTGCTCATTCTGGTATCTCCAGGCTTTTTCTGAAGGAGGGACCATGTTTTGAGGTATTTTTCTTTATACTTAGAGTAGGTAAAGCAACAGTTCTGTTTCTCAGATTGAAAAGTCCTCTTCAGTTCTGGATTAGCATCGTAATGCAACGTTAAAGCCCATGGAGATCTTTCTGCTGTTTTAGGTTTAACCAGTACATCGTTTGCCTGGCCCATCACGTGATAGCTATGTGGTTCATTCGGTGTCGCCTTCCCTTCCGAAAGGACTTTGTCCCCTTTATCACAAAGGTAATGGACACTACTGAATCAAACAGTACGGAATAAAAGTGATGACTTAAAAGCTGGTTTGAGAAGCTGCACGTCCTGGCCACTCAAACTGCTCTCTGCTTGTCTCAATCGGCAGGGTTTGCGCTCCAATGTCCTCCTTTCCTTCGATGACACGCCAGAGAAGGACAGTTTCAGGGCTCGCAGTACAAGCCTGAATGAGAGGCCAAAAAGGTAAATTATATTTGACTCCAGCAGGGCTTGTGTTCCCTGTCCTAGTGCTCACACCCTTCCCTGTGTTTTTCTGAAGGAGGCTGGGTCTGGTTATCCCAAATCTGACAGTGCATTTAAGCAAGCAAAGTAAACCTCTTTAGGTCAGGGGACTGGTAAAAGACAAACTTAGGTTGGTGAGAAGCTGGAATCAAACCAAACTGACAGTCTGATAGTGGATATAAGGGCATCACCGGGCTTTTTGTTGTTAGTTTTTGAAAACCAACAGTTCTTTCAGGTTGATGTGTGTCAGTACAGTGCTACCAGAAGTAAAAGGGTAATACCAGAAGTGATAGAATGCCATGTTCATATTAATAGTGTTAACTCCTTTTGATGATTGATCTGTAATGACTATTTAAATGATTGCTAGAGGAATTGTTCTCATTAGCAGCCTGTATAAATTGAGAGAGCCAATGCTGTGTTTTAGCATAGTGTTATCTGTCAAGTCAGTGTGCTGGGTGGCAGACAGCTGCCTTCTGTCTATCTGCATGTCCTGATGCTTTTTTTTGAATCCTGAAGCCATTATGTCAGTTTTAAGCAAAGCCTAATGTCTTTAGAAGACAGAATGTATCTTGCCAGCTGTCTTTCAAGGATAGGAAAATATTCCTTGGAAGGCATTCAGGGTTTCTCTAACGTCCTTTTACCTAAATTGGTTCACTTCACTTGCTTCAGTGTTAACGTGCAGTAAGCATACAGTGGCATTTGAACCCTGGGGAAAGTGCCTCTACTTTAACTGCAAGGCTCAGTGAGTATCTTGCAATGAAGAAACACCATCCCTGCCCTAATGCTACAGCTGTAAACCCTGTTTTGTGTTTCATCTCTCCCATCTCCTCCTCTTTCATTCAGAAACTTGGAAGAGAAGCCTTTTGACACTCGTCTCTCAAATTAGAATTTCAACTAATCTTTTTTTCCAAAAAACCTGTTAAATTCTACCAGGTTGGAATACTACTGTATCTAAAGGCTTTTGCTAACACTGATGGATCACTTTCCACAGAAATCTCTGCTAAGGAGTGTGGGCAGCAACCTGAAACACCAGAAGGGCAGGATGCCACTTAGTCTGAGCTTGGATTCTGACCAAGTGAGAGAGGCAATAGCTTCGAGCAGATATCTGTTTCCTCGCTTGAGAAGCTCGTGTGCTTGGTTTTCACTCCTTAAGCCCAAAGAATAAGCATTTCTGTGCCCTAGGTGAGGTGCTGGGTGTTCCAAGAGATCACGATCCCAACGATTCCCAAGGTTGCTGGATGGATGATGTTGGTGTAGGTGATTATCTCTCTGCTCTCTGCAGTCACATCTCTAGTTGTGGCCAAAAGTGATCTGTCAGAGGTTGTTGGGAGAAGGAGGACAAATAAATTCCAATCCCTCCAGGTGGCTGGCTGAAATGTAATAATTCTCTGAAAGGAGGAGAGCAAATAAATCATGTTTAGAAAGAGCCAGAAGGGTTAAATTAGTATCTGCATTTTATATATGGGGATGTGAACTGCTGGACTAACTGTTATGTCCAAATTAGTACTGAGCCAGGCATGCATCTCAGCTGTGACTAATTGAAGTGCCTCTTAGATGTTAATTGCTGTCATCTCCCACATGTGGTTGGCACCTGACAGTGTAAAGGCTTATCTTCCTTTCTGCTCCAGTTGAAAGTCAAGGTTACCTTGTGCCACCTGAAATAAGATGGCTTGTTTGACAGACAAGCATCACGCAGTCAGCAACAGCCAAGAGGATGTTTGTCTTCTTGCCCTTCTGTCCATACAGTGTGAGAAGGATCAGTCTGGTACAGATGGGCTGAGTGTCCCCCCGTGTCCCAAGAGCTGAGCTAAGGGGCCCCTGTGCCTGGCCCTGGGTGTGTTTGTGATTCAGGGTGAAGCTCCGACTTGGGCCAGGCCTAACAGAGGTAGAGATGGCCGAGATGTTCCTGTGGCTCCTAGAAAAATGTGCTGCTACCTGGTATTGGTAAAGCATTTGAGGATCTGGTCTCTGTGGAAGGAGTCAGGTCTTTAGCTGTGCTGAAGTGGTGAGTTGGGATGACACAGGAGGTGGTTGAACTGCACAAAACTTCTCAGCCGTGAGCAGTTTGTGCCAAATCAGCATTCAGGAGCTCTCGCCTTTGTTTAACAGCGCAGTATTCCAACTGTCATCTCAATCAGTTTTTTGTTTTAACTTGTACTAATTTCATTTGTTTTGTAGCACGTTTAAAATCTTGTTTTCAAAATGTGGTTTGTCTTTTTAATGCTTTCAGCTCTGCTTGTGTTGTACGTTTTAATTTTTGTTTTCCTTTTTTGGCATTTGTTTTATTTTACATCACCCTCCGGGATCCCCCAATATTGACCCTGTGACCTGTGATCTTTCAACCTACATCCCTACAATGATTTCCTCCCCTCCTGTGACCTCTTTTGGGGCTTGGTGCTTCTCCACCTAATAGTTTAAGACTAGCCAAAAATGCAAAGCAAGGCTTGAATAACTCTCCTCCAGTGAAAGAGCTGAAAGAATCCTCTGCAGTTGATGCCTTCCGATCCCGCAGCATCAGTGTGTCTGAACATGTGGTCCGCAGGTAGAGGCACTTTAAATGGGGAGAATCCAAGAGCGACTCAGCACTTGGGAATTTTACTGCACGGGTGGGTGGAAGCAGGGTGGATTTGCATGTGGGATGCTTGCATGCCTTTCTTACGCAATGAAAAACCAGCCTTCGCCACAGTCACAGGTTTGGGGAAGGTATCAGGATGTCCCATGGCTTCCCAACGTTGTTGGGTTGTCACATCACACCCTGTCTTGTGTGTGGTTACTTTGCCCTATTCTCTGATGCTTTAGCAACAAAAAATTTCTGTTCTCAAAGAAAAGATGGTTAAGGGGCGAAAAAACCAACCAAAACACACCCAACAAATAAAAAAAAGGAAAAAGGTTGCATTCTGTGCGAGTGAGTCCTGGTTAAAGCTTACTGACTTCAGCCTTGAAGCAGGGACTTGCCCCAGGAGAGGCTTTTGATGCTCTGCAAACTTATGTCCAGGCCCTCCTCCCAAATAGTTCTGGCCTCAGTTTGGGGTTTGTTCTTTGAGGTAGAGGGAGCTGATGGAAGTATTCTGGGCTAAAGTAGGATGCCATGAAAACCTGAATTGGTCTTTCCGTAGAGCAGTGAAATGTACGCTCAGCCCATGTGAAACTATTGCTTTCATGACGAAAGAAAACAAGCTTTGATCACAGACATTGATTTGCTCCCATGAAAGATGAAACAATTTATGCTAGTTTTTCTGGATCACTTCCCTCGAGTGTTAAACTGATGTCTGTAACGTGCTGGTTTAAAATCTGAACCTGAAGATTTGTTCCTTAATCTGTAAGGGTTGCTGTCAGTGGAACTTTATTTTCTGTGGTTTTATTTTTGACTGTAACTATGTGGTATTTGGGGGAAAGACACTGAAGTGACTGAATTGTGAATGCAATTCTGGCACTTCATTCTCTGATATCCCCATTAATCTTTCAGGTGATTTTCTTCTCTTGTATTTATATATATAATAGCAAATAAAAGTTCAGATCATGACCCTTAATGATGCCAAAGAAGTTGCCACGTGATAGAAAATTTGGCTGTACCTCAGCTTAGTTTGTATTACGATGGCATAAGGAGTCGTCTTTATAAAATATTGTTGTCTTGCCTGTTACTGCAATTGTTTTAAATTGCATTGCTAACTTGGGTGATTTGAAGGCAGAGTTGCTCTCTATTCTTGTGCCAGTTCCTGTTCAGAGTGCAATTTTTTTCTATTTCGAGTTAAATTAAGTTTTATGTAGCTATTGAATTTGGAGGAAAAAAATTAATGTATGAAAGGGATGCAACAGAGAAGAAAGCAAACCACAGGATTATAAAGCTCAGTCTAGAGTGCCCTGATTTATGGCTCATGGGCAACATGTTGCCTGGGAAGCTGTGTGGGTCACGGGACGCTTGCCCTCACTATAGATAAGCGAACTCAAAGCATGGTGCTGCCACTCAGGATTTGCTTGGTGCACTTGCCCGTGGGCCACCAACATCAGAGAGCACTAGCCTGGCCTAGTCAGCTGACAGATATTTAAATGTTTCTCAGTCTCTCAAGATGAAATACACTTTCTGCAATCACACTCTACAAAGCACAACATGAGGCTGATCCAAAACTACGTTGATTATGTCCTGGGTTTAATGTGTGGCCACCTCTCTGATCTGGCACGTGCATGTATCGCTGGTTCTGCATCACGCCGTCTTTTGGGTGTCAGGGACAAGCATTTTGCAATGTGATCTGTCAGTTGGAAACGTTCTCTTCTAGTCGGATACAAACATCCATCACTAGTTCCAGCCTGGGCTCTGCAGATGAAAATTCAATGGCTCAGGCTGATGACAACTTAAAAAATCTCCACCTGGAGCTCACTGAGACCTGTCTGGATATGATGGCTCGATACGTCTTTTCGAACTTCACTGCGGTGCCGAAGAGGTAGGGGTCAGTCGGTGACCGTGGGAGAGATGTTTTTGTTTGAGGTTCATCTTTCACTTTATTAGTGGAAAATTACCATGACAATTTGAGATTCTGGCAGGCCCAGACTCCGAAGCCATTCCTCACAGATAAAATCTGGCTTGGCTAAATATGAAGTTAGATGAGAGAAATCCATTGGAGCCAACCAGCCTTTGCCTCAGCCTTGAGCTGTCCAGGAGATGTCTTGAAGGCATGCTCTCTGTGAGCAGCACTTTGCTCCGTGTCCTTGCTGGATAGTCACAGTCTTCACAGAATCACAGAATCAATCAGGTTGGAAGAGCCCTCTGGGATCATCGAGTCCAACCATTGCCCTGACACCACCGTGGCAACTAGACCATGGCACTAAGTGCCATGTCCAGTCTTTTCTTAAACCCCTCCAGAGATGGTGACTCCACCACCTCCCTGGGCAGCCCCTTCCAATGGCTAATGACCCTTGCTGAGGAGAAATGCTTCCTAATGTCCAACCTGACCCTCCCCTGGCGATGCTTGAGGAGGCTGTGTCCTCTTGTCCTATTGCTAGTTGCCTGGGAGAAGAGGCCGACTCCCACTGTAGACTGCAGAACCGAGTGGCATGCCAGCTGGCTTCACAGGGAGGGCATTTACTTTTCTTGTAGCCCTCCCCAGGAGGAGACACATAGCTTGGATAAAGCTCGTTTCCTTCTGCTCTGTGATATGTGTCCAGTAGTACTGCTGTCAGTTGATAATAAATTCAGCTCATCCCTTATCCTGACGGGTAATGTGTATGTTGATGAGCAGGGGGTACGTTAGAAATGCTGTATAAAGAAGGAACGCAGACAGTAGCTCCTGTGTAGTTGCATGAAATAAACCACGTGTGTAGGCCCGAGAGCTGCCTTTATCACAGATGTGTTTCTAGGTCTCCTGTGGGTGAGTTTCTGTTGGCTGGAGGAAGGACAAAGACGTGGCTGGTTGGTAACAAGCTGGTGACCATCACTACAAGCGTTGGAACAGGGACAAGGTCCCTGCTTGGCCTAGACTTTGGAGAGCTCCAAAGCAGCACAGAATCAAGGTAAATTTTGCTCTCATTTCTAGGAATTTCCACCTAACAAAGTCACTCAAACCACTGTTACAGTGGATCTTTTTAGGTTTTCCACTTACCAGAAGAGGAATGTCTTATTTGTCCAGCGTGACTGATTTCCTCTCTCAATGTCATCAATATCTTTTTTTTTTTTTCCTCCACAGCTCAGACCCTATTTTGCAAGTGAGACAAACTAAAGAAGCTCCAGCAAAACTGGAATCTCAAGCTGGGCAGCAGGTTTGCAGAAGCTCTCGCAACAGAGTCCGATCCATGTCTGGTAAATTCCTGTTCTGGAGTCTTACTGCCCTTTCTGGGTCCGTGTCACAGGCTTAAGTGTCCAAGTGACCTGTGTCTAAACTAATTTGAGAATCTGGAGCTGTCTGGTATTCAATAGCGAGCAGGTGACAGCAGCTGTTGGCCTCAGGAGTGGTGGTGCCTCTCCTTGCAGGAAAGCTTTGGTGATGGGTGAAGTGGTGAGCACTTGCGGTGAGAATCACCCATGTTTCTCTAACTTCACTGTTTATAAGAAACACACTCAAGGTAAAGTTCTCTCAGGTTCCCAATATTGTGAGCCCAGCTGCTAGAGGAGCTTAAAAGACTTATTACTTCTGAGATATTTTTAGTGCTAACTAAGCATGGCTCTCCCTTGTTTTGTGTCTGTGGTGCTAGGTGGTCACGCCTTACGTGTTGGTGCCTTAGACAGCTCGGCTTCCCAAGGGACACAGAGTCCTCCTGCTCCTGCGTCTCGATCAGAGAAGACTAATCCTGCTCCACAGACACCTCTGCAGAAAGAAAAAGCAAACTTAGCTGCCTACGTCCCGCTGCTGACGCAGGGATGGGCAGAAATCCTAGTGCGCAGACCCACAGGTATCTTTACCCGAGGGTGGAGGGAGCTCTTTTGACTTGCTGAGAAACCAGAGCCTCGATGAAGAAGAAAAATCCATATTTAGTTGCAAATGGATCTCTTTATTGCTTGCTGCCTCCTGAAACTAATACATCTGATATTTGATTCTTTGAAATCACTCTTTAGTGTTATAAATCTACAAAAGACCTGTGAAAAGGTTGAAGCAAGGATTTAAATTTGTATATTAAGTTCTGTTACAGAAAAAAAGCCAGACAATATCAACCCTGCTTTGCATTTCCCATTTTTACACTGCTCTGTGGTAGTTCTTGAACATCTGTGCTGTGTTTTAGCTTCCCGTGATAGATTTGAGATGAATGAGGCTCATGGCTAGAGCAGCTCCATAGTTGTGTCTGCTGTTAGGGAAGGAGTAGTGACACGTTCAAGGTCAAAACTCTTGAATGCTGGTACGTTACACAGCATTGACAGGGAATTGTCTATTTCAGCTGAAAGTTGCTTCATGAGAAACTAACTGACCTGGTATCATTAATTAAAGCACCCGAGTGTTTTGGATGCCCTTTGGGAATCTGCTGTAGTGATGAGTTACCAGGGATGGTTTTTGAAGAGCTTGGGGTGAAGTACAGAGGACTGGGAGCTACTTATTGAAAACAGGAAATTAATCAAATGATTCTGCCAGATGTCAGGAGAACTGAGCACTTGGTCTGGTTTGATTTTTACTTGCAAAATCCAAAACAATTTGTGCTTTTTTTGATGTGAGCTGTAAACTTTCTGGAGTTGGGTGTACTTAATACTCTTCCCTAATTTTCTCTTACCAGGTAACACAAGCTGGCTAATGAGTCTGGAGAACCCGCTCAGTCCCTTTTCTTCAGATATTAACAATATGCCCCTGCAGGAGCTCTCTAACGCACTCATGGCTGCAGAGCGTTTTAAAGAACACCGAGAAACGGCTCTGTATAAATCCCTCTCTGTCCCCTCCTCCAGCCTGGCCACTGGGACAGCCAAACCATCGCTTCTCCAGCGTTCCAACACAGGTGAGAGATGTCGAGCCAGCACTGTGTCCCAAAGAGCTGTCACCAGCCTGTTTGAAGTCTGTTGAAGTTACTGCAGGTCTTCTAGAACAGTAAAGTCAGTAGCATGAGGAATAACATAGCAATGAGAAGGGGAATCGGTGCTTGTCAGAGAAATTCAGTGAAAAATTCCCTTCCTCTTTGCTTCTAATGTTCCATAAGGAAAGTACTTCTCTTTCTTAAAAAGAAGAAAGAGAGGAGTAACGTGTTTCATGCTGTTTCCCAAATGAAAATGAACAAAGTCGTGGATCTTTTCGCTCTTCCACTTGTTTGGGGCTGATCTGGGCATCCCGCATGGGGATGGATCTTCCCATGCAGCGTTTCCATTTCCATTTGTCCTCAGTGTGGGAGTTTGTGTTGGGCACTAAGAGCGCCAGGTTCCTGGGAGAGTGGCCTGTTGTGAACCCTGCCAGCCAGATCAGTTAGTCTTTTACAGCATGAGACAGCAGAATGCAAATCCTATTGGGTGTGGATTTATTCACCTCTTAAAAAGACTCTTTAGTCTTCAGACTGGTGTGGTTGAATCACTTGAGTTTCTTCTGATGGCTGTATTTTAACCTAGTGGCCAGGGCTTTTCCCTCTTTACTTTGGTGCTAGTTCACTTCCAAGAGAGCTGTTAACGTTGGGAGGTTAGTGTTGACCAATAGCAGAAATTTTTAAAGCTTTATATAATTTATAAAATTTATATAATTTAAATTAAATTAAATTAAATTAAAATTTATATAATTTTAAGCTCAGTGATCTTAACAACAACGTCTAACACCGGGGCTCTCGGCACTGCTGGCGCTATCAAAACTGAGCAGTGGCAACAGCAGACGAGGCTTTTCTGGGGAGGTGGCATCAATGGGATGGATTGTTTGGAAATCTGGTAAAAAAAAAAAAGTGTGTAGCTGAGGACGAGCTCAGGCTGGTTTCCTGCGTGTGCTAAGATACCACTCAGGAATTCTCTTTCTAAAACTCACAAAGATGCATCCTTCAGAGAGAGCACTTCGAGTCTGCGTTGTTTGGATGTGTTTATGCCTCCTGATCCATGTTGAGACCTTGTACCCTTAAAGTATCCCTTTGGCTTCTAGTGAGCTTATCCCAGCTTGTTCTTTCCTTTGGTTTGTTTGTTTATTTATTTATTTATTTTCAACTAGGCTCTTGGTTACATTTTAAACTCTGTGCTTTTTAATTTTTTTTTTTTTCATATAGTCTCTCCTTCCTTTTGATGTAGCTGCTCACTTGATTTCCCTTTGCAGTGGCCTCTTTCTCTTCCATGTACCAGTCCAGTTGTCAAGGGAAGTTGCACAGGAGCATATCCTGGGCAGGTATATTTATATATCTTTAAGGAAAAAAAAAAACAAAAACAGTATTGCCATAGAAGAACACCTCTGATTCATAGAAAATGTATCCCTCATACTTCATTTACCCCTTCCATGTCTCCTGTCTGTACCCAGTCTCATTACTCTCAACAAATGGGATCTTGACTAGCATGAAGAAGTCCAAGCCAGATCCAACATTTGCACATGCAGACAATTTCTTAAAGCAACTTTTGGTTTAGCTGGGGTGGACTGTGAGTCGTGAGGCACGGTGTTAAATGACCTGTCCAAACGTCTGAGTGCCTTGATTAATTGAATTCTTGATTTTCAGCTTCATTTTACAATTGGCTTTGTGTTCTGCTGAATGTAAAAGCTCCCACTTCTGAGAATAACATAGTGCCGCAGGACAACTACCCTGAAATGAAGTCCTGTGCTGCTCAGCCCCCAGGAACCTGAATTGGACACAGAAAAGATAAAAGGAGCTGATATGTATATATGATACATATACAGAGTTTGATGTTACAATGGATGCTGGTTAAAAGCTTTTTAAATTAAAAAAAGAAATGTATTTCAGGGGAAAACCTGCTAAATTCCAGCAGTTTGGAGGCTCTGTAGTAGTATAAAATCTTTCTCCACTTCAGTAAAGTTGATAATTAAACGAAGTGGTGATCAAACTGCGTGCCTTATGAGCACACCACCTGCACTGCTTTGATAATCTGCAGTGCTTTGTGATCTTAATGAGAGGGTTGAAATGTCTTTCTGCCTTCTTTCCTTCACTGGAAAATTCTCTGTAGAGCAGCGGGGTGTTCTTAACTGCTGGTTGTTGTTGACATAGGCCTCGTGCAGCAACACAAAGATGCTGCAGTACAACATTTTTCTGTACTTCTCCTCTCTGCTTATATTATTCTGTTCCCACCTAAAGCATAATTAGCGAGTTCTCACATTATTTAAAACCACCAGCAATCTTGGCAGTAGTGTAAGGGCTAGGGAGCCTTGGAAACTCTGGATATATGCAGGTGTGTTCTGGCTTGGACAGCTAACCAGATCAGCACGTTGTTTTGGGTTCTTTTTGTTTTATTTTTGTGTTTTTTTAGAAGGTATGTGTGTGCAATGCTAACTCTTAATTGCTTCTTTGAAATAACTTTGATCCTGCGAGCTGAAATCAATCCAGGAAAAGCTGCTTTAGTGATTTTTTTTTTTAAATTTTATTTTATTTTTAATTTTGCTGATTTTCTTTCTTTTTGTGTGTGTGCTAATTTTTTTTTTTTTAATTTTACTTTGGAAAACAAATCTTGGCCTTTCAGATTGGTCTTCCAGTCCCTTGTGTGCATAATGGGAAGCCTCCTGTTCTCCAGCCTTTTCCTCAGGACACAAAAGCAAGGCCAAGAGGAGCCTGTGGTCAGACTCATCCCTGTGGGCAGGGTCACTGCCTGGAGCAGAGACGAGGTTAAACGCTGCGATAACCTCCCCCACTGTAGGCAGGAGGAGCTTTCTTGTCAGCGTGGTTTCATTAACCACTTGTCTGATGGGATGCCACACGCAGGTTTCCCAGTATTGCTGCAGTGCTGTGTTACTCTTGCTCTCTTGTCCTTTCACATGTCTAGGGATGAATTGTTTCGCTTCTACTGAGACGTACTAGGAAAACTGCCCAACTGCAAGTAAATGGCTCCTAGGAAAATAAGATAAAAATCCCTTATCTCCTTCTAGGCCACCCCAAGGCACAGGAGCGCTGCATTTCAGTACAAGAAAAACTTATTTTTTTGCATACTTGCATAGAACTGATGTCTTCATTGCCTGGATAATTACGAACTTTTAATGCTAAGTCTTGTACTTCCTTACATCTCTCTAGTTCCTGTCTGTCCTGATAACCGAGCATTGATGTCCAAGGTCCCATTTCCTCATTCTGTCCCCTGCTTGTTCATCAGTAACGACTGGAAACAAGTGCACTTATTTTAACCAAAGCAGGCACAGCCCTTTGCTGGGAGGATAAGGTGATCCGTTATTCTGTACAAAAGGGGAACCAGGAGCAAGTCTGACATGATGAGAAATCAAAGAACCCGAGCACTCATTCAATGTGGCCTTCCATTGAAATCCCGTAGGGAAAAGGCTGGTACTTCAGAGGAGAGGATGGGGGCCTGCCAGTCCGTGCCTCTCCACAGGCTTCAGTTCTTCTGCCTCCTGTCTCGGTAGAGTCAGCGGTGGTGCTGGAGGAAGGGAGCCCGTCGGAGATGGAGCTGAAGGAAACCGAGTCGCCAGCTGAGTCTCCAGAGAGTGAGGATATTGACACTTCATGTTCTGAACCAGTCCTGAGCGAGGAAAGGTTTGGTAGACGCCAGGAGTCCTACAGCAGGGTAAGAGGGAACAGAGTAACGAGTCCTGTCCTGTATTACAGCCCCGTGTTTAGACACGTGGGGGAATTGTCTGTGCTCAGCTGAGTCCCCCTTGGCACCCTCTGAAAGAACTGATACCAAAATGCACGTGCAGTCATGATTGAGAGCTTGGATGGCGTGTGAGGGAGTGCGTGCAGAGCAGGAGCATAAACCCCTGGTTTAAGCTGGGTCCTCGATCTGCCTTGCTTTGTGCTTGGCACCTTTCTGCTTGTCTTTCACTGGAGGTGTCAGGTGGTGCCTTGAGCTTTGCTGTTGTCAGCTTTTCTTTTGCATATCAGGAAAACTGTTCATCTTTTTGTTTTTTTCCTCTTTAAGTCCTCCTCGACCTCCAGCCAAGAAGACAAATCTCTGAAGTCAGAAGACCTGGTGGAGGGTGGAATTCCCATCGGGAGAGTCCTGCCCTCAGAGGACGGCCGGACACTGGAGGAGCTTTCCTTCCAGCCATCCCAACCGCTCAGCAAGTCGAGTTCTTCCCCCGAGCTACAGACACTGCAGGAGGTCCTCAAAGATGCGAATGGCAGAGAAATAACGAGGAGACTGAGCACAGAAGTGAAATCAAAGTCGCAGTCTGGGAACCTGGAAGGGGACGGGCTGGGCAGTTGGCTGGGCAAGGCGGAGGATGCCAGAGTGACTGGGTCGGGCGGGTTGGATGGCACCAGTCCTGTCACCTCGCCTCGCTCCCCCTCTGGGCACCGGCCCCGAGGATACACCATCTCTGACTCAGCCCCATCGAGGAGGGGAAAAAGGATCGAGAGAGATGCCTTCAAGGGCAGAACAGCAGCCTCCAATGCTGAGAAAGTACCCGGAATAAACCCAAGGTGGGTGGAGGGGCTGATCTGAAGCTACAAGTGGTGAGCTCAGAATTCAGCCATGGCTGGATTCGTTCGAAGTCGTCTGCTGGTTTTGTGGGACCTACAAAGCAGTATCTGATTAAAAAGAAAGATTAATTACCTGTTTTTCAGGAGCTAATAGGGATGTGTTGAACCCACTACCACCGAGTTAACTTTGTGATTTAAGAAACAGGTCTCTTAAATGGTGGAATAAATAAATAGTTTCCTCCTGTTGTTAATCTGTCCCAGTTTAGGGTCCAAATGCACGTGTGGCTTGATTGCAGGTCACCTAGAGTTAATTTTGCTGTGAACAGGATGAATTACTAGTCTTGCAGTTCAAGAAATATAATGTGCAAAATACTAAGGAGGAAAAGAAAAGAAGGGGTTATAATAGTTGCTTTTTGAACTTTAGATATTGGTAGGTGCCCAGAATTGCATTATGAGATAATCTTCATCTAATGGAGGGCAGGTAAAATGCAAATGTCTGTAAAATCATTTATCATAATCTGTGCAGCTGCCACTGTTTGACATGACCATTGTTTTTTGACAGGCATCTATTACGAACTGCAGGTAGTCCAGGCACCTAAAGCCTCTCTAGAAGATGATTAATACTCTGTTAGCGTTTTAATTGCTTCTCTTTTTCTTCTGTACATAACATTCTTACATACAACAGATCAAAATTGACTTAATTTTTATGGTAACAGGACTTTTTTTCCCCCTTCTCTTCCTTAGCTTTGTGTTTTTACAGTTGTACCACTCCCCATTCTTCGGCGATGAAAACAACAAGCCCCTTTTGTTGCCAAATGAGGTAGGCAAGGATTTTTTTTTTAAATTGTACTTAATTTTTCTAACCTCATTACTTTTTTTGAACATAAGTGATAGTAATGAATGTCCAGCTCAGAGGGTGCAATTTAAAGGTCTTTCCTACCAACAGTGCTACAGACGGGAGATCTTCTGTTCCCCAGTCCTGGTGGCTCCTGCTTTATGGCTCTGGATTGAATTTGAGATCTTGGGAGGTTTTACTGGTGCTGTTTCAGAATCCCAGCCAGAAGGCAGGATGATCTGTGGAGTTTTGGGTTTTGCTGGTGGGAGGAGTGCAGGATGAAATCTGAACATACTGGTAGAACATCATGAGACAAACCTGCTGGCCCTCCGTGTTGGGAATGGCCAAGAAGCTTTCTGGGGTCATTTGGGAAATTAGTCGTAAACTTCCTGATTGCTGGAAGCTCTTGTGAGCTGAGCACCACGGACGACCTGCTGATAGTTCCCCCTTACCTTGGGTTCAGGTGGTCAGGCAGTAGGGAGCCTAGGTGAGACGAGGTGATGCCTTATGCTAAGTATGTTCTTCGGAGCAAGGAACATAATTTTTCATGCCTGGAGCTTAAATGAAGATATGACGTGATTTGTCATGGCAAGTGCATCTAACCCATGCAGTTTGCCAGATTAATCTCATCTGAAGTATAAAACCAACCAAGCGTGGTGATGGATGCCATCCAGTGCTGCTCTGTGCCTTGGGCTGACGATGCACTGCGCCCTTGCACAACAGAGTAGGGCAGCATTCATCAGGGAAGGCACTAGGTGTAATGTGTGCTTAGGCTGTGCTGTCATTGTCCTGGAGGGGTTTTAGGGAAGGCAGTGGGTGTGTGGGGAGAAGTTTTTAAAGATGTGACCCATGTTTTGATTGTAGACATTTGAAAGATCAGTGCAGCTCCTGGATCAGATCCCTTCCTACGACACGCACAAGATTGCGGTGCTCTACGTTGGAGAAGGCCAGGTGAGTTGTGTGCAGGTGTGTTAATGCTTTGGTGGTTCCATCTCCTGGCAGCACTACTCCAGCTGTTGGATTTATCCTACTCCTGCAGTAGCCTTGCTTTTCCTTAGCTTCTTGCACTAAAAAGCCTTTCTAGGAAGGTAATAACCATGACTCGTGCTGGTTGAGTGCTCTTAGCATCCAGTGTGGGGCTCCCATGTTCTTATTTCCTAGAGCAACAACGAGATCGCGATTCTGTCCAACGAACACGGATCCTATCGCTACACGGAGTTCCTGACCGGCTTGGGGAAGCTCATTGAGCTCAAAGACTGTCAGCCAGATAAAATTTACCTTGGTGGCCTGGACGTGTGTGGGGAGGACGGACAGTTCACCTACTGTTGGCACGATGACATCATGCAAGGTAAGGTGGCTCCAGAAGCTGGAAATTGATGGTCACCTCTCATCTTCAGACTGACCTGCCTTCTACAAACTGATTCCAGGGATGTAGTAAAGATGACCTGGGGCTCTGTTCTCCTCCCATTCTCTCTCTGGTGTCTTTGCAAGCCATGTGTTAAAGTTTGGGAGAAGTGCATAACTGCTTTATTTGAGAAAAAAACACATTACATCACTTGCTTTTAAAATAGCCTGTACTATTAAAGATTGATACGGTTTTGTGTCGAGGTTTGTAGAATAAGCTGTTTGTTCTTGAGCTGCTACGAAGGCTGTTAATTGAGGGGAGGGTGTGCGTGTCAAAACTGTACTAATCACCTTTCTAGGGAGCACAACTTATTTTTTTATTATTGTGGTGCTGGTACTGCTTTGTCTTCCAGACCAGTGCTGCATGTCGCCCATTGCTGCCTGCACTGGTTACCCAGCCTAAGGGTTCTTCTCTTTCCTCTTCAGCCATCTTCCACATTGCTACTCTGATGCCCACAAAGGATCTGGATAAATATCGCTGCGACAAGAAAAGGCACCTCGGGAATGATTTTGTTTCTATTGTTTACAATGATTCTGGAGAAGACTTTAAACTGGGAACAATAAAGGTACAAGATTTTACTCAGGGGTGTGTTATAAAAAGGCACATGGCTGTTTGTAAACCCGTCATCTGATGTGTGTTATCTCAGCAAACAGGGGTGAGATCAGGAATGGAGGTTCTTTGCCTTGGTGGATTCACACGTCTTAGTTTATGGCACTCACAAGAATCACGATGGCTGCCACTAAAATGTAAACTACTATTTTATTGTTTTCTCATTAGGGTCAGTTCAATTTTGTGCACGTCATCATCACACCCCTTGACTATGACTGCAACCTGGTGACGCTGCAGTGTCGGAAAGGTAGGCACCCCTCCAGCCTGTGTTCTCAGTCTTTCCTGTGTTGGTGGTGCAGCAACTGCCTTCACTTTGCAGAGTTTTTGTGTTTCAAAAGTGAAAACTTCCAGGAGAAACTCTCTGAAACCAGTTTGCTGCTCAGTTGTGTCTGGATATGTCCTGTTCATGTATCTTCCCCAAGATAAGAGGTATCTTTCCATTGTGCCACTCATACAATCTTCAGGCTTAAGACAAAGTGCAGCAACGTAGAGCAGGTCCCTCCCACGATTGCTTGGGAGTACAGGAGGAGATACGTGCTGGAGGGACGTGTGGCTTTGGCCTCTGCTGTCCTTCCCAGCAGTGCTGGGGCAGTGTCCTGCAGTGTTTGCTTTCCCCTTACCAAAGGGGCACTTTGGGGTGGTTTTTGCTCACACTTTGCGTCAGGTGATAACGAAGGCTCACCTCAAACCTTCGTGGAGCAGCCAGGATTTGAGAGCCAGTTGTGTTAAGTTGCAGTGGGAGCTGTAGAGCTCGGTGGGAATTCTGTGGTGCAATTCCTCAGGTTTATACTACTTGTCCACTTAGTTACTGGGAACTTGTGGCTTGTTCCTAACTGTCTTACAAGATTTTTTTTCTTCCTTTAAAATGAAGACATGGAGGGTCTCGTGGACACGAGTGTTGCTAAGATCATCTCCGATAAGAACCTGCCGTTTGTAGCCCGTCAGATGGCCCTGCACGCCAACGTGAGTACCTCTGAGCTCCCTCAGACCTTCTTTCAGCTGGTGTCTTGGTCCATCACCAGCTTCCAAGGAATTGAGTAGGGCTTGGTACAGCAAATAAATAAGCTTTCTGCTTTAAGTCAACCTTTAAGTCAGAATTAGCATGTGAACAGTTACACCTTAGAGCTGTATTTCAGTCGATGTCAAACTGTACTCAAATGTTCTATCAATTTTATTGTCGTGGTTATGTTAATGTGCCTCCTCTCTTTCCCTGCTTCTCCCCACCCTTCCCAAATTAGATGGCTTCCCAGGTTCATCACAGCCGATCAAACCCTACTGACACCTATCCCTCCAAATGGATCGCAAGGCTGCGTCACATCAAGAGACTGAGGCACCGGGTGAGTGAAGCTGTTCTTGGTGCTTACAGCTGGGCTCGAGCTTAGAGTCTTATTGTAGTTGTTTGCCTTTCAGCTACGTGAAGAAACCCAGTACCAGACTCCTGGCCTTCCCCTGCAGATGCATCCATCTGCTCCGACAAAGCCCCCACCCCAGATCCCTCAGGACCCTCCACCCACCTACGAGACCGGGCAGAGGAAGCGGCTGATCTCCTCGGTGGATGATTTCACAGAGTTCGTGTAGAGCCCAGGGGGTCGGTGTGTCCTGGGCCGGACGAGGCAGTGAAAGCGTTTTCCCTGCGTGCTGACTCCGTGCAGACCATGGACATGGAGGAGGAGGGTTTGGCAGGTGCAGTGGGGCTGTGCTGCTTGCATGTGGACTTGGCATTGAACCACACTGGGAGGCTTGAATGTTTCTCTGTCTCAGCCTGCCACTGTTGTCTGACGAGGACACTATCCCCAGCAGAGAGGACCAACTCTACATGTTTTGTTTTTATTTGGTTTGAGCTATTTCAAGGCTTCCACCTCTGATGGGAACGTTCTTGCAGAGCCTTTCTCTAGACTCCTTCGGCAGCAGTGTCTGGTGAGAGCAGACGAGATGTGATACTCTGCACTTCATCAAGGAATAGTGGGAATTCAGAGGCCTTTATTGGGAATGAAATACAAAGTATGGAAAATCCAGTCACTGTTTCTAAGCACCCTGGAATCCCAGCTCCTCCCCAGGCCTCGGTGCCTCTCGGCACTTGAACTCTTCAGACTCTCAGACTTGGTCTGCTGCCAGCTCTGGTAGGAATCAGTTTGGGTTCTCAAGTGACCTGTCAAACACGCTGCTTGAAAGTGTGTCTGGGGCACCATCTCCGACTGAGCTCTGCCTGTGGCACTAATGCCTAGTGCCAGTCTCTCCTCCAGGGTCCTCGGCTGTTGGAGCAGGTAACAAGGGGCCCTTTCAGTGCACGTGTGTACAGGTGGAGTGGGATTACGGAGCCCATCTTGGGGCCAGATGGTCATCAGACACTACACTACAAACTGGGAGAAACCACGTAAGCTGGGCTGTACTGTGAGTACTTTATCAACTGCTTTGTACATAATGGAAGCGTGGCTGGTTGGTGATGGGCAACTGGAGATGAAGGCAAGTGCAATGTGTGCCCAGAACTGTGCAGTGACAGGGGAGGGGACAAAGGTGATGCTACTAACTCGTTAGGGCTCGTTGGGAACTCTAAGTGTACGGTGTGTTTTGAGTGTTTATAAGTCGTAAAGGAAATAAAGTATTCGTGTGGTCAGTGGGTTCTTGCTGGCCTGGGAAGACTCAAACTGTGTTTCATAATAATCTCCATTCCTTCCTCCTTTCCCCTTTGTTTTCTGATCAGTATCGCTCATATTTCATTAACCACTGGCCCCTCCTCCAGGTGCTGGCCATGGAGTGGTACCTGGCCATGTTCCTGTTCTGGGATACTCCCTCCGTTCAGCTTCAGGTAACCTCTGTGGAGGGGCCTTTCCTGGTGGCCTTTCCCACCGCAGGGCAGCCAGAGCAGCTTGCTGGCCCTCGGGGGGTTTGGGCAGCGGCAGCCTGGGGCCGAGGGCCCCCTCGTGCCACGCTCTGCCTTGGCTGAGTCTCCTTTACCTTGCCCACAGAGTCTTCGCTGATGAGCTGATGTCATTAATTACAGCCCTGAGCTGGCTGATTTCAGAAAGTGTCTTGTATTGTGCAGGAGACCTTCATTAAAATTCCAGTCACAGACAAAGAGGAGGATGGTGGGGTGGGGAAGAATGGCTCTGGGCTAGCTCTGGGCTAGCTCTGGCCAGCACTGCTTTGCCTGTGCCCTCGCTGAGCTCTCGCTGGTAGCAGGGAGGGGGCTGGGGGGAGTGTAACAGAAGCACGGAGCCAGGGCGTAGCAGTCATCGTTTATTTGACCTTGTCATTTTTTAAGAAACATCCCCACAGTTACAAAATACAATATTTTTTTATTTGCAGTGAAATGCTGACCAGACAGTACCAGTTGGCTTATTGGTCACAATTGTCTGTTCTTTTTTTTTTAAAAAACAAAAAGCACTTATAAAAGTCCCTCCCTCTCCCTTTTAAACTACTGGATAGGGGTTTGTATTTAAGCAGCTTGATACTGTTGCATCTTTGTGAGACTTAATAAATAAGAAACCATCTCTTGGTGACTACACACACAGAAATATACATTCAGGAGTATTTATTGGCAAGGGCTGCGGGGCCAGGTTGTTGCTGTCGCAGGTACGACTCCCCGACTCGTACCTGGCTGCAGCTGAGTGCATGGACACGCGGTACCTCAGCTGGGACAGGGAGGGGAACCCTGCGAGTGCTGCTGTAGCTGGGACAAGTAACTGCTGCGCTGAGAACTACGCTGCCTGAAGCTGTCGGTGGCGCCCACCACGCGCACGGGCCCTCCCGGAGCCCTTTGGCTTTTCAAGGAACAACTGGGGGGTTCCAGAGCTGCTCTCCGTACTTCAAGGGAAGGGAAGAAGTAGGGCAGTTGTCTGATCCTGTTCCTGCTCCTCTTTGATCAGAAGAAGCACTTGGTAAGTCACACGCATCAAGTCACACTCACACACGAGCTCGGTAAGAACCAGGCACTTGGGAACAAAACTCCTGACGCTGGGGAACATCCTCGTCCACCCACCCGCTCGCCTCCCAGTAGCTTATTAAAGGCTGGTCTGAGCCGTGGGGTCCCTGCCCCTCGCCTCAGTCTCTCCTTCCTGTGCTTAACTCCAATTAACCATCTCTTTTAAATGAGCATCCTCCAGCCCTGGGGGTGGGGAGGGGCCGAGAACTCACCTGTGGTTCTTGAACTGAACTTTTTGGCTCTTGAGGATGCAAGAGATGCCCAAGTCCTGCTTGGTTCCTCCAGCTGCTGCTGAACTCTAGGCACAGCTCTGTCCTCTCCTCCTCCACCTGCCTCTTCTTTTCCATTACAAAAGCTTCGTGGTTACTAATATTAGTCTGCTCCTCTCTGCACTCCACTTCCCTCTGTGCAATCTGCTCTTCCAACAACCTCTACGGTGACCAACTCCCACCTCACTTCAAGTGCTCTTCAAGCTACAGCCCACTTGTTTGCGCCTGGCCCTGTCCTTCTGCAACCTTTCCTTCATATCCACTGAGTAACTTACACCAGTCCCAAAGCCTTCACCAAGAGCATCCCAGTGTCCTCCTCCATCCTCCTTCAGCCACCGGCAGGTGCCTGGAGCCAAGGAGGCACCTGGACAGCTGCAATGAAAACTTTAAAGTATCTAACACAGCCTGGCACAAGTGCTGGGAGCTCCCCCAGTGCCCAAGCATGGAGCAGGGGCTGGCATCGCACCCACTCGTGCACCCCCCCCCGCCACGCTCCGCTCTACCTGCGGCCACCGGCCCCGCCTCAGCCGGGAGGAGAGCACACGCACCACACGCACACGGACACCGCACACGGTATATACACGGGACGTGCCCAGGAAGAAGCACTTAATACATCCTTTAAATAACTCTGACAATAGTATTCTGTCTCCTATCTACACGGTTCAAACACGGTACCGATGCTATGAAAATATAGCAAACATACAAAAATATATACATATTTTTTTAAAAAACAAACCCCCCAAACATATAAATTACTTACAACACACATAAGGTGAAATGGCCATGACAAAGTGACCGCAGGCCCTGGGGAGGCCTCAGCCGCTGCTCAGCACCCCGAGCAGGGGGTGCCCCGCGGCGCAGCCCTCCCCGGCCGGGCCGGCGAGCACAGGCCAGCTGTAGCCCAGCGCACGGCCTGTCCCGGGGAGGGGGCCCAGGGCTGGAGGGACCCCGGCCAAAGCTCCCTTCGGGCTTCACCTGCCTCCCCCAACGCCTTTGTGCTTCTCATAGGGACGATGCCGACAGGGCTGGGGCGTGCAGGGGGCTGCGGTCACTTGGTCAGCACGTGCTCATTTCAGTTTATGATTTAAACAAACAAAAATACTGCTTTTGTGATATATTATCCCGTTCTGGTTAGCTCGCATGTGTCATTGTTAGCCGAGGAAAGCATTGTTTAAAGTGCCAGGCAGTACATAGGAACAAGTAAACCAAAAAAAAAAAAATACCTATACTTACGGCAATACATTCCTTGGATTAGAAAAGCCAAGCGGAGGGCGGGTGGGGACCGCAGCGAAGCCAGCACCTTGGCACCCCCCTGCTCCGAGCCAGCCCCAGGGCTCCGCACCCCTCGGCCGAGCTGCTGCTCCTCACCCCCTCTGCGCCCGGCCGGGGAGCAGGGCCGGCAGCTCGCTGCAGCTGCAACGTCATTTGTTTTAAATATTGGAATTTTTTTCTTAAATACAAACACTAGTACCAATTTCTGGAGAATAAAAAATAGCCAATACTGGAAAAATTAACTGATCTGGGTGTAGATATCATTTATCTATATATATTTATGCTTTAAAAAAAAAAAAAAGATGGGTTAAATATCTTCTCAAAACCTGCAGCTTTCCTCCACAGTGGGTCTGGTCAACAACAATCCACACATCAGCTCATGGCCTGGGGCTCTCCACTCCCTGTTCCCATCCGGCACAGCCAGTGGGGAAGGGGAGGGACGGGGGGTCTCCACACCGGGCACCCCGTGCCAGGCCCCAGCCAGACCCAGACGTCCTTGGGCCATCGCCCACACGGGGCCATTGAGAACCGACGTTGTAACAACGCTGCCCGCCCCGACAGGGGGGTTCTGTGCGCTGACCCCTCCCCAGCTGCCCCCGCGGCTCCACGGCAGGCACAGCCCACCCTTGGCAGCCCCTTCCCAGGCGCCCGCTGCCCTCCACCGTGCCCAGCACGCCGCCCGCTACTTGACAGCGGGGTGCACCCTGTTCTTGGCCCGGAGGGGCCGTTTCTTCTTCATGGCCGGAGCTGCCGCGGCGTAGGGTTTGTGTGGGGGCAGCACGGCCGCCGCCACGCTGACGCCTCGGCTGGCCCGGAGGAGCCGGCTGGGCACGGAGCCCCTCCTGCCCGGCGGGGCGGCGGGGGAGCGGGGGGACAGCGGGGCGTCCCGCGGGGGCTGCGGGTCCGTGTCGGAGGAGATGTCGGGTGAGGGCCCCTCCTCGGCGCCCCGGCCGTACCTCCTCCTGCGGCGGCGGCTCCGCGAGCCCTCGAGCTGGTGCTCGATGCGGTACACGTCCTCCGTCACCTGGTTGACCCGGTCAAACTGGGCGAGCAGCATCTCGAAGAGGGAGAGGAGGCGCTGGAGGTCAGCGTCCACGTCCAGGCTGTCGCGGGTGCTCAGCACGAGGCTCAGCCCGTCCAGCTGGCTGGAGGAGGTGGACGCCCTGGAGCTGTCCGAGGCGGCGCTGGGAGTGGGGCCCCGAAAGGACTTGGAGTCGCTGGAGTCTCGGGAGGGCAGCGGCTCCATCCCTTCGAACCTCACCTTGTGCCGGAACTGGAAGAGAAGAGGGGAGCGGGACAGAGGTATTTCAGGGGCTGGTCAGGGGTAATGCCGGGCTGCGGCGCCGCGTCCCACTCCAACAGCCCCAGGGCTGCTCCCCGCCCTTCCTGGGGGCCAGGCCACAGCGCGGACCTGGGGACAGACCCTGGACAAAACGACGTGGGACTGAGAACTGGCAGCAGATGCCCCTGCAACACCCCGTAACTCAGCTCTTGGGGCTCCAGGAACAGCCACAGCTCCAGCCCGAGGAACCCAGCTGTGAACAGCAGTGGGAAGGAGCCAGAGGCAAAGGAAGGTCAAGGATGGCGGACATCGATTCTCTGCAGATGTCCTCAACCTCCTGCCACCAGGCCCCTTCTCCACAGCCTCCCAGGCTGCACTCACCTCCTTGGCTTTGCTGAAGCCCATCCACATTTTCAGCCTGCGCACGAAGAGCTCCACCATCTCGTAGTCCTGGGGCTCGAAGGCCGGGCGGTACAGCTCGAAGTGCATCTCCCGGTAGCTGTAGATGAGCACCACGGCGAAGAGCCTCAGCACGATCCACGCCTCCAGGATGATGTAGCTGGTGCAGAACAGGTAGCAGAGGCCCGAGGCCTCGGGCAGGCAGGGGCGGAGGGTCACGCTGCCCCGCAGCATGGCGAAGAGCAGCAGGAGGCTGCTGCCGACGCTGCGGAAGGACTCCGAGGAGGAGGAGAAGAGCTGCGAAGGGGACAGCGGAGGTGTAATGAGAAGGGAGCAGTGGCAAACCATCCCCTTGACCCCCAATGCTCACTACCCCACCTTACAAAGCATAAGCCCTGAGGAGTGGCCCATAAATGGGCTGTGACAGGGACAAGGACAGCCCCCGCCCCGTGGCAGATGCACACCCCGAGCACTGGAGCGCCCAGGGGACCCACCAGGCTTTGCTCAGAGCCGTGGTGGGGGATGAGGGGCAGCACGGCCCCAGGCAGCCCCTGTGACAACTGGCGCTCTGCGGGGACAGCAGGTAGTTACCAGGACGCCGAGCTGAGCGTAGGCCAGGAGGAGGACGGCGAACGCCAGCCCCGCCGCCGCCAGCTCCTTCGCAGACTTCTGGAGGGTTTTCCCAAACACAGACCACTGCCGGACAAAACGCAGCTGCTGGGCGGCCTGGGAGCGAGAGGGAGGGGGGTCACCACAACAGAGGCTGCTGTGAGACCCTTCCAGCCCAGGGAAGGGTCTTTCAGACGTCTCTACAAGTCTGCTGCTCCCACCCAGCCCTCTCCATACCTGCACAGTCAGGAGGAAGAGGAGGGACGCAGCCAAGGTGCTGAAGACGGTGTTGAGAAAGGCCACCTGGTAGAAGTTGGTGAAACCCTTGCGGTTGTTGAGGTACTTGAGCCACTGCTGGTCAGCGAGGGTGGCTTGGCTGAGGTGCACCACCACCGTGCAGGTGGTGAGGAGGATGAAGACCCACTGGCCGTAGTTGCCCCACAGGGTGAAGTAGGCTCTGCCTTCCTTCTTGATGGACAGCGACTCGGACACCACGAAGTAGACCACAAACACCATGAGGAAGACCTGGGGGAGGAATGGAGGTTGTCAGGGAAGGAGAGGGCAGCGCTCGACGGCTGTGCTGCACCGGGGGACCCCAGGACAGCAAAAGCCCCACACACGAGGCTGAGCTGTGCCAGCTGGAGCTCACCCCGAGCCCCTCCAGGCCTTCCTCGCTCACCCAGTGCCCCAGCAGCCAAGCTCCCCAGACCACGTCCGAGGCACTCGTGGCAGGGTGGCCGTGCCCCGGGGAAGAGCTCACGCTGAACCCTGGCCCAGGCAGGGCCTGTGGGGACACGGCTCAGCTGGCTGATGGCCCCGCTGAGGCCAGAAGAACAGAAGCCTCAAGCTTCCACAGCGACAGGCATGAGCTCAGGGAGGCAAAAAGGCTGAGGCAAGCCCAACAAATGCTGCCAGCCAGGAGGAATCTCCCTCCCCTCAGTGGTGCCAGGGAGGTTTTCTGTGGCCTGGAAGCGGAGCGGTGACAGGCACGGGGACAAGTGGCCTCAGGCAGGGGGTCCCCCGAGCCCTCTGTGCAGTGACCGAGCGGGGCGAGGAGCGCAGAGGGGCAGTGACACACTGACCATCATGAGCAGCTGCAGCGTGACCCCCGCGCTGAGCCGCAGCAGCGGGAAGGGGCTGATGGTGACAGCGGCGACGGCCTGGCCGGCCCCCAGGAACTCCAGCTGGAGGGTGACGGCAGCGTGCAGGTCCACGCTGGGGTGGTACTGCGTCAGCTCCACAAACACGGCCCGGCTCCTGCGGGGGGGAGAGGAGCAGCTCAGGGCACTGGGACAACACCAGCGCCGGGTGTGGTGCCCCTGTTTGCTGCCCTCTCCCCCGTGACACTCCACAGCACCCCTCAAAAACCTGGGTGACAGCAGAACGCCTCCTTCGCCCCACGACACTCACATGTTGTCGATCCAAGCGTGCTGCTGAAGGAAATCCAGCTGAGCCCTGCTCTCCTCCAGCGAAGCCCCCAGCTCCTGGACGTAACCGCTGCTGTCGTAGAAAGAGATGTAACCCCAGTACCAGACCCTGCAGGGGAAGAGGAGCCGTGGGGTGAGAGGCGAAGGACAGGGCAGCCACTGGTGAGCTGCTCCCCTACGCGGCAGGCCGGGAGCGAGCGCACGGATGCAGACCCTGACCCCCTGCTGCACACCCAAGGGCAACACCTGCCTTGTTATTTATTTCACAAGGCAAATTACAGATGTGCACTGATCCCTCCCCAGTGTTCCCAGCCTCAGAACAGCCCCAAGCCCTGTGGTGCCCCAGGCTTCAATGAAGACGCACCCAGGAACAAACCAGAGCAGAAACCAACAGTGATTTAGTGTCCAGGATGACCAGGCCCCCATAACCCACTGTCACAGAAAGCCAGTGCTGCTCTGTAGTCCCTGTGGGTGGCTGGTCACCTTGTTCTGCAGCTCCCCTCTGCCCCTGGGCCCAGGACCACACTGCCCTTCACCCAGCTCGAGGTGACACGCACATCTCCAGGGAGGTGGGTGAGCAGCACCTACGTGCCTCCCACCGTTCACACCACCAGCGTGGATGTGTTTGGGGAAGGCCTTGGGCATCCCTGTGTTTATCTGCACTTTGCCAGGCTCGGGGGCTGCAGCTGGGAACCACCCTGGGCACCCGAGGGAGCAGGGGCTGCGGGGGCAGGCTGGGCAGCTCCTTACCCCGCCAGGTCAGGCGGTGAGTGGGCCCACGCCGCCGTCACGTTCACGGCCGCCCTTCCCCAGCCAGCGGCGTAGTCAGCGGTGGCAAAGCTGTGCGGGTCGGTGCAGCTCCTCCCGGCAGCCCTGCCCACGCCGTGCAGGACGCCCTGGGCACCACGTTGGCACTCGGCTGCAACGAGACCAACACTGTCACCCCACGGGGAACCCAATGCGGCCAGACCGCGCCGGGGCACACAGCTGAGCTTCCACACCCAGCATCCCCCCTCTTCCCAAGGCCCCTCCACCTCCATGTCCTCAGTCACACCTCCAGAAATCAAGCCACCCTCTCAGAATCACAGAATCAACCAGGTTGGAAGAGCCCTCTGGGATCATCGAGTCCAACCATGGCCCTGACACCACCATGGCAACTAGACCAGGGCACTAAGTGCCATGTCCAGGCTTTTCTTAAACCCCTCCAGAGATGGTGACTCCACCACCTCCCTGGGCAGCCCCTTCCAATGGCTAATGACCCTTGCTGAGAAGAAATGCTTCCTGATGTCCACCCTCTCCCTCCAGTGTACACCCCCACCATCGATTGCCCCAGGTCCTCTCTGGGGCACACCAACACACACACTGCAAAGAAAAACCTGCCCCCGTAACCTCCGCCCTGCTTCGCTCAGCCCCAGCTGCACCCACACGCGGCCACTCCACCCCTCCAGGACCGTCACCACCCCCCCGGTGACAGCAGAGCCATGGCCCTCGCACACCCACCTTCCTGCAGCCTGAGCTGGCGCAGCCGGGCTGTCCCCAGCGTGGTGCTGGAGCTCTCCTGGCCCGACCCGCTGTTGTAGAGGTAAGGGAGGAAGACCTGCGACATCCAGACCCAGAACTGATCTGACCTGCAACGGGGAAACGGCGTGAGAGGCAGAGCTCGTGGGGCAGCTCTGCCAGGGCAGCCTGTGGGGCTCCTCCATGCCCAGCTGTGTGCCACCTGGAGAGGGGCTGAGCTTCAGAGCGCTGACCCGGGCTGCTCTGCTCCCTGGCCAGTGGCAGAGGCAGCATCTCCATCCATGGCAAGAGCTGGGCTGGGGTCAGGAAAACCTTTATCTGACATGCAAGACCTAAAGGTGACTGAACCTTTGGCACCTGGATGAGGATCAGCCCAGAGGGTCTGGGGCAGCGCGGTGGAAAAGGGAGGATATTTAGGACCAGACTCTGCTCTGCTCTCCCCCTTCACACCACTTTCACCCCAGAAACTCCACTGAGTTCACTGGGATCATTCCTGATTCATTGTGTAGTGAATCAAAGTTTTGGTGACTTTGTACCGCAGAATCAAGGGGTCTGTGGTGAGATGGGTACAGACACCGTGAGCTCCAGGCAGCTGCTCCGGTGTCACTCCGGACTGCGGGAGTCTGCAGCGGTGTGGAAACTCAGCTGGGAAGATTTAATCTAGTTAAGCCATCCATGCAGAGCAAGGAAGGGGAGGATTGTACTTATACGAGATGTTATTTTTGGTTCTAATGACACTGTTTATGGCTAAACACTTGTAAGTTCTGGAGACAGAGCAAACTTGTGTCCTTTAGACCAGACACAGAAAGACAAACAGCTGTAATTCACACAGTCCCTTCCCATGGAGGAAATAAACTAAAATTCAAATAAATTAAAGCTCTCACCCCCCCCAGGTCCCCTGGAGAACAGAGGGAACCACAGGGACCAAAAGGGACCTGCTCACTGCCACGCTGAGACCCTCTTACGGGAGCAACCATGGAGCACGAGCACAACAGCCTGCCCCAGCCTGCTCCTCAGCTCCTCGCTGCAGCCCTGCACTGCTTCACTGACACGAAGTGACCCCTTGTTCCTGCCCAGCCTCAGGGCCCTCCCAGTTACCTCTTGATGCGGAGGAATTCGCTGCTGCCCAGCTGCTGCTTGATGGAGCTCTGCAGAAGGAAGGCCCTGCTGTTGCGGGAGGCATCACCGTAGTTGGTGAGCAGGATCACCAGCAAGAACGTCATGTAGATGAGGAAATTCTGGCAAGCAGAGAGGAGAGAGGGATCCTGACTGCTGCCTGCCATGCAGCAGGCTCAGGACCCAGGACATGCTGCTCTTCCTTCTTCAAATCCACCCCCTTACAGCGCCGCTTTCCAGCCACCTCAGATCTCAGAGCTTCACAGAGAGGATGGATGTCACTGCCAGTCTCTTACAGATGGGGAAACTGAGGCAGAAACTGGAGGCAGGCACCTACTAGCTCAGGAGATCACAGCTGGATTGGGAGGGCCCACCCAAGGACGTTATCTCAGCTCCCCAAGCCAGCACTCTGCCTCTGCCCTGGGCACCACAGGAGATGTCTCACCTTCAGCATCCTGTGTAGCAGTTTGACCTTCCTGGCCTCCTCCTTGGCCTGGAAAAGGGCAAACCCCTGCGGGGGTCGGACTTTGCTGATCTTCTCAGAAACGTGCTCCACAAACGGATGCTCCACCAAGGTATCGTCTTCCTCTGGGTGCAAGCGCTTGGCCACCAGTGAGAAGTAGAGGGCTTCCAGCAGAACCTGGGGAGACAAGCGGTGTGGTGAGCCTGCAGAGAGCCACGCCAGAGCTGCCCTGGGCACAGCTCCTGGGGGCTCTCTGGGAGCAGCTAGACGACCTCTCAAACAAATTGCCACCAGCCCTGCCTCTCCTCCCAGCGTGTACATCCTTCCCCTCCTGCAGGGAGATGAAGATGGGTGAGAATATTCAACCCACGCAGCATCCAGGAGGACTTGAGTAGTACCCGGGCAAGATGTTAATTACAGCTAATAAATGCACACACATGTACAGGTATGTCCTTGCATACTCATGTTATCCTCACCTTCAGGGGCTCCCAGACCAAGAAGGACGCCAGAAAGCTGAATATCCCTGAGATGAGCCACATGAGGGCAACGCTGGAGGAAAAGCCCACCCCGATCCACACCGAGACCCCCGTGGAGGTGGCGAAGAGGAGGAGGCTGATACCATGCGCCAGGTAGGAGCACCAGGGCGGCAGCAAGCGCTTCCTGAACGTCTGGTCTGCAACTGGGAGGAGGAGGGAAACCAAGGGTAAATGTTACTGCAGAAGGGTCCCAGTGGGCATGGGAAGGGCTGAGCATGCCCCTCCTGGGTGACTCTGGGGGGATTATCCCAGACACCTCCCACTAAGCAGCAACACGGACAGCACACAAACACAGCCAGCCTCAGAGGAGCAGCCCCCCATCTGCAGACAACAGGGTGGGCAGGAGAAGGGGGTGGGATCCTGATGGGGGCAGTGGGATGGGGTCCCTCCTTTCTCTCAGAGCCCCAGGACACGGCATGCCCGGCCTGGCTCGAGGTGCTGCTGTCAAGCCCCTGAAAAGCCACACAGATTTGATGCTCTGGCCACCTTCAGCCTGGCCGGCCCCCCTGTCCCAGGGCTCGCTCAGCACAGCCTCCTTCCCCCACCCATGCAAACCAACGCCTGCATGAAGACACCACAGCAAGGTGACGTGATGGATTTTAACAGCTCCAAGAGGATTGCTGCTGGGTCCAGCCTGTCCTAGGGAGCCACTGCTATCTGCATGACCCCGTAGCAAGTGTCTCTTCTCCCTTTGCTGGTTTGAACTTGCATTGGCATTTGTCTCCCTTCCCCTCTGGTTGTGTAGGCTCTCTCTCGTGCTGGATGGACAAAGGCTGCTGCTGCACAGCCTTTCCCAAGGCTCCTTTTCTCTCTGCCTGCCAAGTGCTGCTGGGGGTGTCAGCCCCTCTTCCTGCACACACCACCCTCCCTGCCCTGGTACGCACAGCCCTGGTACCTGTCCACGTTGACTTGGCTGATCTGCTCACTTCCCTGGGGGGAGCTGCCACGCTCTGGCCTTTGTCATTCAGCTTCTGCATCATGACACTCTCCACCTTCTCCCCGAACACGCTGGACCTGCCAAGGCAAAGGGGTGACTGTCTCCGTTAGCCCACACCCAGGGCTAAACAACAACCAGTTGTTCTATCACCCAGTATCCCCTCCCCAACCGAGAAAGGGAACTGGGAAAAGGAGGGAGACTCGTGGGTTGAAATTTAAACAGATTTAATAAAATAAGAAAACCAATATTGATACTAATACAAAAGACACAGAGTTATACTCAGCCCAGAGAGTGGTGGCAAGTCACTCCAGGGATAGTAACCATTGAGAAGAGAGGTGGTGAGAGCAAAGAGCCCCCCATCCCACCAGGCTTTCCCATTTACAGTGACCCTGATGTTAATATTACAGAATACACCCGTGGGGCAGCTGCCCTGGGTTTAACTGCTCATGACCTTGATCACCTTGATCACCAGGGCCGGGTGCAGCAGAGCTGGGTGGCAGGGCAAGGGACAGGAGGCACTGCCTCAGCGGGGGACTCTGCTCCCTCAATACTTACAGGCCTGAGATCAGATCTGTCTCAGCCCTCATGTACGGCCCGAGGTCCTGGGAGTGGGAGATGCCGCTAGCTCCATCTGCCAGGATCTGCCGGATCAGATCCTCATCTGGGGAAAGAGAGTGCACACAGCGTTGGCAGGGGCACAGCTCCCAGCGCCTCTGTGGAACTGGGGAGGAGGAGGGCCAGGGTGAGGTCCTTCTCCATGGCACAGCCCTCCCCTCCTCCCTGTCTTCCAGCTCCTGTCTATCCCAGCTTGGCTGCAGAGCCTGGCATGAAACTGCTGCTATAAGAGGCCAAGTTCTTCTTCTCCAGCCATTTACAGAGGTTCAGAGACACACTGTGGCTTTGCAACCAGGGAAGAAGTGTTGGTGGCTTGCAACATTCAGATCCCACGGGAACACACCTCCCCTTGCTCCCAGTCTGCTGGCAGTGCAGTGACCACGCACTTCAGACTGACCCACATCAGCATTTCTGCTTTCCCAGACTGAAATCCCCACTAAGAAAACACGACCCTCCTCCTGTGCCCTTCAAATTGAAGCCAGTGGTGATGGCAGCAGGCTCTACTGTTCTGCCTTCTCCAGAGCTGAGCCAGGGCTCCCAGGGACCAGACTGCTCCTCCTGCACTTCCCCGGGGTGTTCAAACCCTGCCACAGAGCAACGCTGCTCCCACACCCACCTGAGGCAGAGAAATACCGAGGCTGGCCCTGGTGAACGCCAAGGGACAGGCTGTCCTCCTCAGCCGCCAACGGCGCCTCGAGCCCAAGGTGGCGGCTGGCCCGGCCTCTCTTCAGCTTCTGGATGGTGTTGCCCATGATGGAGGGGTCGCTGAGGAGGTCTGGCCAGCTGAGCAGGGCCTCGCTGGAGGGCCACCGCACGAGGCTGCGGGAGAACAGAGGGATGGGTGCCATCAGGTACGGGAAGCACGAGGAAAGCAACGGTGCTAGTGCGTAGGGCTGTCTAGAAGGGAGACAGCCGTGGGAGCACAACCACAGCCTACCAGAGCAGAAAACTACACTGAACTCCTACTTGATCCATCCCCAGAAACCTACGTACCTTTTGGAGTCCTCCAAGAACAGATCTGTCTTGGTTTGCTCCGAGAAGGCCTGTGGAGGAAGCGGAGGCATTTCAGGCACGTGACACTGGTTTGTGCCTAGTTAAAACAAAAGGTTGTTAACATCAGGGGTCATTGGAGACCTGGAGCCTGAGCTGCTTTGAGCCCTGGGTCCACACCTCCAGGAGCCTGCTCTCCTCCAGAGCTAACGCCCAGGCACGCTGGGCAGATCCATGCTCACAGAGCAGCAGCTGGAGACAGCTTGTGCTCAGCACCCAGGACTGGCCTGGGCAGATGTGGGTGAGGGATGAAGGGCTGTGGCTCTCCCCCATCACTGGCATTTGCCAGAGGCACTCGAGTGCCCCAGTTCCTGCACTGACAGCTGTGGATGGACGCTGTGTCCGTGCAGGGGAGCGCACGGACCCGTGCAGCCTGTCCAGCTTTCGGGTGGGAGTTACCTCTGCCCGGAGCCCAGGGAAGGTGGGGAAGGAGCTGTCGAGGATTGAGGAGTCCAGGTAGTTGTCGATCTCCAAGGACTGTTGGTCTGAGTGAGTCAGGGCATGGCTGAGGGAGACCTGCAGGAGACAGGAAGGCTTGAGCAGAAAGGGAGGGACAGAGGTGACAATGTCCCAGTGGCTCAGAGCCCTGCTGCTCTGTCAGCTCCCTGCTCTGCTGGGGATCCCAGGCCCGTGCACGTCCCCCACTGCCTCCCAGGAACCCTGGGCACTGGTACCCACACGTACCGCAGCCCAGCGCCATCCAGGCTGTCCCAGGTACAAGCTCCCAGGAAGCTGCATGAGCCTGCAACCTCCTGCAGAGCAGGGAGTGCTTACAGGAACGAGAAATATCAGACCCATTTGCTGCTCATCAGCCACTGAGCAGCTGGCTGCAGAACTTAATGGGGCTGCTAATTGTGTCTAACTAGTCGTTAAATCCCCAGCTAATCCTCTCACAGCTGCCTACCCATGGCTCTGCTCAGACAGCTGAGGTTGGACCCAGGGTAGGCATCTCATTAGCAACGCTCCACTGAGCATCCCTCAGGCTCCTGCCAACAAAGGTCACCCCTTCAAACAGCATTTGGGTACCTCTCACACACTGAAACCAAGAGGGAGTAAGTGCCCAAACAGCTTTTAAAATCTGCCCTGTTGGTCTCTGTCTGGGCACTGTCAGAACCCAGGCAGTGATCTGTCCCTCCAAGGTCAGAGCCTTGCTATGGGCACGGGTCTGGCTGTGGGGCAGGGCACCACAGAGGCGCAACCGGGGAAGTGCAGGGAGCAGCTGGAGAAGTGATGTACCACAAAGGGCAGAACCTAGCCTCAGATGAGCAAACCTGGTGGCATCACACCCATCTGGGCAGCCTGCAACTACCTCTCCTCATTACCTTGCCACGAGCCATCCGGAAGAGAAATAAAATGACCAGGTAGAGAGGGTAGACCACCACGCTGGACACCAGACCGACCGCCACTGTGTCCACGTTCACAGGGATCAGGTTGGAAACGGCTCCATTGCTGGAGAGAATCAAGAGAGAGATCAGAGAGCGGCGTTAGCAGGAGCACTCGTGAGCGAGGAGGGGGACAAAACTGCACAACCTGGGATTTCAGATGTGAGGAGAAAGAAATGAGCATGGGCTGTGCTGGCAGTAACACAGCGAAGGCAGGTAAGGGGGAAGCTGATCAGGCTGCCCTTGGTCATCATCATCCATGATTCTTTGGATTCTTTGGAAGGGGAAGGGCAGGCTCAAGGCCACAAGCAAGGCACCTACTCCCAGCAGACCCAAGGTCTGTCCTGCCCTACGGAATGGGAAGCACAGGAGGGGCTCTGAGGAGGTAAGGGACCGGCCAGAGCACCAAGGGACACAGCTCACCTGAGGTGTACGTTCCCCACCACGCCGTACCACACAGCATTGGCACAGAGGAAGAGGAAGATGAGGAGGGAGCAGCAGGTAGCTCTCTGGACACGGGTGAAGCGGCTGCGAGGCGGGCGGTCCCACATGGACAGCCAGACGTGCTTCTCGAAGAAACCTCGCTGCAACTCAGCTGTGAAGATCCGGGAGAAGCTCCTCAGCTCTGTCTCACCTGAGCACAAAAAGAGAGAGACCCTGAGGGCCAGCTGCACCCCAGAGGGGACCCGGCCGGGCCTGCCACGGTCCCTCCTTGCAGACTGACACTCAATAAGTCTCCACACTGCATCTGTATGGTCCCCCCTGCACAGCTGGGCCCTCGCCATGCCTTGTCCTCTAGCACAAAGGACCCACCAGAGCACTTGGCTGCACAAGGCCCCTCCTCAACACAATGAGAACTGCTGTGCTGCTCAGCCACCCCAGCCCCACGCCCCAGGGGCTCAGCACTCACTGGCAGCATAAACCTCCTTCTCCACCATGCCGTCGTTCTCTTCGCTCTCCACCGACAGCCAGTCGTTCACCAGGAAGAAGTAGCTCTTGCTGCTCTGCAGGTCCCGGACTATGACGTGCTGCAGGTACCAAGAGGGGCTGAGTCCTGAAAGTTAAAGAGGTGAAGAAATGTGTCTCACGGCAGACATTCCCTGCGTGGACCTGCAAAGCCCAGAGGGCAACACAAGAGCCCCTCAGGGGGACAGCAGCAGGTACCCTGTGACACTGTCTTCATCGGTGAGCACTGCCCAGTCCCCAAGGGAAAGGCTTGGCATGGCCAGGTCACCTCCCCGGCTGCAAGGACATCTACAGGCACTGTCACAGCACACTGCAGTGCACGTGTAGGGGATCACAGCTGACCAGCCACAGGCTTCCCCGTGATGGAGACTCCACGTCCCCCCCAGCAATCTTCCCCCAAGCCAGTGGGTCACCATCAGGGTCAGCCCAGACTGTAGGCTCAGGTACCTCCCTCCTGGCCCAGGTACCAGGCGGAGCAGAGCCTGATCCTGACCCAGGATGTGTGATGGCTGCCTCAGGCCCACACACCCGCTCACGTCTCACCTTTATTGTCATGCCAAACGCGGATGCGCCAGATGCTGCCCAGGCTCCGCTCCGTGGCGATCTGGAAGACGTCAAGGCTGTTGCGGTGGAAGGCGTTCTCTCCATCCAGGTGTCTGTGACCACTTTTGTTGTCCACACCGTACAGGGCGATCCCCACGTGGGCAGTGGTACCTGGCAGAGGTAACGGGGCTGTCAGGGAAGTCCACCCAAGGTGGAGCCGTTCCCCAGCCAGTGACCTGCTACCAGATGCAATGGCCCTTCAGAGGGGCCACCTGGAGGCTCGGGAGGAAGGGATGTGCTCCCCAGCCACCCCACACCCAGCGATAGTGTTACACACAGCCTGGAGGGCAGCTGCTCAGATTGGCCTGGTGCATGGACCTTGGCACGCTCATGGTTTTCCTCTTTGGAGGGGACTGACTCTGACATGCCTTGCCTTGCTAACACCCTAAAGGGAGGGGATGTTTATTCTGGATGTTTTTTCCACCAAGTAGCTGAAAGACTTGTTTTCTTTGACTTCTCTCCGGTACCAGTTGCCAGATGCTCCTCGGTTCACCTGCTCAACCTGGATGGTCCTTGGGGTGGCTTCAGGGGAAAGCTGCTGCCAGTGAAACCAGTGGTTACACTAAGACCAACGGGAGCGTGTTTCTGGCAGTGACATGGTGGCACTCCACCTCTGTCCTTGCTCAGCGCTTCCACATCCCAACTGCTCGGATTTCCAAGTCCAGGATGATGTTTCTGGCAGCTCTAGCTACAAACCCAGCCCCAGATCAGAAAGCCAAGCTTTCTGCCTTCATGGAGCTGGGAAAGATTCAGACGGCTGAACAAAGCGATGGACGCTGGAGGACAGCAAAATGGTCCATCTAAAGGGCCCACAAGGCCTGGATGCTTTTGCAGGGGAGAGTCAGAAGTGAGGAACAACCTCTTGGGGCAGGGAAAGCAGGGTGGGGGGATCTCTATACTGGGTGGCTCCTTCCAGCAGCAGTCGCTTGTCCCACCCCTACAGCACGCGGTGGGGCAGCACGCTCTTCTCCACAGCTCTTGACCTGCCCCATCATCACACAATAAAAACTGTGACTGCTGTGGGAAGCCCTGACCTGACTGGCTGCTCAGTGCTGCCCAGGTTCTGCAGGGGAACGTTTGCTGCGTGACGTGCTGAGGTGAGATCTCAGGGGAGCTACGCTGATGTCACCCGAGGAACCAAGCATAGGAGTAGACGGTGGGCTAACCTGATCCTCTGCCCCAGCCAGTCTTCACCAGGATCTCGTATTTGTACAGCCCGTTCTTCCCGCAGAAGGGAATCACCCCCACTCGGTTAATGTCAATCATGTCCAGCTTGTGCACGATCAGTGCAGCCACAGAGTAGGTCACGAAGCAGACAGCACACGTCAGCAGAACGATGTAGTTGAGACCTGGGCCTGGAGCCTAAAAGAAAAGAAGTACGTTGAAAGGCACTGTCCTTCCCCAGGAGGACCCCCCATTCCCCAGGAGTCACGCTGCCTCCTTCCAGGCTACAACCATCGTGCACAGACACGATACCACACGCAGAGAGAGACCTGTCCCTGCACAGACCACGTGCTCCCAGCCCTGCAGTGCTGCAGCTGCCGAGAGCTCTCTGCTCCCACCCACGTCACACCGACAGCGCCAGGGAGAGCCTGAGCACCCCGGGAGGCAGGGAGCAGCTGGCAGGGGCAACTCGCTGGGTAAAACAGTGCTGGGTGACAGCTGGGAGGAGCATCTGGCGTCTCACTAAGAGGTGAACACACCGCGAGGTGTCCAGAACAGAGAACAAAGCCATCTGCAACGGTGTTTTTTAGCAGCAGCAGCCACGATTCATGAAGGGAGGACGCAGCCCCTCCGTGAGCTGTGCCCATCTGCAGCTCCCAAAGGCTCCCAGGTGCTCGTGCTGGTCTGCCAGCTGGGCACGGGCCAGCCACGACCCCGCTCGAACGCAAAGCTGACGGGAGCCCGAGGCTTTCCTCTAGGTGACAACAACCCGCTCAGCGTGTGGCAATGCCACGCAGCCCCTGCTTTGTTTTACTCACAGGAAAGATGAACTGGACAGAGTTTGGGGGAACAAAGAGGCTGGCCCCGAAGGCGGTGAGGTGCTGGGTTAAGCACACAGCCTGGTCTGGCCTGGTCTCCTCCAGCGGGACGATGCCTTCTGTCTTCCAGCGCTTCTCCCGCTCGCTGAAGTACTGGCAGAGGGAGGTGTACAGCCCCAGAGTCACCTCCACCGGGGACCAGCTGAAATGGTTTGTGATGTTGAAGTAGTATTTCTGGACAGGGTCGTCAGTTCTGGAGAAGGGAAAGACAGCGAGGAGATGTTACCAACCCACTGCCGAAGGGCCACGAACCCCGTTCTGATGGACGTGTGCCCACGGCCAGCACCCTGCTGCAGGGACAGGGGGCATGGACACGATGAGGAGGAAAAGCCCAGTGAACGTGGTGTAATTTACGTCGCCCTTTGGCTGGGCAGAAACTCTGGGGTCCCACAGACCACTTTAATTCTTTATCTTTGCATTATTTCAGCACCCGGAGCACCACACTGCACATCCTCTGTGCTGGCAGCCTTGCACAGCTCTCCCAGCTGCCCCTCCCCGTGCTGCCACGCAGGGTGGTTGGGAGCCCACAAGGGAACCTGCCTTCTCCTCCAGCCACCCGCTGGCAAGATGAGCTCTGAGGATGGAGGTGCTTTGGTGAAGGTGGCACTGCAGAGCAGGAACCAGGCTAACGCGTGGTGCTGTGCTCTGGGAAATGCTCCCAGGAGCTGCATGGAGCAAGCCCTGAATCTGCACAGGTCAGTGTGAGCCCCTTGGGGAAAGAGTCCTGGCAAAGATGGGCAGCGCTGGGATCGCTCGTGCACAGAGGATGAAAGTCTGGACAAGCAACAGACAAACAGACCACAGCAGGTATCAGGGAAGTGAGCAAAGAGCAGCGGGGGAAGACTCATCACCAGGAGAAGCCCTGGGTGAGGGTCGTGACACTCACAGGGAACGTGATTTACAGCTCTAAAAAGGGGAACTCTCCCTCCCCTGGATCAGAAAGGCAAATCACAGAGCACCGAGCTGCTGTTACACCAGCAGATGTCTGGGAAGGAGGGAGTGCCAGGGTGGAAGAGGTGCCAACGCTGGGGTGCAGGAACCTTGCAGCTGCCTGCCCAGGAGAGCTGCCTCCCCCCAGGACAGCAGGGCACTGTGGGCAGCTACAACAGCACCAGCCCTGCAGAGCAGCCTGGCAAAAGCCATGCAAGGCCCTGAGCATCCCTCACGTACATCCACGGACAGCCTGGGGTGTCAGGGATTACACGGAGGCTTCTCTTACCTGGGTGAGGTGAAGAAGGTGTACAGCTTGTGGTCACTGCCAGCCAGGGCATCCAGGCCGATTCTCTTCGAGGCACTGCAGTTGTGCTCGTTGGGCTCTGGTTCGTGATGGAGATAAGCCATGATGAACGGCTCGGGCTCGCTTGCAATGTAGTGATCTGCATGGGGAGGGGGAGAAAAACCAGAAAGTACTTTATAAACACCAGGGAGAGCTTGACCACAAGCCTGCTGCCAGCAGTGGGTGTGCAGGGAGGAGTATCAGGAACACAGAAAGTCAGGAGAGATGCTTTTCCAGATTGCACTCTCTCAGTCTGCAGCTCAGAGGATCCCTGAGCAAGAGACTCTGGATACTATTGTACCTGACCAAGAGCGGGACAGGACAAGCTCCCACCAGTGCTAACGTGGCTCAACAGAAGGGCTGGAAAAGGCAAAAGGCTTCTCAGTGCCAGAATCCAGAAGTAAGGATTGCACCGGGGCCTGGATAATGCCCGTGACAGCTGGAACCTCAACCACACAGTGTGGAACTTGCTGGCTACACCCGACATCCCCTCCCACACCCCAGTTATCTCTTGACACAGCTCTCCTGTGCTGCGACACCCAGCCCTCCTCTCCCGTGGGATGGAACAGCAAAGAGCACAAAGAGTTGGATCTGTCTGCGCTACCGTTCAGGACTCTGTACGTGAGCTGGAAGTGCAGTCCTGCTTCTCTGTTGTTGCTCTCCATAGTCACAATCAGGTTCACAGATGTTCTTGCCTCGATGACTTCAGTGCCAGCAGAGAGATTGTCAGCGTCTGTGTGGTTCGACACCATTACAGTGATGGCTTTCTCCGAGTCCAGGCTCCCAATGGGGATCTGCACCCCGTTGTGTGTCTGAAACTCCATGGAGGCGACCTTTGTGGACACGGTGTAGTTACTGATGTAACCAAAAGGGAAAGGATTGGAGTCCACTTGGAACATGACTTGAATGACATCCGTCAGGTTGGAAAGGGTGGTGTTGAACGCCTGGGGGATGGAGAACTGGCAGTTTGGTGTGTTTTCGTAGCAAAGCAAGTTAAAGGGATCAGACCGCTTCCCTGTGGCCTTGATTTCTCCTCCCACCAGCTCGAGGGGCTCTTCATTCAGCACTCGGGACTTCATGAGGATGCGCATCAGGCTGGAAGACAGGTTGTAGGCTTTGGGAGCTAGCAGCAAGTTGTGGGGATCAGCAAGCAGCTCCTGGGGCTTGGATTCTTGTGAAACTGTATTGACAAGGTGAATTAGGTCACCTGCCAGGAGAGAAAGGAAGGTGCAAAGAGAGGAAGTGGTGAACAGCCGAGTAAAATAGCAGTAAAATACCACCTGACACCTTCCCAAAACAATCAGACAGGTCTTTCCTTACTGTCTGCTCACTCTGACTCTACACTGTGCACATGACCTTCCACACTGGAAGTGTTCAGTAGCCCAATAGCTAAAAATAGAGCTGTCAGCAACTCCTGAAGGCTCTCGGCTAATCAGCAAAGTTTGGTGCTGAATACTTAATCACAACAGGCTTTATTTTCCTCCTGTGAAGCGACTAGAATTGGGAAACAGGGAAGGAATGGATAAAGCAAACACATGTCACTGAGTTTTTGCACTATAAAGTGCAGAACGCTCTGAAATACATAAGGAGGAGTGCAAAGAAGGTGGTTCTGCTTCCTCCCAGGGTAACCAGGTGGGAATTCCCACACAGAGTTCACGGGTGCCCCAGAGAAGTTTGGCAACCTCCTCACATTGCAACCAGGAAGGCAAGCATCTGGAAGCCATAGCTGTTACTCATTGTTTACTACAAAGACAATTCCCTAAAGTATTAGGAGTTTAAAGTGAGTTTATTAACAACTGTCATATTTAAACGTCCGCAGAGACAGCTGCCAAAGCCAGGACAACCCTGGGAAAAGGGGAGGGAGAAGAAAGTACTGGGGTGCCACACTCCAAATGTTAGATGCAATCTAACAGCTTGAAAAGGCACGAGGCAAAGCCCCGATGGTACAGGAGAAAGCCTGCAAAGCTGCTCTCAGTCTGCTTCTGCCCAGGGAGACCCGTGCCCTCAGCAGCACCCAAACGTCACCCGTTCCTGCAGGAACACAACGGACCTGTGATGTTGAGGATGTTGTCGGCGATACCAGTGGGTGTCACAGTGCCCTGGGTCGTTTCCCCTTGCAGAATGGTCATCATGGTCTCCAGCTTGTTCAAGGTCCTTGTCAGGCACGACTTGCAAACCAGCTCCTTGCTCACCACCTGCGAAGGGAAGCACGGTTTGATTCAGCAGGAGCACCCCAGGGAAAGACGAGGGCAGCTGGAGGCACGTTGAGCTGGCTCAGTCCTGCAACGACCTGAGCACGTTTATTCAAAGGCCATTTGCACTCTGAAAGTCACGCCGGCTCTTTCCAGCCCCAGGGAGG